>NW_008340555.1:1839486-1855761 GCF_000622305.1 Nannospalax galili
CAGGGACATGGGAGGAGGTGGAGGGCAGAAGAAAAGTTGTGGGAATCGTTTTTCCAATTATGTAGGTCCCAGGGTGTGGTGTTACTATGGCAACATTATAATTACCTGAATTACAAAAAAGCCCGACACCTAACTTTAGTTTTAAAGAGTGGGCCCAAACTCACAGAATACTTTTTTCCCTTGGACATCTCTTGGAACTGTCTGCACCCTGGAACAGTGTTTGGAACTGTGTCTTTAAGTCAGACCACACTCGTGATTCTATTCAAAATGGTTTCTCCTGCTTACAAATTTAGATCCACCCTTATCTTAGACAATCTTGCCTTTTCATCCCTAGTTTCAGAATATCTCAAGCATCTTTTCTCAATTTTTAAGCTTTCAGTGAAGGCGGGTGTACTATCTATCAGCACTTTAATATGTTAACTCCCAAGCCTAACCACATTCATGCAATATCTTTTTGGGCAGACTCACAAATAGAGGTTCCCAGGAAACAGGTTAGGTGCCAAGTCACAAGAGCACATGTTCAGTGAGTTTTCCAATTTTAATTAAAAGTCATTAGTTCAGATTCTGTCTATTTTATGTCATTCCTACACCAGAGATCAGAACTCAGTTTATCAGGTTGGCGAAGGCCTGTACGTGCTGTGCCACCTCACTGGCCTGACACTAACTCTTTAAAGAGGAGCTACTTCACTCTCCGCAACACTTCCATATGCCCCGCCATTTCAGCTTTAGTCTTAAGACTTATTTTCTTACTCTCAAAAACTCTCCTCCACCAGATTCTCGCCTTGTGTATATTCTTGGAATTTCCCCACCTCTATCCACTGAGTTTTCTCATCTTTCAAGTCTCAGTCCTGGTTCTTCCTATTTTAAAGTCTCCCAAGGACACTGTGTCTTATCATGATTCCACAGTCTTCATCCTTAGATGGTACATTTCAGCGATTTTCTCATATGCTAGTTATAGTACTTGATCCCAGCCTTGAAGATTCATTCCAGTGCTACTTCCTGTTTTCATAATTTCGAATCTTGCTGGTATACTAGGTTAAGCCTTTAAGTTCTCAACAGTGTGTTAATAAAACCATGTTCATCCTACAGAACTCAGTCATGAACCCAGAGTAAAACATTTGTCATTATTAGCAATAACAATGAAAATTATAAAATTACTTTAAGATTTAAAAAATGATTCTGCTTCCATTGCTTCATCTAATATACCACCTTATTAGATAATTTTAAGTAGTTTGAGTTCATATTGCTGCATTTTACCGTAGTAGTTACATTATACTGTAATAGTGTTTCTTTCATGTTACCCTATGGGAAAGAAGAATTGTTGGATGAGGTTACTATGTTGGAAAATTGTACTTGGCTTTGGTGCCTCTTTTAGGGTTTGTCCTGAATGTATAGTTGATAAGGAAATGTATTAATTATTTATCTGTTGCTATGATGAAACACCATGACCACACAACTTATAGCAGGAAGAGTTTATTTGGGCTTACAGTTCCAGAGGAATAAGGGTCCATGATGGTAGGGAAGGCATGTCAGAAGGCACTCAGAACAGAAAGCTGAAAACTCACATTTTTAAGTACATGCAGGAAGC
Source organism: Nannospalax galili (assembly GCF_000622305.1). Classification (NCBI taxonomy): domain Eukaryota; kingdom Metazoa; phylum Chordata; class Mammalia; order Rodentia; family Spalacidae; genus Nannospalax; species Nannospalax galili. The sequence goes on from NW_008340555.1 coordinate 1,841,075, forward strand.
AGAGACCGAGAAAAACTGTAAGTAGGTAAGGTTACAAACACTCGAGGCCTATCCCCAGTGATGTGCTTCCTCCAGCAAGACCACACCTTCAAAGGTTTCATGACACGGTCCGAACAGTATCATCCACAGGGGACCATATACCAGTGTTCAACTACTTGAGCATTTGGGGCCCGTTTCTCATTCAAACCACTGCAATGAGTAAATGAATTAACCAATATTCAGACTAGGATTTCTAACTCTGAAATTCCCATGTGAAAGCACACATGTTTATATTTCTTCATAAAGTCTTATTTCAGTGCAGCCCCCAGAGCTTGGGTTTTGTGTCATCTCGCAATTAGGTTCAGTGAAGATCAAACTCATTAGCTGATTCAGAGAGGTAAAATATCTACCCTAGTTTAACAGAAGTGAATTCTCTATTAATGATCATAAAATACGCACAGTGGCTTCAAACAAGGCAGATCTTGAAAACTTCACAGTTTGATCCCCATTATAAGATATTTCTTATGCTCTTTAAAACTTTTATAAAGGCATTATCATGATAATTCAGGATTTGAAAAATCATTGAAACGAATCCACCCTTTTTCCCAAAGTAAATGGCACTTAGTTACACCAGGTCAATAGAAGATTTTTGTCTGAGGCAGAAATTGAATTTCAAGTAAATATTTCTGAAAAATCACATTTGCTTAGCACTTAAAATACCAGGAAGCTCTGAGAGAAATCTGATTTTTTAAATGGTAGGTATGTTAGGACTGGATGAAATAAGGTAAATAGAGGTAGAAAAAGATATTATATAGTTAGTTCTCCTTCATTAGAATCAGAAATGTGAAGACAGCATTCAGATAAATCTGTTTGGTCTTCAAATTTACATATAACAATCTCTAACTGAGCTTAATTTGGAACTTTAGGTAGAGAAACTTATGAATTCCCCTATAAAATAGAGTATGTACATATAAACATTTATAAAAAGAAAGCTTAAATTTTTAAAGGATTTTTAAGATTTGTGTCTTAGGTTCTCATTTTAGTGTGTAAACCTATCAAAAAAGTCAGCCAATATCCACGGCCTACATATCCAAAAGAAGGTGGGTTGGGCCATCCTATCCCTTACCCAGGCCTCCCATCCTACAACTGATTCCATTCTGGGAAGTGAACTGACCTCTCACTCATTGTAAAAGGTACTTTGTCTTTGCTTCTTAACTCAGCTCACTCTTCCTAACTTGATAAGTTGGGGCTGCTGTGAGTCTACAAGAATCAGTGATCCTCCAATTGGAGTAGAGCACTGTCTAGCAAGGACCCAGGAAGATATGCTAAAGATCATCCATGGGACAAGTCCATCCATGCTTGAAGGCCCTAAGGAAACATCTGTTTGGATGGATGCTTGGCTACATTTCTGTACACCATTCTGCTTAGCTCCTAGGCTCTTTCCATGGTCAAACCCATTCATAGTATGTCTTCATTCTTCCTTGGGAACTATAGTCCAGGCTTACTTGAATCAAACTTAGGACTATTAGAATATAATTGAACAGGAATAGACTAAAAGAAAAAAACAAGTAGATAGAAAGAAAGAAAGAAAGGAAGAAAGAAAGAAAGAAAGAAAGAAAGAAAGAAACAATAATACAAATTCTGGAAAAATATCATTAAATAAGGATAGATTTATTTGGGATGAATATAAACACAATTTTCAAGATTGGCATTCGGAAAAGTCTACCATATCACCATTTTAGTCCCACATGAACTCTTTTCTTTTAGAGGGTGTTTTACTTCTAGATTAGACACCAGATGAATTTCTGGAAATCATGTCATATTTCTGGAATTAGGTTTTCTCAGCTAATCAGTGTTAATTTTCCTATTGAAATTTGTAGCATTGGGTAGATCCAATGATTATTGGAGGAAGCAAAATGTTCCAAAGACTCTTTTGATACTGGAGGATCTATCACTTGGAAAACTGTTAACAGTGTTGTTAAATTAAAAGAGAAACGGTGAATGTGCATCACAAGATTCAAAGGCATGTTTTTTTATCAGTACATAAGAGAACAGTATGCACTCAAATTCAAAACTAGGGTCTGGAGAGGTGGTTCATTGGTTAAGAGCACTTGCTGCTTTTGCAGAAGACCCAGTTTTGGTTCCCAATACCCATATCAAGTAGCTCAAAACCATCTGTGACTCAGTTCTAGAGATCAGATTCCTTCTTCGGGCCTCATGGACTTCCTGCGGGCAACTGCTGAACATAAAAATAGGCACACCAACATATACATAAAATAAAATAAATAAATCTTTAAAAACCAAAAATCATAAAATTCTTTCTACTCCACAGAAGTTCATTTTCATTCAGGAAAACACCTTGATAGTGTCCAGTGGAGGTCTCAATTAAGAAACTAGTGATAGCCAGGCCTAGGTGCCCACGCCTTTAGTCCCAGGACTCGGGAGGCAGAGGCAGGCAGATCTCTGTGAGTTCAAAGCCGGCCTGGTCTACATAGTGAGTTCCAGGATAGCTGGGGCTACAGGGAGACCCTGTCTCAAAAAGACAAAAGAAACAAACAAACAAACAATAAAACAAAAAACTAGTGATAGTCTGTTATACAAAATGGAAGTTCATGAGAACTGGTCTCGGGGAATCAGGATTAAAAAGAAAAGACATTACATATATGTACACATTATAAGAAGAACACTGAAATTTCAAGACTAAAGACAGCAGAACTTAGAAGTTCATGCAGCTAGGAGAGGGAAGAAGCAAATTCTAGCCACATGCAGACAGGTAGAAAACCCAAAGAAAGACCAGGAAGAGAGAAATTTAGTTGAAATTAAGTAGTTTACATGGACAAAAATTGACAAAGAGTCAAATTTTTAATTTTGAGATATATTTTATTTTTCTGTTGTAATTACAGTAAGCTGTTAAGTAAACACTACTTCGTTTCCCAGAACTTTGCTGTTCCTCTCACAGTGGTGGGGGATCAATGAAAAATATCATATCTCATATGCGGACATTACAAAGGGAGCAGACATAAAGTAAATGCCTGAGAGATCCCCAGGTCCAATAGAACAGGAGATAAAAGTAATATGTGCCCAAGCATTGAACAAAAATTCTGGTGAACTCCCAGTGTATGTCCTTCAGGATGCATATGCTTTTTAATAAAAATTACTTCAAGAACAATCTGGCACAAGTCATGACCTATTAACAGGAAGTTTGAAGATGCTAATAATCTGTGTACAACTTCAGAGCAATGATAAAGATCAATATGGAAAGTTTGGACTTTTATTGCAGCACCTAATAGCAATGAGACATCCAACAGTATATGTGCTGTCTAATGCCATACCTCAGTGATCTGTAAATGGAGACACAGTGGATCCCACACCGTAGAGTTGTAAGGATGGAAAGATCATTCGTATGAAGGTATTAGAAGACTACCAGCTATGATGTTCACAAGTGTTCCATAAAGCTTAACCAAGCTAACTGCTGAGAGTGAGGTGTGATGATACAGATGAAACAAAGTGCTTAGTCAAGTATAGGCAAATACATGTGTTACTATTGGTTTATTTATAGAAGTTGAAACAAATTAAAAACTAAGTTCCTAATTTTTTGTTTCTAATACTCATAGTAAACCTTTTAGGGTACATAAGCTAAAGTATTACCTCATGAGTCAGAAATAACCTATACGCACTATCTTGAGAGGCATTATTAGAAGGTCAGAAACTTCCCGTTACCAACTTGGCTTGCCTGCCAACCTCATCACAATTAAAAGAGACACTCCATGTGACTTCTGGGTTTTAGAATGCATATTACCATTTACCAGTAATAGGAGTGATGAAGAGTAATTTTATAATTTATCCTAGATAAGTTTCTAAACATTATGTAGATTTTTTCTTTAATACACAGCAATGACCATTTTTCTACTCTGCACTGTAGCATAATTAGCCTTCATAACAGTCTACAAAGGAGTATGTTTCAGTTAACCCCATGATATACACCAATAGTGGCCAGTGAAAGGTCTGTTTGTAACATTATATATTTAACTAGTGGAACTGTGCTTGGTTATGAATCACAGAAATTGGAAGGAAAGGCCTTCACCAGTACAGTTCACTCACGCTACACTTTATTGCAGAGGAGATAGGGGAGACCCCCTATAGATGGTGGTGAGTTATGACCAGCAAAGAAAAGAATATTCCTGGGAGACAAGCAGATTGTGCAAAGAATCCCAGCCACTTCCAACCGTGGCACTGCCACTCCTGTCCTGGACTGGAGAGTCCTCTGCCAGGCCAGCTGTCATTTCTCAAATCTGTCTCAAGCTCTGTTGTTTGCTTTATTTCTGCTTCTGCTTTCTGTCACAATCTGTATGCATGCACGTTGCTACTCATGCCGCAGACACAGAACTAGACTTCTATGTCCATAGTTGTTTTAAGAGCTGAAATTGGTTGGGCGTGGTGGTGTGCTCACGCTTGGGAGGAAGGGGCAAGGGAATCTCTGTGAGTTCAAGGCCAGCCTGCTCTGCATAGTGAGATTCAGGCCAGTTGCAGATGCAGGAAGACCACAAAGAACTTCTAAATTGGATTTGTTAGTGATCTCTATGGTACTGTCCACAGAGTTTGCCATGTGATCAGATTCAGGATGCAAGAGTATGCATATTTTTATACTTGCAGAATGTATCCCAAATAGCTCAAACAGCTGAGGCCATAACTGTAGCATAGTGCTTACATGAAGTCTTAGATTCAATTCCTAGGAAAACATACATACATACATACATACATACATACATACATACACACAGACAGACACACACAATATCAAACAATAAACAAAACAGTGTATAAAAGAGATGGAGGAAGAAGGGAAGGGTAGATCATTGCCTGTTAGATTACTGCGGTGTGTAGGATAGTTCTCAGGGGACCCAGCACTATAACACAACAAGCTGGGGCTTGCAAAGCAGCATGCTGAATAATGTACTTCGTATTTTATTAATCTCTGTAACCTGAGTAATCCAGAAAAGACCTTCCAAGCTTGATATCTAAGAAGCCAGCTGTGATTTGCTTTGAACAATCATGATGGAAATAATTAATGATCAATGTTTGCTGATAAATGTATTGAGTCTTCAAACGACTGAAATGCCTTTCTTTTGAGCTTATAACTAAGGATAGCAGTTTCACCTTTTTTTCCTAGCATTTTTGTGGTGGTTTCTTGCTTGCTTGCTGGTCTTGACTACTGCAGAGGAAACATTTGAATTTAGCCTGGAATTCTTCATCTTGGAAAGGAAATCATTTTAGTACTTGGCAGTACAGGGCTCCTTATTTCTGTTTTCAGGTTCAGAGACTTATCAGGGAATAACTGCATGCTGGTTTCAATTGAGAAACTTTACCTTCCCCAAAGGATCCAGGCTTCTTATGGAGAGTTTCTTTTGCTGTTTTATAATTATTTGCTTCTTATTACTCATTCTCCTCCATCTGGGTAAGCTTTTCCAGTACAGGCCCTTCTCAATTTATGATGGAATTACATCCAGTAAGATTACCATAAACTAAAAATGTCACAAGTATGGGTGGGAGGGATGGCTTAGCACCTAAGAGCACAGGCTGCTTTTGCAGCAGATCCAGGTTCAGTTCTCAGCACCCACATGGCAGCTGACAATTGTTTGTAACTCCAGTTTCAGGAAATCTTCTGCCTCTGTGGGTATTTTATGCATGTGGTACCCTGTATACATGCAGGCAAAACACTCATACACACAAAATAAACACTTAAAAACTTTGTACATTTCTGAAGTAAAACATGCATTTAATTCCTCTGACCTACAGAATATCACAGCTCATAGCAACACAGGACACTGTAGGGTATCAGTTGTTCCTGTCTGTGCTTCAGAAGCCACTGGGGAACTGTGACTTGATGCCCATGACCAGAATTATAAGACAGTGTGACACCATGGGTTGGTGGTCTGGGAAAAAGATCAAAATTCAAGTCCTATATCTGGAGCTCCAGTCTCCATTCAGCCCCTGTCACTTTCTGCCATCGCCAAGCCAGAGAAGGAAAGCAAAGCTCTTGTAGGCTTGGACTGCGTGTCTTTTCTTGTCTTGAATGTTTGTCCTCCATTACCCTGGTGCTAGCTTTTATCTTCTGAGAAGTTGCTTCTTCATCTTATGTTCTAAAATTTCATTTTTGGGTCCGCCGGTTTTAATTTACTGGTGTTGATGCCACATTTTCCATATACAATAAAATGTTATCTTACTTCAGTCACATTTTCTATAATCATATCCATTTGACAGAAGCACTGGCAAATTTTCATCTCTTCGAATTTTAACAGAAATTTGAAAATAGCATTTGATTTTATGTAAAAATACTTATTTCCAAGTAGGTATTTTCCTAACTCCAAGATCAATAGGGTTTAGCTTGTTCTGATAATTTGTCTGAAACATAAAATACAGTAACATCAAAAAATGAACCTCTCTGGGGGCTTGCGAAATGGCTCAGTGGTTAAGAACACTGGTTGTTCTTTCAGAAGACCCAGGTTTGAATCGCAGCACCCACATGGCAGCTAACAACTGTCCATAACTCCAGGTCCAGGGGATCCAACAGCCTCTTCTGTCCTCTGCAGGAATTGCTCGACATGGGTGCACACAAACACACACACACAAATTAACCTCTAAATTTAGGTTGTTGAATTTTGGAACTTTTACCAAGGTATGGGTACAGTTGCTCAAAGGTCAATACAGGGCCTGGGAGTGCAATAGCAGCTGTGAGCTGATGAGGGATGAGTTGGAATCCACATTACCAGGGTGGATTGAGACTGATGAGGCAATCTGACTGTGAACGTTTCAAAGCTAGCCCAGTTCAGAACGTCTGGAGAATGCAGCTCTGCTACAGGGAAGGAGACAAGAAGAGCTTGCCTCAGTCAAGCAGGCACTGGGATGCAGGCCTGTTACTGTTTGCAGTCTTAGTCCATCTCTAAGGGTTTAATTAATTTAGAGGTCATGTCTTTCACTGTCAATGTGGTATAAAGATGATGGATGGGCTAACCAATGTATATGGGAGCCAGTCTGAGGATTCGTGAGAACTCCCAAATTTGTCATCATTTTTCAGACATGCTGTAGGGACTGAACTGGGATCTGATATGATACAATGGCTCATCCTCAACTCTTCCAAATCCCACCAGATTTACACCATTGTCAGAAAAGCAGAAAGTGGTTGGGATTCCAAAACTGTCCCATATAATTTTCTGCCCATTTCTTTATGATATTCAATAAATACTCAATACATACTAGTAGAAGTCCTAGTTACAGTGTGGTATGCAAATATATAAACATCCTTTAAAGAGCTTATGTTTTGTTGAAAATATAGGCATTGTAAAATACATAAATATTTTGATCAATAATGTACAGCAATGTAAGTCCTAGTAAGGGATTAGATATTCGCTTCTAATCATTTCTCCGTGTATCCAGTATGTCTAGTCCATCCTCTAGCTAAACAATGTACTTAGTGGGATATCTCCATGTAAAGGTTCCCAGCACACATTCACATGGAAACAGGTAGCACTGGGTATCCACTGAACTAGCAGTCACATCTCATATTATGAAGCTAAATATAACAAGTGGGTATTTAAGGCTTCTCAAAGACAATGGAGCAGGAAGAATTGGATTTGAGGGTAGGATTAGTTTTCTTAAATAAGTCACAAGGTCCACAAAGAATGAGAGGTTGATATCTAACTGTGCTACAATTAAGAATGTCTCTTTACCAAAATCATAATCTGGGCCTGGAGCTATGATGCCTTTAATGCCAGCATTCTGGGGACAGAGGCCTGATGATTTCTGTGAGATTGAGGTCTGTTATATGTAGCAAGTTCCAGGCCAGCTGGGACTACAGGGAGATTCTGTCTCAAAAAATCCAAATAAATAAATAAACTTGGAAGATAATTTACAGTACATGAACTAGACAAAGAAGTTTGTATCCTGAGTGGAGAAAGGGCACATAGATTATCAAGAAGGAAAAGTGTCAAAGGATTGAGAACAATTTTCACTAAACAACAGAATACAGAAAGCAACACATTGTAAGAAAAAGAAAAACTCATCTAGCAATTGGATTGCCAAACTACAATTGACAACCCATTAGATTCTCCTTAATGTATGTGTGTGTGTGTGTGTGTGTGTGTGTGTGTGTAGATATACACACATACATAGTGACAAGATTGTAGAAATTTGATTGATGAGGTACATTCATAAATCAAAGAAAATAATATGGAAAGATTATGTAGATCTATCTCTTTTTTTTTTTTTTTGTCTTTTTGAGACAAGGTCTCCCTGTAGCCCCAGCTGTCCTGGATTCACTATGGAGACCAGGCTGGCCTTGAACTCACAGAGATCTGTCTGCCTCTGCCTCCTGGGTGCTGGGATTAAAGGCATGCGCCACCACGCCCTACCCAGCTTTATCTTTTAAAGTTAAGTAGGATTTTTTTCCCATATAAAAATTTCTCTATCATGGGGGCCAGAGAGACTGCTCAGCAGTTAAGAGCACTAGCTGCTTTTGTGAAGGACCTAGGCTCATGTCAGCTAAAAACTGCTTGTAACTCCAGTTCCAGGGGAATCTGACACCTTCTTCTGACCTCCACAGGCATTGCAAGTCATGTATGCACTTACACAGACAATAATACACTCATACATATAAAATAAAATATTTTTAAAATAGTTCTTAAAATATAAAAAAAAATTCCCTATCAACACTGACAGTAAAATAAAAACCTGGAAACTCATAGCCCTCAAAAGGCTAAAACACAAATGAACAATGAAAGTTTTAAAAAATGTATTTCTTTAATTTTACTTAATGTGTATGAGTATTTTGCCTGAACTTATGTAAGTGTACCACATGCATGCAATGCCTGCAGAGGCCAGAGGATAACATCTTTTCCATGGAACTGGAGTTGCTGACAGTGGTTAATCATCACATTGATGCTGGGAGTGGAACCTGAGCCAGTGCTCTTAGCTATTGAACCATCTCTCCAGTTCTGAGCTATGAAAGTTAATTCTCCATAGTCACAATAATCTACAGGGATACATCTCACAAAGATAAGGTTGATCTGCCCCCATCATTAAAATATAATATATTAAATATAAAACATTAAAAACCAATTCTATTAAATATAACATTTTGTTCAACAAATTATTTACATTTTTGTGCTATGAAATAATATATATTGGAAATATGTATGTGATACTTATGCTATTTGTCCCATGGACAAATAGATCTCAGAAGTGCTGTGTTCTCATTTGCTGATCCTGGGTAGGTATGAGCACAAATCTTTCTTTGTACATATTTTACAGATGCAGTTTATATTCTCTGTATAAATGATACATTTCATGGTTACAAAATAAGGAAACTAGTGTTGGAAAGAGCGAAGCTGATGTTGAAACTCTAGATCCTCTACTTTGTGTAATATAGGGCACGACCCACCTTTTTAAAATATTTTATTTATTTTTATTTTATGTGTATGTGTGTATTGCCCGCATGTAGGTAAGTGCACCCCTGTTGTGCAATGTGCGGATGACAGAAGAGGCTGTTGGATCCCCTTAAACTGGAGTTATGGATAGCATTAAGGGTTAGAAATAAAAATAAAACATACCGTTTCTCAGAGAGTGACTGGCATGTGACCAGTTAGTTCTAGGTATATGTGAATGTTGCTGAAGGAGCTTTTCGGGCTCTTGGAGCTACTTCCTGTTCCTCTTCATGGAGTCTGTGTTGCTCTAAACTGGCCTGAGCACATCTGTGCAGCTTCTTCCCCCACCACTTTCTCATACAACTGCTCCAGCCATGTGCCATCACCTAACATTTCTCTGTCTCAATTGGAAGCCTAAATATCCATCCTGGTCTCTCAAGGCTCGAGCCAAAGAGTACCGTTGCTGAGAAGCAGACATCTCTGTAGAAGTGGTCTGGCCACTACATGATAAACTTCTTATCTGTAAGTAGATCTAACTATAATATCAGCTCCATCAGGACATGAGCCTGGGGGTGGGGGCGGGAGCATTATCCAGAAACTCAAAAAACCAGTAAAAATAAATATACAAGGTCCTGGGTTATAGCCTAGTGGTAGAGTGCTTGCCTCTCATGTTGGGGGAGAGGGGCTTGCCTTAACCCCAACTGCCAGAAAAAATAAAAAAAAATTTAAAAATTAAAAAAATATATTTACTATAATCATAATTTTGAGACAAGTATAATTCTGTAAATTCTGGATATATTTTTAAAGTGAAACGTTATTTTCTTGATGATGAATAAAGATTTGCTGCTGAAAGAAAAACAAAGCATTTCTGAAAAACTAAAACTTGACAACTTTTTTAAAAATTTCTAGGTGTATCTCAATGAAGAATCACATGTCACATATGTAATCATCAATCAAACAATCAAACATCTGAATCATCATAAGAATATTGTAAATCCAGGCATGGAGGTAAATATTAGGACTCCCAGCATGTGAGAAGCTGTGGTAGGAAAATTGTGAGTTTGAAGGCAGCCTAGGCTCCATGGTGAATTCTAGGCCAGCATGAACTAGAAAAAAAATAAGAAAATAAGGACTATGAGGTGGCAAAATGGAATGAGACAAATTACTTTTTTGAATTTACATTAAGCTGGATAGCCATTTTACTGAAAATTTAGGTTCAAATATTTAATTTTTCTGTCTTAGCTTCCTCAGAGTCTTGACATCATAGGCATATGGCACCGGGCCTGAATAATTTAGTAAATTCCATTTACCTCTTTAATTTACACTGTGATACCTGGTATGATTAGAAAATGAGTTTTATAAGACAAAAATCACTAAAATAAAAGGAATGTCTTAGGTACTCATTCACTGCAAGTCCTTAAATATTGTAAGTTTTAAAATTACATAAGCATAAATTATGCTCAGAGGGCATTGTGAGCAAATTGTTTAAGATGCACATAAATGAAATATAAGTGTTGACCAAATTTGTGAATTAGGCATAAACATTCCTTCTTCACAACATAAACAGAGCAACATAAATACATATGCCTTCTCATAATAAGACAGAATAAAATTTACTGAAGAACTGTCGTAGGTGCTTTGAGATGAAGGAAAGGATCTGCCTGAGAGAGGAGAATAAATTATGAATAAAATAAAATTGGAAAGAGTGACTATGAGACATTCGGATGTCTCAACAAAACTTTTCTGAGAAGAAATAAACTTATTTTAAAATGAAACACATGCCCGTCTTTGTAACTATTTGAGAAAAAAAAAATGTGTAATACGGGAAAAGGGGAGAATGGCTTTTGGAGGCATGTTGAAAAAAATCAATACTTCTCAGTCTTTATCATGCATAGAATTTATCAGGGGATCTCATTATTCTGACAGATTGGTCCATGGTGACATTTACATTTCTGCATCTCTAACAAGTTTCCTGTGATGCTGATGTTGCTAGCCTTGGATCATACTAAGAAATTAGAATGTAGACTACAGATCTGTGTTCAAATCCTGACTCTGATATTTAGAAAATATTATATATATATATATATAGAGAGAGAGAGAGACAATACATATGTGTATGGTTTATACTGATATGTTACATAAAGCCATTGGTGATGTATGCAATTTTTATTGATTAGATATCTTGTATAATAATGCATCATTCTTATATAAAATAATGTGAGTTGCATATAATACATATAGTTGTGTTTCTTCTATTCTGAATGCCTCTGAACCTTGTTGGGGTGGGTATGGTTATTAATACATTGCTTATCTTGTTACTGTAGAATAATAGGATAATTGTGGTTAAGTTTCCTTGTTAGAGGTTAGTATTCAAATGTTGTCACGTTTCCCTTACTGAGTGCTTGAAATCTTATTTGGAAGTTTCACTATATCTCAACTGTAATGTAAATAGATAAGATAAATAAGTCAACTATGTCAAAATACTAGATGTCATTTTTTATAACATTGCTTCTTCTATGTATTTTGATGTCTCATTTATAATCAGAGCATGAGTAGAGGGAAATTAATTGCTGAAAAGACATTGCTAATTTTGGAAATGCAACAGGCTAGAATTCATACTAGGATGGTGACTTCCTTGCATCACACTTTTGTCCAACAATCACTTAGGACATTGGCAAAGAGCAGTGTTTCAAAGAATTATATCAAATTAAAACAGGGAAGAATTGAAGCAAAATAGAATTGTGAGTTTTCCAAGCCTATGTACGAAATGCCTAGACATACTGTAAAAATAAAATGTTCAGCACATATGTCAAACAGAAAATGGAAAATGGTGTAATCTACAGCAGACTGTATGACAAACACCATCAAACCTACAGGGGAATGTGGAGCAGTCTACATTTTATGCTCTGATCTCAGAACCCCAGCAGACAGACTTCACATTGTTCATGTCTAGACCTCCACTTGCCATTCCTTAATTATTCTCCTGATTCCTCCTGCCCAGATACTCTGGGTTTATGTAGTAATGACACATGTCAACTCTAAAAGGAAGATCAGAAATGTGGAACAATCAAGCTTTAAGCATGAATTTCTTCTCTAGAAAGAAGGAGTGTGAAAGATCTCAACCAGGAGGTCTGAATGTAAGTGGCAGCATCCTATAGCTTCTTTTCTTTTAGCAGCTGAACTCTCAAGAGAAGCCTAATTTACTGTCTACTATCTTCTACAGGCATGTGATGTGCGAAGGATTTAGTCTTGAATATGATTATTTTTGCAAAAACCCAAAAATGTGAGAGAGAAGAGATGGATCAGCTGTTAGGAGTCCTTGCTGGTCATCTGGGAGACTAGAGTTGGACTTCTTGCACTCATGTCACGTGCTCACAACCACATGTAACTGCAGCTTTATTGGATCTTGGCACTCTCTTCAGACCTCTGGAATACCAGGAGGTATGAATGTGATACACACACAAGAAAGACAGAGTGAATGAGAGAGAAAAAGAGGAAGCAAAAGTTTTTATGAAAACGAAACTTAATTTAAAAAATCCTATAATTTGATCATACAAAAACCATGATGTGAAGTTGAGAATGTAGGTCAGTCGGTAGAGTGCCTGGAGAACATAGAAGAAACCTTAGGTTCAGTCCCCAGCACCACATACCACAAAGAACAGTGGTGCACACCTAAAATTTCATCACTCAGCTCCTAGAAGAAGGAGGATCACGAGTTCATGAGTGGTGTTCAAGGTCATTCATTCTGAGCTACAATAGAACCTTTCCACTCCAGAAAATATACAAACAAAAAAAAAAACCAAAATAAAATGAAGAAACCCAGAACAGGAAACCAATAATGTCTTATCTATGTATTCAGACAACTTGGTGGTAATAGATAAACAACAATAAACAAAATAAAAATAAACAATAAAGCAAACAAAAACCTAATACTCATCTGTTTAGAAATAAACTTGGTACACACTGAGGTGATATAAACTCTGAAAAGTTACAGTGTTAAAGGATGAATTTTGTGAAATTACCTATGTACAAGTGTAATCGGCAATCATTAAAATGCCTATTTGTTAAAAAAGAAAAGATATCAACAGAAAATAATGTACCATTCAAAAATAAAGAGCCCCAGATCTTAAAGGAGAAGCTTTGCAACATGAAACTATTATGAGCTCTTCAATTCAGATCAACACAGTCATTAAAACTAGTTAGTATGAATTATTATCAAATTAAATGGAAATATATTTCACTTCTTTGAAGCATTGCAGAATTATAACAGGATTTTACAGGCTTATGCACATAAATAAGATTACAGAAAGTGGTAAACAGAACACTGAAACTGCATCTGCCCTTTTCTAGGAATCACAACAAAACTGAATGTTAGCTTTTATGATAAAGGCCACCTACACTGGAGACTAAGTGCAGATTCCTACTGAAAACTACATCTTAAAAGAGCTGTAAATTTGTCAGTTAACTAGAAAAAATAAACAAAGCAACTATTCTCTGCTATCAGGAAACAGTAAGAAAAATGTAATCATGGTAATGAGTACTGACGGGCAGAATGAAATGTCAAGAAAAGTCACAGCCTCCAGTTTTCTTTCTGCACGAATGTGGCTCCAAGTCCAGTCTCTCAGGACCACCCCCCCCAGGCACTAAAACATGGAAACAAAAGTATTCTCAGTAGAGAAGTATTTTCTATCAAGAAAAGAGAATGTGCCTCATGTATGTAGCTTTCAAAGTAAGTTAGCTGTTTACAAACAAATCAAGCACATAAGAAAACACGCTTCCTTCAACAGCAGCACACACTCTCTCCTGTCTCTGACATGGTTTTTAATGTAGATAACTGTAGTCTTTTACTTGGTTTTGTTTGAGACAGAGTCCTACCATGCAGCCCAGGCTGGCCTTGAGTTCTGGATCCCCTAGCCTTCAGCTTCCCAACTTTACTATGTTTTAAGGAAACAAAAAGTGAGCTAGAAAATATTTGAGCACAACACAGGTTGCTAAGATATGACCTCTTGGTTCTGGCAAGAAAACAGGCTAATTGTCCAAGTTAATAGCTGAAGGGATACACAGTAAACTAGGGAAAATTGCAGAATTCATCCAGAATGGATCAGAGGTAAAATAACCTGGGGAGAGCAACAAAAATCACCAAGGGACTGGCAAGATGGCTCAGGTGGTCATGGTGCTTGCTGTCAAGTACAGTGACCTTGGTTTGAGTCTAATGACAGAGTGGAAAGAGAGAACTAACTCATGCAAATTGTCCTGTGACTTCCCTAGGCATGCAGGTATGAACCTACA
>NW_008340555.1:1855804-1878721 GCF_000622305.1 Nannospalax galili
AATAAAGTATAAACAGGTGATTTGAGAAAAATAATGACTCAGGAATTCCAGAAATGGTGAAGTAATCATAGATGTAGGGAACAGAGAATTCCAATTGGGACATAAATAAACCCACTCAAGATTCATAGTAGTCCAAGGGAATATGAAAGTCAGGAAAGAAGGATGATTCTCTACAACAGACAGTGGAACAGTGACAACGGAAACCAGACGAGAACATGACCAGATCTTCATTGAGCTAAACAAAAAGAGAAAATAAAGATCCTTCACTTCCTCTTCTTTAGGGAGAATTCAGTCTCCAGTGAAATTCTATTTAGGAGAACTAGGCAAATAAAATGTATCTATCAAATAAACAAAAGAGAGTGTGCCTAAGCAGAGCTTCATTAATAATAAACAAGATCACTTACTGCTATTGCAGAAAATCTCGGTTCAGTTCCCAGCACATACATTGTGGTTAAAAAATATGTAGCTCCATTTTCAATTAATTAATCAATCAATTAATTGATTGATTAATAAGTAAATACTTTTGATAAAAATTAAAATTAAAACATATAAAAATATATTCATATCTTTTTTAACTTTTAAAAAATTTTATTGAGAATTTCATACATGTATATAAGGTGATTTGATCAAATCCATGCCCACTCCCTCCCCTCCAACGCCTCCCATATCTCCCCATCACTTTTTCCTGAACAACTTCGTGTACTCTTTTTTGTTATAGGGCTTTTTGCTATTCAGATTTTTAAAAAATATTTTATTTATTATTTTTATTTTATGTGTATGCGTGTATCACCTGCATGTAGGTAAGTGTACCCGTGTTGTACAATGCCTGCAGAGGACACAGGAGGCTGTTGGATCCCCTGGAACTGGAGTTACAGATAGTTTTTAGCTGCCATGTGGGGTGCTGGGATTTGAACCTGGGTCTTCTGCAAGAAAAGCCAGTGCTCTTAACTGCTGAGCCATCTCTCCGGCCTGAGCTGCGCATATTTTTTTATCCACCAAATCAATAATATCATAATGGTGAATGTATAAATTATTGACAAAAGAATAAACTATCAACTAGAAGAATATAATTAGGAAACAATCAGATAATCCAGTAGCATTTTCTTTGAGCTGTGTGTGACTAACTGGGATTGAACTATCTCCTATCTGCCAGCAGTTGGGGAACCATCACATTCAGAGGTAGAAACAAGGAGGGAAGTGCAGGAAATGGAGTGCTCTATCTGCCCTGCAAGTGCTGCCTGGTCATAGCTGTAAGAACCCAGAGATCCCCTCAGAGCAATGAGCTTCTTGTGTAAGTCAGAAGACAACGCACACAGAAAAGGAAAACCTGGTCAAAGTTACATAAAATTCTAGAATGGCCTTTTCAATAAAAGCAAATCACCTAATATAAGCAAAAAGTATAACTTAAGACACACAGTACACTCTCACAAACACTCTCACACAAATGTTTTAAATATATAAAGGGGTATTATGTGGTTAGAGAAATGCCTTAATGGTTAAGATTACTAACTGTTCTTGCAGAGGACCTGGGTTCGATTCCCAGCACCCACACAGCAGCTGACAACCTTCTGTAGCTCCAGTTCTAGGGGATCCGACACACTCTTGTGACCTCCACAGGTATTGAATAGAATGAGTGCACCTACATACATGCAGGCAATACACTCATACACTTAAAAAAATAAAAGGGGTATTATAAGTTATGAAGGAAAAGGCTAAGAACCAAAGGAAAAAAATGTCCAAGATTTCAGGAGACAGTCCAAGAAAGTAAGCAACCCAAATATCTACAATGCCTAAGAAAGTACAGTAAGGGGAAGCACAAATCAAATCTAGAAGGTCCATTTATATCTGGAGTCAAGTGACAGAGTCGTGAAGTCCAAATTGCCATCTGTGAAGGACAGAAAGCCGTTAAGTGTCAAGTGTTGGAGCACTTTGGTGATTTGATCTACTGTACAGAACAGGCACAATGCTCTTCCATTCAGGTAGTTCATTTGTAGGTTTTCTCCTGGAGAAATGCTATAATGCTTTTCCTAAGTGTGTGGTTAATCATAATGAAAAACCTTAAGTTATGGAGCAGATAAATTTATAAAGCTGTATTTTTATAATGGAACCTTACACAGCAGTGAAAACTAATTATATGAGAAAAAAATGACTTTAAAATCTACAGTTGGATAAAAGTAGTAGGTATGATCTCATTTGTCTAACCTTTACAAAGAGAGGAACTTGAAGTCCATAATGAAACCTTCAGGAATATATGAGAAATTGGTAAAATCGATTGCAGATGGGAGAACAAAAGGAAAAATCAGAAAAATAAGGGAAGAAGGGAGGAAGGAAAGTGGATGAGAGTGAGAGGGGAAGGGAGTGATTGTCACGATATTCAGTCTGTGGGATGCTAGAGAAGGACAAGGGCATGACTGGAGGAGGCCACACAGGTGTGGTCCTCAGAGGATGCTTCTGGGGCCTTATCAGTGTTCTTACTTAGGGATTTAGACTTTCTTCTCATCAACAGCATTTCAATAGACAAGCCATGATTATATCCATTTATAGGGTATAGTTGGTCATGATATGTGTATACAATGATTAAGCTAAGCTAATGAACATCTCTCTTGTAAACTCACAGCAATTGTGGTTACCCGCATAAGACCTACACAAATCACACCACCCAAATCTTCACATAGATGGGGGAGTTGATCTTCAAATCCCACCCCATACTGAGGAACTAGTGGTAGTGGACAGTTGCTTGTGGAGAGAGAACCATTCTTTATTAAGGCTACAGCATGTGGTATGTTTCTCATACTCTCATGGAGGGCCCTACATCCATGCACATAGGAATAGTACTAAACGGACTTAGTGAGTTATTAAAAAATAAATAAAAGATGTGGTTGGAGACGATGGTGTGATGGGGGATACGGAAAGGAGCTGGAGGGAGAAACAAGGGACAAATACGGTCATAGTTTCCTGTATATATGTATGACATCCTCATAAAGAGAGAGTTTTTAAAATGACATATCTCTCACTTTGTATACTTGTTGAAATTTGCTCTTTTTTTGAAATATGTAATGCGCTGTTATCAAATATAGCCATTCTTCTGTGCAGCATTGCAAATGTATGCCTGTCTGTCTGAAACTCTGTGACATTGATCAGTAGCCCTACAACAACGAAGGCTGTTATATGGCTTTTAAGGCTGCCACTAATTTCACTGGATTTCACAATGCTGAACTAACAAAGAGTTTATGACTTCTAAGTACTAACGAGGAAAATAAGCTTCAGAGTGGGAAAATCTGTTCCAAATCGCACAGTTGGTAATGTATCTTCTTACTTGCTTAAGGCTCTTTCCTCCATGTACAAAACCTTCCCTGACAGTGGAAGTTCTGGAGGACAATAAGGAAACAAAGCTAGTAATTCCTTTTCATATTTTTTTAAAAATTATTTATTTAATAACCACATGATTAGAAGAAGCATTTCAATACAGCATTAACATATTCAATAACAATTTCCAGAGCAAAGATGTATCTCTTACAAAATTGGCTGTAAAGTTTTAGGTTCGCAGCTCAATTAAAACAGTTATATAACATTAAACTCAGTATAAACCCTATAAGACATAAAATTAAATGAGGTTTTTAACTTTTCAAAAGATCTCCATTTCATTTTAAATATAATGTTTCATACAGAAAAACTCATTTTTAATGCTGCTAACACTTAGATGTTTGCACTGTGTCTCGAATCTCTATGTATCTGATTATTACTAGTCACTATTGGTTACTCTCTGACATCCACCTGAGCATGGATATAAAATCATTGAGTAGATTTCAATGGTAATGTGTTTCACCTCTACTAATTAACATGGAACAAATTTTTATGCTTCTTCCTCAAATATGACTCATTTTATTTGTTGATTTTCTATATGTGTGTTTCATATAGAACATCCCAAACAATTTTATTCATCTATATACCCACATCCCAAAAGGCACCCTCCCATAGCTTCCTCCCCTCCCACTGGAGCCCATATACTCTGTCATCCCTATTGCTGTCCATTGTGTTGTCGGGGCCCCCAGCCATTCCCCAGTGTTTGTCCATCCACTGAATCCAGTCAGCTTATCTAGAGTTCCTTTTTTTAAGGAAGATCAGCTCTTACTTATCTAGCAGCAATCAGTTGCCAATATTCCTTTAGATAAGATTGGGGTCTGATGTTCATTTTCCCAGTTTTATGCTGAGTTACTGTCTGGGAGTCTTTTGGGCAACCCTGGCCAATAACTCAAAGGAAGATATCTCCTGTCTGGCATTGTTTCTTGTTATGTAGCCTTTAGCTATACATACAGACTCTTAGAAAACTATATTGGCCCCATTAATCTATGGTTATACTTTCCTTTTGGGTGTTTAAGACCCTATGATTGTCCCAGATAAACCAATTTATTATTACTCTTAAGGTCATTTGAGGATCTGTTCCTCAGGGGTCATATGGGCTTGGGAGGAGCACCTGGCTCCTTTCTTTTACCAGTTCCGCATATGTGAAGATAAGTCAAAGGTCCTACTCAACCATGGCTGGCTTCACTTGGAATCATGGAGGAAATGTTTCTTCTTTGTTGACCCTCCTCTTTGTAGACTGAACACTGGTTCAATTCCATCTGGTGGGGTCTCCATGGCCTCCCTGAACAAGAGGACAGGTGACTCACCACAGTTACAGGACATTTTGAGAGATGCTCATAGTCCCCTGGATCTTAGTTGACATAGGAGGGCAAGGAGCAAAAACTGTCCTGTATGTCCCTCTGACAAAATTAGTATTGGCCTCAAAGTATGGCTGTTAAACCTACAAGAAGGTCAGTTCCACTAGTCTGGTACTTTCAATTACCATGTGCTATATAGATAAAGCTTGGGCAAAAACTAAATGTTCTCAGATAAATCTTGCCTAAACATATATTATATTCCTTGAGCGAGTTGTATGTATAATTATTCAGGAGGTTGTTCAATTAATATGGCTCTGTTTTTTGATTTTTTAACTAGCTAGGCATTATTTATCACATTGTCTAACCCTTCCACCATGGTTTCCCCATTTAAAGTGCCTCCACTTTTCTCATTTCTCCCTTAATAATACCATTATCCTATGGTTCCCACTGTCTTGAGCTCCTTCTTTCCCTTTATCCCCAAGGTTCCTTGTACAACCATCCCTCCACCTTCCCCTTAAAATAACCCCATTTTTCTGCAAGAACAACCAGTGTTCTTACCCACTGAGCCATCTCTCCAGGTTCAAATCCCAGCACCCTCAAGGTAGCTAACAAGTGTCCATAACTCCAGTCCCAGGGGATCTGACAGCCTCTTCTAACCTCCACAGGCATTGCATGACACGGGTGCACTTACCTACATGCAGGCAATACATGCATACACATAAAATAAAAATAATAAATAAATTTTTTAAGAAACCATTTTTATCCATATCTCCCTTATTAATGCCTGTTTCCTACTGTTTTTCTCTCAGATTCTTTCTTTTCCTTTACCTCCCTGGTTCCTTTTCATTATCCTGGTTCCTGTAGTTATGTCTAGATACATATTCACTTATAAGGATTTGGTGCTGGGATCTACATATGAGGGAGAACATATGTCATTTTGCTTTTCTGAGACTGTGTTACTTCACTTAGTATAAGTTTCCGGTTCCATGCATTTACGTGCAAATTTCATGATTTCATCTTTCTTTACTACTGAGTAAAACTCCGTCATATAAATGAACCACATTTTCATCATCCACTTGTCAATTGAGGGACACTTAGGTTGCCTCCATCTCTTAGATATTGAGAAAAGAGCGGCAACATACATGGATGTACAAGTGTCCCTGCAATAAGACAAGTTCTTTGGGTATATGCCAAGGAGTGGTATAACTGGGTCAAACGGTAGGTTCATTTGGAGATTTTTAAGAGTTCTCCACACTGCTTTCCATAAGAGTTGAACCAGTTTGCAGCCCCACCAGTAGTGGGTGAATGTTCCCCTTTCCCCACATCCTCTCCAACATTTGGTGTCATTTGTTCTCTTGATGTTAGCCAGTCTGACTGGGTTAAGATGGAATCTTAAACTGCTTTTAATTTGCATTTCCTTAATTGCTAGTGATGTTGAACACCTTTTAAGATGATCTTTAGCCATTTTTATTTCTTCTTTTGAGAACTCTATGTTCAGTTCCTTAGCCCATCTTTTAATAGAGTTACTTCCTTTCTTGATTCTTTGTGTTTTGAGTTTGTTATACATTCTGGGTATGAAGCTTCTGTCAGATGTATTGCCTGTGAAGGTTTTCTCCCATTCTGTGGGTTTTCTCTTCACTTCCTTGGTTGCTTCTTTTGATGTACAGAACCTTTTTAGTTTAACAAGGTCCCACTTGTTGAGTCTTGACCTTGTTTCCTGAGCTATTAATGTCCAGTTTAGAAAATCCTTTCCTACACCTGTATCTTGTTGGTTATTGCTAATGTTTTCTTATAACAGTTTCAAGAGTTTCAGGCTTCACATTGAGGTCTTTGATCCATTTGGAGTTGACTTTTCTGCAAGGTGGAAGATAGGGGTTTAGTTTCATTCTTCTACAGGTGGAGATCCAGTTTTGCCAGCACCATTTGCTGAATATGCTGTCTTTCCTCCAGTGAATGTTCTTGGCCCGTTTGTCAAATATCAAGCAGCTGAAATTGCATGTATTCATATTTGGGTCTTCAATTTTGTTCTATTGATCTATGGGTCTATTTTTGTGCCACTACCATGTTGTTTTTATGATTATAGCTCTGTAATACAGTTTAAAATCTGGTATAGTAATCCCCCCAGCATTGCTCTTAGTGCTCAGGATTGCTTTGACTATCTGAGGTCTTTTGTGATTCCATATTAATCTTAGTATAGTTTATTCCCAGCTCTGTGAAGAATGTCATGGGGATTTTGATTGGCATTGCATTGAATCTATAAATGGATTTTGGTAGGATGGTCATTTTCACAATATTAATTCTTCCAGTCCATGAGCATGGGAGGCCCTTCCATCTTCTGATATCTTCCTCAATCTCATTCCTTGAAGAATTTAAAATTTTCATTGTAGAGGTCTTTAAATGTCTTTGGTCAGGTTTATTCTGAGATTTTTTTTGTAGCTATTGTTAAAGGGATTGTTTCCATGTACTCTTTTTCTGAATGCTTGTTGTTGATATAGAGAAAGGCTACAAAGTTTTGCAGATTAATTTTGTACTCTGCTACTTTACTGAAAATTTTAATTATTTCTAGGAGTTTTCTGGTGGAATTTTTGGCATCTCTTAGATATAATATCCTATCATCTCCAAAAGGGATAATTTGAGCTCTTCTTTTCCAATTATTACTTCTTTAATTTCCTTCTCTTGTCTTATTGCTCTTGCAAGAGTTTCAAGCACTAAGTTAAAGAGGAGTGGAGATAGTGGACAGTCTTGTCTGGTTCCTGATTCTAATGGGAAAGCTTCGAGTTTTTCTCCATTCAGAATGATGCAGGCTGTGGGTTTGTTATATATGGCTTTAATTATGTTGAGGTATGTTCCCTCCAGTAAATTCTCTCTAGGACTTTGAACATAAATGTATGTTGAATTTTGTCAAAGGCCTTCTCTGCATCTATTGAGATGACCATGTGGTTCTTGTCTTTGAGTACAATTATATGATTTATGGCATTTATTGACTTATGTATATTGAACCATTCCTGCAACTTTGGAATAAAGCCAACTTGATCATGGTTGATGATCTTTTTTTAAATTTTTTTTTTTTTGAGACAGGGTCTCCCTGTAGCTCCAGTTGTTCTGGAACTCACTATGTACACCTGCATCTCTGGAATAAAGATAACTTGATCATGATGGATGATATTTTTGATGTGTGTCTGCATGAGGTTTGCAAGTATTTCTTTGATAATTTTTGCATCTATGTTCATTAAGTATATGGATCTATAGTTTTCTTTTTAGGTTTTATCTTTACCTCGCTTTGTATTAGAGTGATGCTGGATTCACAAAAGAAATTTGGAAGTTCTCCCTCAAATTCTATCTTTTTTGATAAATTAAGTAGTATTGGATGTAGATCTTCTTTAAAAGTCTGGTAGAATTCTGCTGTAAATCCATCTGGTCCTGGGCTTTTTTGAGTTGGGAGGTTTTGTATTACTGTTTCAATTTCCTTATGTTTTGTGGGTCTGTTTAAGCTGTTAATCTCTTCTTGGTTTAATTTTGGTAGTTCCTGTGCTTTTAGATACCCATCCATTTCTTTCAGGTTTTCAAATTTAGTAGATATACGTTTTTAATGTATTCCCTTATAATGTTCTGGATCTTTTTGGTGTCTGTTGTGATGTTTCCCCTTTCATCTCTGGTATTGTTGATTTGGAGGTGCTCTTTCTTATCTGGGCTAGCTGTCTATCAATCTTGTTTATCTTCTCAAAGAACAAGCTCTTGTATTCATTCATTCTTTGTATTGTTTCCTTTGTTTCTATTTCATTAATTTCTCCTCTGATTTGTGTTATTTCTTCTTGTCTGCTGGGTTTGGGTTTCATTTGTTGTTGCTTTTCAAGTGTCTGGAGTTGCAGTGTTAAGTCATTTATTTGTGTTCTTCTGATTTTTTTAATGTAGGCACTTAGAGCTATAAACTTCCCTCTAAGGACTGCTTTCAATGTGTCTCAGATGTTTTGTTGTGTTATATTGTCCTCTTCATTTAGTTCCAGGAAAACTTTTATTTTTTAATTTCTCTGTTGACCCGTCCATCATTCAGGGGTGTGTTGTTTAATCTCCATATGTTCATGTATTTACTAAGATTTCTTCCAGTGTTGATTTTAAGGTTTATTGCATTTTAGTCTTATAGAATGCATGGAATTATTTGAACCTTTTTGTTTTTGTTGAGGTTCTTTTGCATCCCAGTATATGGTAGATTTTGGAGAAAGTTCCATGGGATGCTGAATAGAAAGTATATTCTTTGGTGCTTGGTTGGAATATTTAATAGATGTCTGTTAGGCCCATTTGATGTATGGTATTGTTTAATTCAGATGTCTGTCATGTTCACCTACCTAATAGAGACAATGGGGTACTGAAGTCTCCTACTATTAATGAATTGGGATTAATCTGAGTCTTTAAGTCCTGTAGTACTGTTTTTATGAAGTTGGGTGCTCCAGACTTTGGTGAATACATGTTCATGATTGTAATATCTTTTTGGTCAATTGTTCCTCTGAACAGAATGAAGTGTCCCTCTTTATCTCTTCTGATTAATTTTAGTTTAAAGTGTATTTTGTCAGATATTAGGATTGCTATGCCTGCTTTTTATCTTAGTGCCATTTGCTTGGTATATTTTGTTCCATCCTTTCACTTTGAGATAGTGTCTGTCCTTGAAAGTGAGATGAGTTTCTTGCAGACAACAAAAAGATGGGTTTTTTTTTTCTTAATCCATTCAAGTAGTCTGTGTCTTTTGACTGGGGAGTTCAGACTATTGGTATTTAAAGTCATTAATGAAAGATGTATATTGATTCCTGTCATTTTTGTTTCTGTTCACATTCTTGGTGTACCTGTGCATTTCCATAGTTATACTTTCATTAAGTTTCTTTCCATAACCCCCTGGGTATAGTCGGTCCTTTCTTCAGCTCTTTGTATTGCTTCATAAACTCTCTGAAGGTCTTGTTTTGTGGACATGAATTCTTTCAGCTTATTTATGTCATGGAAGATTTTTCTTTCCCCTTCAATTATAATAGATATTTTGGCTGGGTAAAGCAATCTGGGTTGTTTTCTGTGGTCATTTAGAACTGGGAATACTTTGGTCCAGGCTCCTCTGGCTTTCATAGTTTTCACTGAAAAGTCAGCTGTAACCCTGATTGGTTTTTCTTTTTATGTGACTTGTTGTTTTTCTTTTGCAGCTTTCAGTATTCTCTCTTTGTTCTGTATATTTAGTGTTTTTAATATGATGTGCTATGGAGAGTTTTTTTTCTGGTCCTATTTGGTGTTCTCTATGCTTCTTGTATTTGTATGGGCATATCTTTCTTTAATTTAGGGAAATTTTCTTCTACAATCCTGTTGAAGATCTGGTCCATACCATTATCCTGAGATTCTTCTCCTTCCTGTATGCCCATGATTTGTAAGTTTTGTCTTATTATGGTATCACACAATTCCTGCATATTCCAGTCTTGTATTTTCTTAAATTTTTCATAAGCTTGAGTGGTGATATTCTGTTTTCCATTTCATTCATCCTGTTGGTGAGGCATTCTCCTGTTGTTTCTAATTGGCTTACTGAGTGTTTCACTTCTTTCTTCATTTCAGCCTGAGTATTCTTCAATATTTCTAACTCTTTTCTGAATTCATTCAGAAGTTTATCCCTATCTTCTTTCGGTTCTTTGATTTCTTTGTTTGTTTGTTCTTTAAGTTCACTGATTTCCTTGATCATGTTTATAATTATTCTTTTGAGTTCCATGTCCTCTGTTATCTCTAGGGAGTTCACATTGTATTCCTCTAGAGGACTGCTGGTATTTGGTGGGGACATGTTATTATATTTTTTCATGTTATTATTTTTTCTCTGTGATTTTGACATGTGGATTTCTTTTTTAGTTTCCAATTCTTGTGTAAGACTCAAGCCTTTCTTTGTTGATTTTAGGTCTGCTTCTTTTTATAAAGCTTATGTGCCTTTGTGGTTTACTTGTTGGGCATGAAAAGCTGGTTGTTCTAAGCTTCAGATTCTCTCTTTTGACTTTATATTGGAGTGACCAAATTGCTTTCATCTTGCTGCTCAGGAGTTCCCATAGAGGCCCAAGTTAGATGAGGATAAGATGTGTTCAGACTTTCTCCAAAGGTCTGGATCCCTCTAGGAAAGATGCTGCCCTGAGGAATTTGGGGGCTGGGCTGGACTGGGAGCAGGGCCCAGGAAAGATGCTGACCCCAGGAAGCTGGTGGCTTTGCTGCCCAGGGATGCAAAGGGAGGTGAGGGCAAGCCCTTTTCATCTTTAATTTTAATAAAGGAGGAGGAAAAGGAGAAGCGGCAGAGAAAGGAACAACAGGAAGAGGAGCAGAGAGAAAGGAGGGAGGGAGGGAAGGAGGGAGGGAAGGGGACTCAGACTCTGCTACTCCATTTCTTAGCTGCAGGGTTTTTTAAAATTAATTTTTCATTTCTTTTCATTTTAGGTTTTGCCTGCATGCAATTGCACCCATGATGCGCAATGCCTGCAGAGGCCAGAGAGGGAATTGGATCCTCTGGAACTGGAGTTAAAGACAGTTGTGGCTGCCATGTAGGGGCTGGGAACTGAACCTGGTCCTCTAGATGAGCAGTCACTGATCTTAACCACTGAGCCATCTCTCTGGCCCCTAGCTGCAAGTTCCTAATTGTTACTTATGGTCTGCCATCTCCGAGCGGGGCATGGCTCTTTGCCTTCTTAATGTGCATGGAGTTCTTCTCTAAGTGCTGAGTAACTGGTTGGAAATTAAGCCTGAAACCTCTCTGTAAACATACAGGAAATCAATGAAAGCTTCATTAAAGTACACTATCCAAGGTAATCATAATTTATTTTCTAAAGTATTTTGAATAACAGGAAACTTTTCAATAATCTTCACTGTGCTTAAGCTAATAATGCCATTAATTAGTTTCCTTGAGCGACTTTCTGGGTGTTTTATAAACGATTTCTTATCCTTACTCCTGGGAAAGAAGTCATCATGCATTCAAATTGCAATCAATGAGGCAACTCTACAGAAAGGCTCTCTTCTCCCCTGGATCTGCTGTAGTGATTTCTTGCTCAGAATCCATTTATCCCATCTGCAGAAAAGACTTGAGATGGAGGGACCATCTCAGGAAACTCCTTTGCCAGATGAATCAGAGAGTATATCTGGGTAAAAACGGTAGTGAGACAGTAAGATTAATACCATCCATAGCAAGAAAGGAGTCCAATGGGTGTCAGATTTGTAAATTAAGTGTGACAGTCACATAGTTGACTTTGTAAACAAAGCCACTATCCTAAGTCAGTGCTGATGAATATATACAATACTGTTCAAAATTTCTTTTATCCATAGGTAGCTCAAAAACATCTTTCAGAAGTGTAATATATGAAAATCTTTAGGCTATCTCCTTATGTAGATAGCCCTTCTTGTATGAGAATGAAGGCGCCATACAAAAATGATATAGTCTAATCTCGTAATAAAACAAATACAACATGAATTCATTCACTTCAGATTGGAAGGGAAAGAATCCCATTCTAATATTTGTTTTACTCAAGTAATAAAAAAAAATAATAATACAGACCTTAGTAACATGTGTTGGTTACTTAAAGGCAGTGGGGTAAATGAAATGTAAGCATTATCTTAAGTCTCACAGCCGAAGTAGAAAGAAGGAAGAAATGGTTTAGTTTTTATAGGTAAAGTCAGTGGTCAATGGTAGCCAAGCTACCAGTTTAACTTTGTACTGATCATGGTGGGGAGGGTTAAGATTTCAAATCCGGGCCTGTGAGCCTCCAGAAGACCCTTATACTACATCTCGGCAGCCTGCTGGCTTAACTCTCTAGAATCCAGAAATAGCATTAGATACTGGAAACTGAATCTGAAGTTCTATTTCAGTGCACTTTTATCATCGATGGTGCAAGATAAAAACAAACATAAGAAAGAATAATATCTAACATCCTGTAAGCACATGAAGAAAGGACTGCACCTTGTGTGGTGGGCATCAGCCAGGGGAGTGTGATGGAGGAGAGGGTTGAGCTGAATCTAGAGAGAGTAGGCGCTCTTGAAGCTGAACAGGGTAGATGATACTTAGAAGAAAACTAAAATATAAAACAGGATCTCAAAAGGAGAACAGAGAGAATGACAGGTCTGCTTTGAGGAGCAATGAGTGTCTTTCCTTCTTCTCATTCACAGAGAAGGGTGTTGTGAAGCAGAGACACAGAGACGGGAGTGGAGGGGGCACCTTGAAAGAAATGCCTGATGCTTCTTTGCTCTTAAACACCGTATTCCACTCAGGATTTGGGTCATATCTCACCACAGTGTAAGGTCTCCAGTTCCAGCCACTCAGCAGCAGCACCATGCCCTACAGCTTTCAAACTTCATAACTTCCAACCGCCACTCTGATGTTCTGAAATAAAAGCTTCACTATCAGAATCTCACCAGGGAACTTGTGTGAAGATTGCATTGTGAACAGCACCCACTAAATGAGAGGAAGTTCAAAGAGGAGCTGATGTAAGTGACATGGCTGGGTTAAAATATCTGAGATGACTTAATCTCAGCATGGCAGCAAATTTACCCACTTCCTATAACTGGAAGCTAATTAATGCCTAGTTAGATAAATGTGGGTCAAACATTCCACATGTGGTGACTTCTGTGGTGAGGGGAGGTAGATCTCAAGGTGGATACCTTCCCAAAATCTAGTAGAATAATCTGAAATTCCAGGGCTCTGACAGTAGCTTCAATTTTGATTTCCAAGGCCAGACATTTCTCGACAGTCAATCTTGGCAGGAAAGCAGTGACTGCACGAGAAAGCATGTAAAGATCATTCTCACTCATGAAGGCTCTCGACCGTGACAAATTCTTTCCATCTACCTTCTTACCTGAGCCTCACTTTAAAAGATTGGAAACTATATCTTGGAGACATTGACTTCCCCATGTCCACACATATAGCAACAACCATGGTGGTGATTTTGCAGTTAGTATTTACTGAGCATTCACTAAGCTAAATTAAGAAGCTGTATGCTTTTGCACCTCTTATCCCAATTTTCATAGCAATTCTTCAAGAAGGCATTATGGCACCTACTTATCGCTCAAGAAACAGAAGAATGGACAGCTTACAGTTCCTGCTTGTAACACACAGCTAAGGAGTTCTGCTCAAGCAGGGGTGTGACAAATGTGAAAGGCCAACTCTTTCTTACCCCACAGTGACTCTAAAGGCACTGAATCATCTCTGCCCTGTTCATTTGTCACCTTCTGTAGATGGTGTCAAGGATTCTGAGTCACATAAACATTCTGGAGGAAAAAAAGAAAAAGAAAAAAAAAAAAAAACCTGGGCAAAGAAGGCCTTTAAGCTAAGTGATTATAAACAACAAGATTTCTAAGATTTACAAATGAGATTATTGAACTAACATTTGTGTTTTTAAACATGCCCTTCAGCAAAGATAAAATAAGCAAACTTTCCTTCATGCAGTTGTCTTCATTGATTTATCTGGAGATGGATGGTAATCAGATTTCCCTATCTATGCTGTCATTTAGAACCCAAACAAATAAGTGCAAGAATAATTTATATTCAGTTTATAAGGATATTGACTGTGCACTTCTAAATTAAACCTTTAAAACAATTTATATGCCCACACATCATGTCTCCTAATTCCCCCATCACACCACAATAAAGTTCATTGATGGTTTTACATTTGTTTAACACAGGTATGTTTCCTGGAGATCTGACGATTGAGAAGAAGTCTTAGGGTTTGACCCCTCATAGAGCTCCATTTGAATTCCAAATTCACTACAAAATAATCATGTATCTGTCAACATTTTCTTTAATATTATTTAAAATGTAGTTTCTTCTACTATAAAATAAAATTTTATGTTAGTGCAGAGTTCTGTGATAAGGAATAATAAAATTATAGGTAAAGAGGATGGTGGACCGAATTTCCCTGTGGGTGGTGTTTCTCTTCCCCATTAGCCCTGAAGTGTCACATACTCCTAGATGATATGCGTCTTTCTTGAAATCAGTGTCTATGTGAATACTATGGATCAATAATGATGTTCAGGAGTCTAAGCACTTGTCATCTCTAGTTTATTGTTTGAGAGCGTTAAATCTGAGTTTATTCGTCTTGAACAGTGTATTTGTTTCCATAGCAGTTAGACCATGCAGAATCAGCTCAAGCTGAGTTATCAGGTGTGGAATACTTTCAGTTCCATTTTTTGTTATTGAACACCCTTCTCCAACTTTTGGACATTAACATTTCTTTGGGAAGCTACGCATTTGTGACAGCACACACTTGCTTCTCAGTCATGATTAATCTATGTGCTCTCCCTCTTTCTAAATACCCAGGCATTTTCTCAACATATAAGATCTAATAACATATTAGAGTGAAAACATTTTTTTCTATAAAGTATTATAGTAAGGGTTTGGGAAGATGACTTAGTTTGCAAAGTACCTGGTAGGTGGATATCAGGATCTGAGCTTACATCCCAGCACACTTGGGAAAAAGCAACCATGGTGGTATACACCTGTAATCCCAGCACTATGGACACAGCAATAGTCATATCCCTGGAAGTCACTGTTCAGCTGTTCTTCACCAGTCAGTGAACTCCAGGCTCAGTGAGAGACTTATGTGAATATGGAAGCAAGACCTGTGGTTAGGTGTCTTCCTCTAATATTGCACATACATACAGAAACACATACACACACATTAATACATATACGTGCATATAGCACACACATATACACAAAGCAAAAAAATCATAGTATCTCTAGTAAACTTAATCCACTTTAGTACCCAATTAATATTACCATATCGTTCGATACAAAGTAAATCTATATGCCATGGTGGAATTTTCCTAATTTTGTTAAGAGATGCCATCAAATATGAACACAAGTCAAAGCAGCTTGCCTATGTGAGATGTTTGGCAACTTAAAGGAAGTCAGGGCAAACAAAGCATGGGATAGCAATGCATCCTGGGGAGTGCTAAATTGCAAATGTCTACTGGAACAGATAATCTGAACTTACCATCACATCATACAGACATTACATGGGGAAAACAAATGCCACAGAGCCATGTGAGCACATTCATCTTCCAGAATATTCCTCTCTGAAGAAATCCTGCACACTCCTCAATCTGTCTTAAGAGATAAGTCACATTGGCCAGGTTAACAGGCATTTGGTCAGCCATGAACCTTTCATATTTGTGTCTGTACTGCCATTCGGCAAACTAGAAAAAGGTAGCTGAGGATTCAAATTTTCCATTTGTACAGAGCCTAAATGATGGACTCTGAGGACATCAGTGACTCAGTGATTAACCCCCACTTCTATGCTATCACAGCTTGACACCTTTAATTTATTGTTGGCAGTCTCCTAATGGTTTTGCTTCCATCTGGAATATGTCCACTCTTTCTTTTCTCTCTCTCTTTTTTTTTTTAAATAAGAAGGAAACATGAAGATGGTTTTCCAACCCTGTCATGTCAAGGTGTGAAGATGATGGAGTCATATCTTTGGCTCTGGCTTTTATTCTTCTTTGAGTATTGTACTCTGAATTCTAATACATGTTGATCCATATATTTCTCCCAGTTCCTGGGATTTAAACATGGTGATTGAACTACTGCACACAGATTCAGTTGTCACGTCTTTGAAAAATAACTCTTCTCTAACAGAGCACCCTAGTTTCTGTACAATAGGAAAATTCCAGACCACTCCCTGCATCTCAGTACTCAGGTTCCAAAACTTTCTTTGTACCATTCACATTATCTTAGTTCACAGTTTTTCTCTTTGAGAAAAAAGTGCCTATTTACATTTATCTCTGTATCTTTCACGTCTTCACGGATGATACCCCACATCTTGTCACCTTGGTTATGGCATTCTCAGGGTCTCCAGATGACAGACTTTGGGGCCTGACTCTATCCTGCCCCTCATTTCCCTGTTCCCTGGCTGTACATCCACCTCAAATCTAAGGATTTTGACTTGGTGTGTAAGGTGAAAACCTAAACCAGTTGACTCCTCACTACACTAAAAAGTCTTTCCACTGGTATTTGCAATTATTTAATTACTTGATAATTATTTAATTACTTGGTACTTTGTAGTCTTGTTGCCAACCTTCTATAACTTCAAAATATTGTGATATAGAAAACAGCCTGTCATCATTTTATCAGCATCATCCAGGAGACACTTATTAAATTGTACATGCTCCCCTCCACCTGTAAGATGCACCCTCTTATTCTCCATAAAAAGCCGCACAGTGATTTATTGCAAGAATGAATATTTGTTAAGTGAATTAATGGTAGTGATTATTAGATTGCATGGAAATCAAGATATTCCTATTAGAGGTCAGGATAGACAAAAAGAATTAAGGCATGAAAATTAACTGAGGGCTTGCATCTTTGTTAAAACCAAAACTGAAAAAAATCTTAAGTAAATTCAAGCTACTTTCCCACACTATTGAATAAAATCTTGGAGTCCATTTTGGCAGGGTTGTTAAATTGATTCTTGATAATTCACAGATAGGGCGTTTTAGACATCAGTAATGGCCTGGAAGACACAAATGGGTGGGGTAGGGAAGGTGTGGTAAAGACAAGAGAGAGAAAATTAAGATCCAAGACTGAGAGGGTATGAGGCTGGGCTGGAATACCTAAGGGAAGTGATGAAAACCAAAGAGGTAAACAATGAGGAAGGTATTAGGGTCAAGATTCTAATTTAGATGTGGACAAGAACTCAAGTGTTTGCTACGGCAGGGTCTAGCATACTGTTCTTGGGCTTTGAACCCTATATGGAGCTAGAATCAGAGAAGAGCCAACAGAAGGAATCAAGTCAAAGGGGTTTGTGGAAGTCACTGTTTTAGTTGCCCCATTGCTGGGAAATCAGTAGAATACTTATGCTGTAGGGAGTAGGTCTTGATGCTCTCAGTAGAAACAGCCCACACTTCCCTGTCCATTTTCAGTCCTCCTGTCCAGCAGCCTACACAGAGACACCATCTGCTATGACAATTCACTTGGTTTCTTGATTCAGGAGGATCACTAGGATCCTGCAATCTACCATTTAGTCTCGTATAACAATGCCCTGATCAGTACCATCAATTAATACTCCTGGTCTTTGGCTGGAATAACTTGGAAGACTATAATTCCTATGGCATTCCTGATTTTAGCAAGGCTTTACTTAAATTGGATGAACATTTCCTCATGCTCCTTACTTTCTAAACATCAGAAATCTCAAGAAACAGAGCCCATCATTTAATTCTCATGATCCTTTGCTAGCCTGCTGATGCCAGCTGGCTCTCATTTACCTCCCTACATCGAACAGACTTCCCAAGTCCATGTTGTCTATAGGACCCTCACCTATACCAGTTCATTCTACACTCAGGGTGATGACTGACATTAAATTCCTCCCATTAATCTCATGTATCTCCAGCCACATGTGTGACCTGTTTCCTACCCATAGCTTCTCTGCTGTGGACACCAGACCAGCCAGTTCTGCTGCACATTCTGAGGGCACGGGTAAGAATGTAGGAATGGGAAATTTGACAAAAGTGAAGATGGCACCATTTTAAAAAAGACCTTGAACTCTACAATTACCAGCCTGATCCCATCTTTACAGGGTCCTGTTTTTCAATTGTGCCCTGTAAGTTTTCTAAGAATTCCTCATAACTCTACTTTTGATTGCTAAAATGAATATGTTTATGTTATTACAATTGATTCTACATCGTAAAAATAAATACTGAAGTTTTATTTAAAGAAGTAGGCTATTACTCTCCCTTCCTTTAGGAAGCTTCCTAGAAACCATAATAGGATGGTTGTTCAAATTTTAAAAGCAAATATTTGATCCTTCTAACTCTTTGAACTGTAAAACTACAGTTAGCTCACTGGTCTATCACAAGTTTACAGGCTATACTAATATGGTACATCCTCTGATTTTACCAAGATGAGTAGGCTGTCAGCGCTCTTTACAGAGTGAGTCCCACTGTGTCCACAGGGAGAGGTTTCAAGATCATCAGAGGATCCTGAAACACTGATGGTCTACAGCACTCTATACGTTATGTTTCTTCCTGTGCCTACATTCCTATGGTAAAGTTTGCTGCATAAAGTTGGCAGAGGAAGAAACCAAAAAAAATACCTTTTAATAAATTAGGATAATCATGTTCAGTAAAATATTCCATGACTTCCTTCTCCCTGCCACAGGATGGGAACCATATACAGTTAGCCCTCCACATCTGAAGGTTCTATATTCACGAGTTTAATCGAGTACAGGGGGAAACACTTTTTAAAACAATGTATATGTACAGTTTTTTTGTCATTTTTTAAAGTCTTGTGATTAACAACTGTTTTTATATTGGTATATGTAGAAGTTATCTTGACATGATTTAAAGAGTATTAGAGAATTTGCACAGGGTGTCTGTATACAATGCAATTATTTTAGGTGTGGGACTAAGAACCCTCGGATTTTGGTATAAAGACAGGTTCCTGCAAACAGTCCCTAATAGATACAGGGCAAATTCACAGGTGAATATGCTGGACAAAAGCGTAAGTCCCATTCCGGGTGTGATGGATTAGAACAGTATGTGTTCTCATTACTAAGAAGAGTGGGAACAATTTAAATCTTATGAATTGTCTATTTCTGGAAGCACCCATTGAATACTTTCTGATTGCCATTGAACGTGAGCAACTCAAAGTATGAAATATCACAGAAGAGAGGAGACTGCTGTACTAGCGTGAAATACCACCTCGCCTTAGTCTTCCTGCATGTCTCTTTGTATATTTGTCCCTGGGAATGCTTCCTCAACTACATCCTCCCTCCCACTAGTCCCTCTCTCCTACGCTCTTTCCTTCTTTCCCTCCCTTCTCTATTGATACAGAGTGTTTGGTTTTTGTTGCTGGGGTGTTTCATTTATCAAAGTCTGCATTAACTGTGTATATGGGTCAACATCTAGCTTTGTAGTTTATATGAGGTTACAGATATCAGTCTACAATATGCTATAGGAAAGAGGCAAACAGTGTTAAAGACTTTTTCAAACAAACTATCAATACAAAATTTCTTGTATGCAGAACTATGAAAATGGAAACAAATAGTATCATTTTTATGAAGAATGACACTTTGGATAATTTTAGGGACATTTTGAAATGTTTGAATGTAGTCAAGATTCTTTGACTTTTTTTTCTCATTGCATTGTAATTTTTGCTGACTTCTATTGTTTAAAATGTTTTTAGTGCATAAAACACAACCATGTGAAGAATACATTGTCCTGAAAGTCATATTAGTTAGGGAAGAAATAAAGACTGCCTCCAGTTGACAACACTTCCTATGTGAATTTTCTTAATCATTCTTTTTATTTTTTTATGTGTATGAGTGTATTGCCTGCATGTAGGTAAGTGCACCCATGTCATGCAATGCCCAGGGAGGACAGAGGAGGTTGTTGGATCCCCTGGAACTGGAGTTACGGACAGTTGTTAGCTGCCATGTGGGTGCTGGGATTTGAACCCAAGTCTTCTTCAAGAACAACCAGTGTTCATCACGGAGCCATCTCTCCAGCCCCCCACAAAAATTTTTAAAAATAAAAGGAAAAAAATGAACCTGATCACAGAAGTCAACTTGGTTGGACTGAGCAGGACATGGGAAGTTAGAAAAGCACACCTCTGGGACTCTCCATTAGGACTTTCCAGAAAATATTAGATCCTGAGAGCTCTGACCTAACAAATGGTTTGATTCACTGATAGATCCAAAATTTGAATAGACTAGTGGGAGGTCATAGAACTGTAGGAGTATTGTTTTTTAAATATTTCCATCCGCCCCAGTCTCCCTCCAACTCCTTCCATGCCCCCCCCTCACAATTTCCAGATCTCTTCTTTGACCATTATTGTCTATTTAGCAGTGCTCTTGTGTACTCCTGTTTAGGTCTGCCCACTTGGGAATAGATAATCTCTCAGGGAGCAAGTCTCTGAAGAAAACTGATTCTCTCTCCCTCAGCAGCCACTGAATGTTGGTGGTATTATCGTCTATATCATTCAGCTCTTGTTCTGTTTTCCTTGCAGCAACACAGAAACTTTACATGGAAATTGATCAAGATGTATTTTTCCTTTTCTTTCAGTCATTTCCCCTTTTCTGTGCCCCACCCCCCATCCCCTGTTCTTCCATGAACTTCTGCACAGTTGGGAAGGAAGAGGGCACAATAGTTCTAGTGTTTGGCTCTAGTGCGCCCTCTTCTGTCAGTTTTGTAAAATAATGAGAAAATTGTATTTCAAATCACATTTACTGTGATAATACTGCTGCTGCTGTTCGTCTCTTCCTGAAGTTTTAACCAGTTCTGACCCCTCGTTCTCGGTGCCAGCCATGGAGAAGTAATTAGAGTCCATATGACAGTTTGCTTAGAGAGATGTGAATTCCTGGTAGGGAAATAGGTTAGAGGTTAGTTCCTCTTTGTCTAGCACAAATGATACAGCAGGATGAGTAGGCATTCTCCTGCCTATGGACCACAGCATTAGCGAAAGCAACACAAGGGATTTGAAGGTTGATGGAGAGGTAGTCAGGGCTAATGCCGGCTGAGCTCCACTGCCCATTCCAGGGAAACAGGACTTTATTGTGCACTGTAGTTGTCTGAACTCAGTATCTAATTTGTGACCATTGGAAGCCCAAGTTTGAGGGCTGCTTGGCCCATTCGACCCAACAGCCACTTGGATAGCAGCCAAGTCCAGATCTAAGGAACATGACAACATAGCAGCCCACAGTTGATATGCCTCTTCTGTTTATTAAGCAGTGTGATGGTATTCAGTCACAAAAGCATCAGCTTTTGGGGAGTAAACAAAGTAAACAAATGAACAGATTGGGCTTTTATTAAACCAAAAATTGCATAGCTCAGCTGAGTAAGCGCCAGTTGATACTTACTGATGAGAAAATGTTTCAAGCCAAGGACTGCATTTTGATTACATGGAAATTCCACTTGATCAATTACATCAATGTGTTAGAAAATATAAACTCTATATGTCATAACAGATTTAAGGGATTCTAATTCTGTATTCTGAATCTAACACTGATTTCAAGGAGTACTATATTAGAAGCAGAGAAAGTGACTTAATCATGGGTCTGAGGAAATCCTTCAAATATTTAAGGATAGGGGGCTGGAGAGATTATTCAGCAATTAAGAGTACTGGCTGCTCTTGCAGTGGACCCAGGTTCAATTCCCAGCACCCACATAGTTGCTAACAACTATCCATAATTCCAGTTCCAGGGGAATCTGACACCCTCTTCTGACCTCCACAGGCATTGTAAGACACAGGTGCACTTATATACATGCAGGCAACACAGTCATACACATGTAATAAAAAAATAAAATAAAATATTAAAACAACATAGATAACTAAAATAAGGGAACTAGATTGATGATCTAAATAAGTCTATTCCAAACTAAAAAAAGGGCTATGATGGAATAATAGGGAACAGAGAAAGAAATATAATGAATACATACAAAGAAATAGGAAAGACAGAGAATACATCCTGTCTTATTAGTAATTAATTACACTAAGTAAAAATACATTAAACATTTCAATAAACAACAGACATTAATAGGATGGGTTTTCAAATGACCCAACTCTGTGCTATCTATAAGGCACACTTTAGATTCAAACACACAAACAAACTGATGGTTAAAGGATAAGGTAAAGGTATAGATCAACTATGTAGAGCTAGAGTAGCTATAACAGCATCAGGCATAAAAAGAGACCCATCCTGTAGAACCATATGTAAATGTTATACATAAGGATGCATTTATATGCAGATTATATAAAGAGCTCCTACAACTCAACAACAAAAAGTAAACAACCCTTAAAAACTGGGTAAAAGATTTGAGTAAATACGCTTACTAGGTATCACGAGAGTACACAACATAAACGTGAGATACCATTTCTTGCCTATTACGGTGGCTATAATTAAAAAAATAAAGCTGATATAAAAGTGAAAGACTGTGAAGAAATTTGAACTCACATAATTTATGGTGAAAAGGTTTAATGCGTCAGTCACATTGGGAAATTCTTGGCCTTCACCCAATGGTAAAGTGTACTGCTGTATGCCTGGCCACTTCTACATCTAGCTGCATGTATACTCAAAAGAATTGAAAAAAAAATATAGATAAATGTGTACATAAGTGTTCACAGCAACATTATTCAAAGAAGTCTAAATTTGTTAACAACGTAAATGTTTATCAACCGACAAATAGAACAATCACACAATGCAATATAATCTTCAGTGCAAAGAGTGATATCACAACTCAGGAGAACTCGAGATAGTTATATTAAGTGGAATAATCAGAAACAAAG
>NW_008340555.1:1879274-1892248 GCF_000622305.1 Nannospalax galili
TGCAAATAGAAACCATAACAAGTTAATCTCTAGTGATATTAAATTCCGGAAGACAGTAGCAGGAGAAACTAGTTCTCACACTATAATTTGACATCAAACTGTCACTGTATTTTGTAGAAAATACAAAAGAAAGGCTTTTTCAGATTTCGAGGTCACTAAAGCTTGTAAATCTTGAAGTTATACTCCCTGAAATCTTGTGCTTTTTAAAATAAGATTATTTTATTTATTATTTTTATTTTATGTGTATGTGTGTATTGCCTGTATGAAGGTAAGTGCACCCATATCATGCAAGGCCCATGGCGGACAGAAGAGGCCTTCGGATCCCCTGGAACTGGAGTTAAGGACATTTGTTAGCTGCCATGTGGGTGCTGGGATTTGAACCCGGGACTTCTGCAAGAACAACCAGTGTTCTTAACCACTGAGCCATCTCTCCAGCCCCTGAAATCTTGTGCATTTAAAAGAAGAAAAATGAGCTTAGTACACCAGTACTTTAGCAAAAATGATGAGCATGATACAGTTTTTAAAATCCTACATATCCTAAAGAGCCCATTGATACATAAAATAAAAAGGAAATGCCATGCACAATAGCAACAGTGCTTTTAGGACGGATTAGAATAACATTTAAAAAAAACTATAAGATCCATGTAGGGAAAACGTAGAGACAGAAAAAAAATGCATAAACGTTGTCCTAGTTTGTTCTTCATTGCTGTGACAAAACACTCTGACCAGTACCAACTTGGGGAGGAAAGGGTTTATTTGTCTTACATCTCCGGAGCTGGAGCACAGACCACGGAGGAATGCTGCTTACTGGCTTGCTCCCCTGGCCCCTGCTCAGCCTGCTTTCTTATGCAACACAGGCCCACCTTCCCAGGGGTGGCACCACCCACAGTGGGCTGGGCCCTCCCACATCACTCATCAAGAAGATGCCCCTCAGACATGGCCACAGGCCAGTCCAATAGAGGCAATCCCCCAATTGAGGCTCCCTCAACCCAGGTGTGTCAAGTTCACACTAAAGCTATCCAGCACAAAAGTAAACCTTAATAAGGACAATTTATTAGGCTCATGCATTAGATGCCTGAATTTGGTAAGGAGAACTATGTCTTCCAATTACTCAGTAATTTCAATTCAACCACTACAAAGTGCCAATATAACTTTTCTTGAAACTTGACAAAATTTTCAAAATTGTGATTGGGAGAACAGAGGCCAATAAATAACTTTGATAAGAAAGGGACTTTACTTGCTTAATATTAAGGTTCATGATAAAGCAAAATAAAATACCAGAATGGATAAGAATATATATCCCCCACACAACTTTAAATAGAATTTTGATGTAGGGTAAAGCCAACAATAAACAAATTATGTAGGGGCAAATATTGTCACCTACTTTTAATCAGCTAAACTTGCATGAGGATATTGGTTTTCTTGATAGAAAGAGGTAGGCAGTCATAAGCGGACAGAAAGAATTGCTCCTTGTGTATAGCTACCCGTTTTGAGTTCCTCACAAATCTTTTTGTATGAATATTGTAAAATATTAGCATTTAGTAAAGCTAAGTGTTGAGGCAGCCCTGCCTGTTTCCAGTGAGGATTTAGTAAAATGACATCAATCTCTAACTTTCTCAGTCAAGGCCCTTCACACTTTATTTCCTTCTTCCCAAAGCTAAAGTCATTTTTTTCTCTTACAGGACTTCAGCACCAGCTGGCATTTTCTGATCTTTCTGTAATTATGTTTTGTTTCAGATCATAATACAATCAGAAAGTTCTGTTCCCACCCAAATATTGTAGTATTTTCCGATTCTTAAAATCGGTATATTAAAATTGGTATATGCTCTAATTTCAATAAAGATGCAAACGGTAAGATGAAAAGAGGTGGAACTGTGTAAAGAACCACTATTTTTGGTCGGGCAACTTTTCAAAATTCCTTTCAGAGGAAATAGTCTTAATACTCAAAAGACAATTTTAAACTCTAGTAGTTTAACCAACTAGGTTAGTCTGGTGTAGCACAGGAAGACCATGCTCGTTCAGTCTGGCTTGGTAGACCTGTTTCCTTTGACAAGGAAACAGTGATATTTTTGAGAGTTCTTGCAGGCATTGTTGCCTGTGCAAGCCGGGCTCAGGATTCAAAGCAGCCAGTGATGTGAAATGGTCTTGACATTTGTATTTGAGTTTTGGCATTCAGATTTATTGATGCTCATTCCTCTACACTGGAAGGAGAACAGTAACAAACAAGGCTGGTGACCTCCAGGGAGTTGCAGAATGCCAGTTTCCTACTGCTGCAGAAGCAGACTTAGTTTTGGATTTGAAGGCACAGATGGATGATGTCCCTGGGGACACAGGAACCTGCTAAGTTTTGTTTTAGGAGCAAAGGAGCAGGTGGTGCATCTCTCACACTTGTGTGTCCCTTGAAGTCACTTTCTATTGCCTGAAATGCCCTTCTGGAACTTCTAACTTGTAGAAAATTCCTTCTCCCTTTTGAAGGTGCAGCTCAGACACGGACTCCTGTCCATTATATAGACATTGTAATTGCTCTCTTTCTATACTCAGGGCATCATTGTTGCCCTTTGAAATGTATCACTCAAGGAGCACTTTGTGAAATAATGAGGATGAAGTTGGTAGTGACTGAAGGTTCTTTCCTGGAAGCCTGTGGGGGACATAGTATAGGTTCTGTGCCACTGCTGTAGGTTAAGCAAAGGTGAAAGATGTGAAGTTTGCTGCCATCGTACTGAGACATCTTCCAGAGTTGACTGCCAGGGACCTTGGTACACTACCTTTAAAGGAGAGAGAAAAATAAAATGGACAGGAAACAGGTGTGTATGTGTGTCACATGCATGTGTATAGAGGAGAAATGGCTGGAGGAGAGAACGTTTGGATGTTTCAAGCAGAGAATGGAAGTAGTACAGTGTGGAACCTAAGAGAAAAAAATGGTGCATTAAAAAATCTGAAAGAAATTCTGATTGGCGTGATTGGATTACAGACAGTTATACCAGGAGAGCTGAGCCAAACCCAGCAAAGCACAGAAGCTTGAAATGAAAGCAGTATTTGAAAATCACGGTAATTGCTTTTGTAGAATTTTTTTCTTGTCTGCTGGAACTAGTCCCAACACCGTTAAGCAACAGAAAATTGATTCAACTTCAAGGAAACTTGATTCTAGTCTGGTCCTCACGAAAGAGAGAGAAGAAGCCTTCCCTGACCCCAAAACATAATTAGACATCAGATATGGGGAAGTTACCTAGTTGATACAAAACCCAGGAATGCAGAATTTTGGCTGGATGGGTGAGTGATAAGTATCAGATCCTTACCTTTGGGCAAGCATCTGAATGAGATGGCCCCAAGAAAAACTTGCAATCAATTTTTAAAAGTTTATCAAGAGCCAAAAAGGAGTAAAGAAACCTAGCAATAGATTCTGGTCACATATTTGAACTTGGAATGCTGTCTCTACTGGAGTGACTTTTGTTACATAAGAAAAAAATAATTTATTGCTTGAATTGTGCTTTGTGTTATGTATAGCACAGGGTCCCAGTTTGATAAGGGCAACTAAAGAACACTGGTTTTACCGGAGAGCCATGGTAATTAAATGAATAATACTAATTGGAAGATAACAAGAAACTGTGCTATTGATAGACAGCCTAACACCC
The DNA here is from genome assembly GCF_000622305.1 of Nannospalax galili. Lineage (NCBI taxonomy): Eukaryota > Metazoa > Chordata > Mammalia > Rodentia > Spalacidae > Nannospalax > Nannospalax galili. Next base: position 1,882,907 of record NW_008340555.1, read on the forward strand.
AGTCTGAGAAAATGGCATAGGCTCATTTCCTGCTCTTTTTTAGTAAGTGACTATAAACTTCAAAATACCACCACAGACAACTAACTATAGGAGGACCCTGAGATGCCGAAAGAAGAAGGGAGCCTGTCTAGGGACCATAGGACTGGAGAAGATGCTCTGTGTCCCAGCCTCTTCCCTTTCTTATTCCACATCCCATACCAACAGAAGATCAGGCTTGGCTTCTCTTAATCTCCAAACCAGAAAGAGACGCCACCCAGGTGAGCCCCTAGATAGCCTACTGAAGTGGAGTTCCAACATCAAGAGGTCAAGGCTAGTGTCCTCTCTTCCCATACCTGACTTCTCATCATTGCCACCACTAAATGGGCATCCCATGAAGCCTGGAAGCTCAGGCAGCGATTGAGCAAGGGCCCATGCACTACAACAGTGAAGAATGGTCTCCCAAGGTCCAGCTAACAGGCTGGGACAGCACTGTTTGTTTCCACAGGTGTTAGTAGCAGAGATCAGCAAAAACAAATTGGCACCATGCAAACCTGGCAGATGAAAATAGCATCTTGAAGACCCTAAAATGTTAGTTGTCATTAGATTGGTAATCTGCATAGCATCTATATGGCAAATCTAAGCAGGGTCAATGTCTGCTTTAAAGGACATTTTGCTAACTCTAATATACAGAGTCTCCCAACATAATATCCAAAACATCCAGGATACAATCCTAAAGTGCTCATTAGGCTTAAAGTCAGAAAGGCACAATTGAGATGGAAGAAAGGAAGGAAGGAAGGAGGGAGGGAGGGAGGGAAAGGGAAGGAAGGAGGGAAGGAAGGAAATAAGGAAGGAAGGAAGAAGGGAGGGATGTAGGGAGGGAGGGAGAAGGGAGGGAGATAGAGGGAGGGAGGGGAAGAGAAGGAAGGAGGGAGGGAGGGAGGAGGGATGGCCATGCTTGCCCATCTCTGGGAAACAGAAGCTGCCCTTTCAAATGAAAGTATGTTCCTAACTTGCCTGTGTGACCACTCTGCTCAAGGGAAGGAGGGAAGGAAGGAAGGAAGGAAGGAAGGAAGGAAGGAAGGAAGGGAGGGAGGGAGGGAGGGAGGGAAGGAGCAAGCAATCAAGAGATGTAAAAGAAGAAATGAAGAGAGAAAAGAAGAAATGAAGCTGGCGTGGCATAGTGTTAAAAGTAATTGGCAAAGATTTCAAAGTGCCTGTCATTAAAAAATAAAATATAAATTTCATTTAAAAAATTTTAAACAAAAAATGAATAAAAATATAAAATATAAACAAATTAAAATTATGAAACTAACCGAAATAAAATGCTTCCTGGAGGAACACCATAGTATGTGAGAACTAATCAGTGATCTACAATGGGCAATAGCCTCAGCCTTGGGTGAGCCATCAGGAAGATATGGGGAGAGAAGTTGGCTGGAAGGCCAGAGGAATAATCCTGTCTGTCTGGGAGCACAGTGGTCTGAACTGCATGAGTGGGCATGGAAAAGAAAATGGAGAATTTTGAGCTTATGCAGGTCTGTAATTCTATCTCAGGAGGCTGAGGCAGGAAGATTTCAAGTCTGAGGATAGCCACGACTTCATACAGAGTTTGGTTTAGGCAACACAATGAATTTTGATATAAATGTTAAAGGAAACAGTTTTGAAAGTTAAATTGAGAAAGTTCATGCATCTAATTTTTTGTAGGTGTTGCTGATGTGGATAATCTGATCTTTGAGCCACTTTTATTCTAATTCACTGAGTAGTCTATTGAACCAGGAAGACCTGGTCTATTTCTGACCTTTGAAATTATTTTTAAAAATTTGCTGAGCACTTAAGGAATTAGTGATGGAATGAATCTCCATGCACCTAGAATATTTGGTCATTATCCAGTACCATTCTGACTAAATAAACACACATGAACAAGTAACAGTGAACCAAATTGCTAACAGTCCGGCAGAAAAGACTAGTTGGTCCTCAAAGGTCCTCAACAAATAAGCCAGAAACATAAATAAATAATATATTTCCATAACCTGGAATGGAACCTAGCTCAGAAATAAGATTCTATTAAAGTTCAGGTACCACACGCTAGATAATATAATATTGGCCCTATTATGTATTTTCTACAATAAAACATTGAAACACTATTTTTGTTTTTAAACACATAAAAAAATAACATACAATTCAATTAGATTATCAGAATTCATCAGTTCATTGACCCCATATGATATCTTTTCTCATATTTCTCATATTTCTATTTTTACAATATTAGCAAATTTCAGAGAGGCAAATTATCAAAGCTATTAGAAAAAGCATAGTAGATTCTGGGACACTCTGCTTCACCCTAATCCACCTCAAATGGATGTTCTGAACTCTGGCTCCATCTCCACTTCTAATGAGGAGCCAGAGCTAACTGCTTAGATGGCATCATCAATTCAGGGTTCTTGATCTCACAAACAGAGAGAGGCTATTAGTACTGCTTCTAAGCTGAGCTTTTGGTAAGCCTAGGTCAGAGTCACGTTTAAAAGCAACTGCCAGTGTTTTCCACTTCCTTCTGAAATATGCCTCATTAGAAGATGGCGGATCCATTTTGCAGAGGACTCCTGAGTATTCTCCTTCACCAGCTTAGCCAGGAAAGGGTTTTCCTTTCAGTCTAGCCAATCTCAAGGAGAAAAGGACCCCAAGTGCACCCATATCCCTCAATGTGTGTCAATCTTAGTGCATAGTTCTAGTAATCTTTCATCTTGTGATGCTCTCCTCTGGCGCCCATTCTGATAATGCTAGCATTGACATGATAAATTCCTGGTATTTATTTCATTCCTCTACTAAGTTTCTCCATGACACATTGATTATAGAATGCTCCTGAGCTCTTATGGCAAAGATGTCCACACCGCCTCCGCAAGTGATATATTCTAACGTGGTAAGAAGCTCCATTTGTGTTATTTTAGAAAACTATCATCATATTGGATATGTGCAGAGACAAATGTCCCCCAAATAGAACCTTGAGTGAGGCTGCGGATATAATTACATTACAGGCTTGAAGAGGGGTCATCATGGGTAATTGCATTTTGCCAGCTATGATCAGGTCCTTTGTGTACTTTCTGATTTCTCTCAAATACTTAGAAAAAAATATGGAATATTTGATTGGGCTTTCTAAATAATTGTAATTATTATCATTTAAAAGTTCACATTTATATTAACTTGGACAGGGGGCAATAAAGAGATGTGAGGATAGGGGAGGTGATCTAAATGCTATTAAATTATATTGCATGAAAATCACAAAAATTCAATTAAAAAATTTAAAATTCATGTTATAACTTAAAATAGCATGTTTATTCATTCTTCTATTTCATACCCTAAAATTATAAAGAAAAATAAGAATATACACAAAACATACTTTTCTTATATATTTGCATATATAAGAAAAATAAGAACATATGCATGTTTGTACGGACTAGTCATCCACTGCTTTTTGCCTCACTGTGCAGAATAAGTGTCTGCGACCATCAGTTGCTCCTCTCAGAAATAACCTCCCAGTACCTTGGAAGTAAGAACTGTTTTCACTTGAATATTTCAATAGTCATTATTTTTATAGTTTTTCTAAACCCATGAAATTATATAAACTAATTTTAAAACAGTCAGTTCAACCCAGAATCCATTGGAATATACATTTGAAAGCCATGCAAAAGATTTAAATTTATTTTATGCTCTTTTGAAAGTATATTTTTCAAGGTCTAAGTGAACTTTGGCAGGAAATATGGCTATAGAATTGAGAATATTTGAAGCCCAAGCGGGTTATTCTAAAGGACCAGCAAATAGACACATGTGAATTATTTAATATCCTAGTTGGTATGTATTAAAACTTATAGGAAAAATATCAGCAATTGGTAATAATCATATGCTATGAGCTTTTTATTTCTATTTTCTACATGTGTGAAAATGTTCTGAGTAATCTTGATACACTTTGGAGAATGTCCTCTTTATTCCTTAAAGACTAACAAAGTTGTTGATGAAGGTCCACCAGTATTTTTGCCATTGAAATTTGTTTCTTTGAGCAATTACTTCTTTTTAAAATTTATTTATTTATTATTTTTATTTTATGTATATGAGTGTATTGCCTGCATGTAGGTAGGTGCACCTGTATTGTGCAATGTCACAGATGACAGAAGAGGCTGTCAGATCCCCTGGAACTTGAGTTATGGACAGTTGTTAGCTGTCATGTGGGTGCTGCAGGAACAACCAGTGTTCTTAACCACTGAGCCATCTCTCTCAGCCCCCAAGCAATTACATATTAAACCACATGTTAGCTTAAATACATAGAAATAGAAATATTGCCATTTATACACATTTCCTTTTATTGTATGCTCAAATTACTGGAGGGATAAGTTAAAATGGATAGCAAACTTGAACCTCAGAAATACAGGTACTATATAACAAGTCTGTTTTGAAGCATGCAACCTGAGTTTTCTGGCAAAAGGCTTTTTTTTTTTTTTTTAAACTTTCTTTAAATAGCTTAAGAAATCAGAAAACCCACTTTATTCAAAAGAAACAGAGGCAAAGAAGTTCCATTTAAGACAAAGTGGAATATTTTAAATCATTAAAATAGTTAACAATGATAACTATTAGCAATGAAAAAATATTTTGTGCACTATAAGGAGAAATTCATAGAATGAGAGACAGCATTTGACATAGATATTTGAAGAGATGTGGAATTTCTATAATTAATTGTGGATATGTAGACTATTGGCATGGAAATTAAAATCTCTATAATAGCTCTGGTTAAAGGTGGGTTTTGAGTATTCATATCCTTTTTCTTTCCATCCACGAGTGCAATTAAAATGCAAGTATATGCTAAGGTGTTTGGGGACGTCTATATCAGCCTGCATCCCCACCCCAAGGCTCAGGGACCATCATGGAAGCTCAGGAGGCAGAAAGAATGTAAGAGCTGGAGGATGGGCAAGAGTCATGTAAAATGCAGCGTTTAGACATGGCCTGCCTGTTGCACACATAAACAAATAGTAACTGTGGATACCTGCATGTGATCAAGAGAGTTAAAAATTCCAGCATGGATCGGGGAGGGTCACATAAGTCTTCACCCTTAACTGAGGAGCTATTGAGAGTTAATGGCTATTAGAGGGAGGAAGAATCAATTTTCTTTTGAGGTGTAGACACTGGAAAGTTGTTCATACCCCATTGGATGACCCCACACCCATGCACATACAGGAGTACTAACTGGACTCAGTGGTTTAAAAAATAATAATAAGGAGGACATGAAGCTGGGAGTGAGATATGTTGAGGGGTCCGGGGTTAATTGAAGGAGTATGTGGAGGGTGGATAAAATTGAGACAGCATATATATATATATATATATATATATATATATATATATATATGGGTTTGTTTATAGTTTGTTTTTTTGAAAATATTGAATTAATTAAAAATATATAAAAATAAATTAAATAATTTTTAAAAGGTGAAAAATTCTACAACAAATGGGATATTGACAATGGACCATCAGGGTATAACAACTTTCTACAAATTCAGGAAGACTGGACCCACAGAAGAATGACAGCCAGTGCACCAGTGTGAAGAAGGGCGATGTGGAGCATAGCTGAGTGAGGAGAAAACACCCAGAGGTAATCCAGAGAAGTTCAGAAATGAGAGTGTCAGCACACAAAAGGGTGTAGGGAAGAGGAAACTGCACACATTAAACATGGAGGTCGGGGGTAGGGGGCTCAGCACACAGATCTGGAAACTTGTCTCCAATTCTTGCCTCTAGTCCTGAAGCCCTGCACTCAGCAGTGACCACTGGATTAAAGTCCAGATGCTGAACAGTAATCTGCAGGGAAATGTGATGGTCCCAGCATTCTTAGATTTAGTGCTTCAAATTAAACTGGCTCCAAGCCAAGCAGCCTCAAATGAAGATTCTTTAGGTCAATAAGCAGCACGCATGGAACAGACAGTGATCCCAATGAACTCCTCAAATCTTGCTCTTAACTCCCCTCCTGCCCAAATTATATATTAACCAGGTACAGTGACACAGAACTATAATCCCAGTACTTGGGCTGAAGGGCTGAGGCAGAAGGGTCAAGAGTTACGTGCCTGGACTATATAGGGAGCTGCTTTCTTAGAAAAGTAAAAGAGCTGATAGAGGAAGGGAACTGGCATCAGTCAAATTGTCAAACCAACAGAACAAGGCGGGAAATTATGATATTGTATTATGTATGTATACACATATATGTTACATATATGTATGTGTGTGCACATGTGTGTGTTTAATCTTGGTGGTCAATTTGATGGTATTAGAATCTCAAGGACACAAACCCCTAAGCCTGTCTGTGAGGGACTTTCTAGATTGGGTTAAATGAGGGGAAAACCCATTCTACATGTGGGTGCATCCCTTCACTGACTGGGGTCCTGGTCTGAGCTTTGGTGTTTATCCCTCGGAGCTTCTTTCTGCAGATACAGGGACCGCTGTCTGTACTCCTGCCGCTGCTGCTTCCGGCCCTCAAACTGTGAGTCCAAATGTATCCTTCCTTAAGTTGTTTTTGTAGGTGTTTTGTCACAGCCACAAGAAAAGCAATAAAGTGACTGAATACAACAAGGTCGTCAGTGGACGACTTGGGGAGAGGACTTAACTTTTGGAATGAGAAAGTACAGATTTCTAGGAGCTGCACTGCAGGAGGGCTCAATCTCTACCCATCAGCCCCATTGCCAAGACCAAGTTACTGATAGGGAACAAGGAAAAGAATGTTGTGCTCGAACACTTAGAGTTCATTAACATTTAGTCACTACTACCCTACCAACCAGGCTCATGCAAATTTGAAAATACAGCACTCATCCATAACTATGTTCTTTTTTATTTGCCATTTCAGTTCAGTGTAAGCAGATCTGTGTGGAAGAAGTATAAAAAAGTATTTTCCTAAAGATTTTGCCACAGTCCATTTCTCTCAGCTCTGTCTCTTCTTTTCCATCCCATCTGCGTTGCATGGACATCACTAAAACAAGACAGTGCGCAGCAGAGAGCATGGGCAAAACCTGCCCCCAAATACTTCTGCTTTAGAAAATGCATGTTCCCTGCAGTTTGCTTTTGTATATCCACATAAAAAGATTTTTCTAAAGTAAATTCTAGTTCATTGCCTACCAAAATCATGTCAACAAATATATCAGAATAAGTACTTTTTGAAAACTCTGGAAGCCTTCATCAGCATTTGCTTTTAGGAGTAATTTCAAGGCAACCAGAAACTTATATATCAAAAGAGCATTTAAAAAGAGATTTTTTTTGGTTCAAAGAAATAGGCACATCAAAGCAATTGAATAGAGAGTGAGGGTTTAACTTTGGCAAAGCAATATTATCCTTTCTGAAATGAAAACCACGAACGCACAATATGTGAATAGAAATCAAATCTCATATTAAATTTTATTACTTAGCGATGACTTGCCTTGTCAGTTAAGAGCTGACATTTCAAAATAATTCAAAAAGTCATGTTCAGATAGATGATATTTGTTCATGCCACAAACCAAAATTCAGTCTACAAACCTTGCTCCACATTACGAGAACGCAAATATTTGCAGGCATACCACATTGGTATTCTAGAATAAGATACCACCTTCTTTCACTAAGTTTCATCAGAAGAAACAGAATAAGAAACAGAATTAAATCAATTAATACTTTGGCAGGAATTTTTCTTTTTCTTCCTTATATCTGATCTTTAATATGTTACTTATATATGTTAATTTAATGTTACTTTAATATTGTTACCAGTAATTAATGCTAATTTAATGAGTGTTGATTAAATACAATTTTTGAGTAATTAGCACCCATGTTTCCATTCCTATCCACTACACAAGAACTGAACAGTTCAACCTCTCTCACTACCACATATTTCTTTATAGTATTTTCTGCTATACTTCAAATATTCCTATCGTCATGGCAAAAAACTACAACTGTCACATCAAAACAGAATAAGAGATAGTTTATTCTGGCTCCAAATATGAGTGAGAATGGTCCAGGAACCCAGATTTGAATGAACTCAAATATCGTGTTTCAATGTGGTAACAGTTTCATGAATGTTTTAATGGTAACTGAACAAGGAAAGTCATAAATCAAGGCATTTTTTTCCCCCAAATTCAATAGTGGAAATACTATTCAGGCAGGTTGCAGCAAAGAGAGATCTGTGATCTCAGATGCTGTCTGATGATATTCTTAGCTTTTGGGCTGGTGTAAGCTAGGGGTCTGTTTGCACATTCCTAAAGGATTAAACAGACAGTCACAAAGATGTCAGGTCACACATGGAGGTGAGTAATAAATGGCTATTTAGGGGGCTAAGAGAGCCAAAGATAATTTGTTTTGGATCTGCAATATTCCAGTTCTCTACAATTACTGAAGATCTAATCAGCTAGTCAGCCTTCTAGAATGTTTAATGTATGTGCAACTTAAGTTTTATCATTCTTAAGTATACTTACCACACACCAAGATTATATTTAAAATATTTAAGTTTCATTATTAAATTTGCATTGCATTATATATAAATGTTTAATTTTCCAAAATTTCTTTCACATAAATCCTGACAAAAATTTTAGTTTTGCTATCTTATTTAATTATGGTTAGACAGTTTGTCTAATATTAAATAATGTATTATTATTTCATTATGTTAAAATATAACTTTTGCTAATCTTTAGTGTTCTTATTTATTAAATGCTTTTTGGCTTTTTCCATGTGTTTCTTTTGGTGAATGTTCTCATTGTCTTCAAACAATAAATTTTTTATCCAAATTATATCAAACCATCAATCAGGCACATCTATCTTTCTGATATTGATGATTTGGTATTGATATACACTGAACAGAGAGAGAGAGTGATATAATTAAAATGATATTTTGTCATAAGATTTTATGATTTCCAAACCCTAAATAGAGCAGAAAGATTCTTTGATGTCAATAAATCTTGATCTGAACTATCGTTCTTCTTTTTCTCTCACACAGGTCAAGACTGATTTTATAGAATAAATCAAAAGTGTCTCTACCTATGTTCTGTTAGCGTGTATATCTTAATTACATTTATTTATTTATTTTGCGTAGGGGGCACACTTGCCCTGTGCACATGTAGACATCAGAGGATAGCTTGCAGGAGTTGTCTCTCTCTCTCTCTCTCTCTCTCTCTCTCTCTCTCTCAATATGCAGGTTTCAGGATTTGAACTCAGGTCATCTGTATTGACAGTAAATGCCTTTATTTTCTGTGCCATATTACTAATCCCTAGATTTTGCTGACATGTCATTGTTTTTATAGGAGGAAAAAATTAAAACAATTCTACATTTCTAAATATTTATTTGAAAAACATGCATTTTTATTTCATTCATTGAAATTATAT
>NW_008340555.1:1892294-1916625 GCF_000622305.1 Nannospalax galili
TTAATATTAAAAGTGAAGATTCTTTATGATTAACTTAAGTAATAAGAGAATTTATAAAAGCAATGAACAAAAGAAAACCAATAGACTTATACAAAAGAATAAACACAGAACAACTGGTTAGCTGATAATTCCGAAGGTGCCTGAGCAACAGCTTGATTGACATGGAACAACTTAGGAGAGGGAAGAGCCTAGTCAGTGAATATAATGTTCAGAGGACATAATTTTGACCATGATATTTTGTCAAGTATTATTTTCATTGCTTGTGTGTATATCTATAAGATATTCTATTGATTTCAGAGTCAACATCTCCTGTGTATTAGCTTTTGAAAGTGTTCGGCACTTCTAATCTATGTCCTACGCTTCAGTGTACATGAAAGGCCAAGGGACCATTATAAAAATTTGGCAGTAAAGTTTCCAAAGATCTTCATTTATCATTTTAAAATTTCAATCTCTTTTTCTTAAAAAAATTATTGAGCTGTTGTACATTTCATACAACAGTTCTTAATCAAATTTAGATGCCCTCCCCCATTAGACCCTTAACCCCCACCAGATCTTATATATTCCACCACAGATGTTAAGTCCTATCCAGTCAAGCATTTGTACCTAGATGTCCTTCGTTGCAAATTCATCCACTGGAGTCTAGTCAGCCTCATCTGAGAGGTGTCCGGACCTGGGTGATATATCTACAGTTGAACCTCTACCCATAAGGCTTATGGAGCATAGCAAAACAGGGTGTAGAGAGAAAACTAGTGCATCCTTTGACTCTTACCAGTTGAGCTTCCTTATATAACAGAGTCCAATGCAAAGAGAGGGCCACAACTGGCCAAATTTTAAAGAATAAAATCTGCAGAGTGTATGTCCCTGGATAGGGCTCCTATATTAAAATTTCAATCTTATGGTGTTTATTGTAATCCATTTTCTCTCTCATTCATGATTTAAATGAACCAATTTCTATTTGAGCATATTCATTTGGACACCTTCAATTTCTTTGAAATGCTTGCACATATACTGTCATTTCCTTATTTTGCTCAATTATTAGAAATTCTATGAATCAAACATAATTTAGCTGTCATTTTATATGTTGTATTGATTTTACCTTTTCAAATGCATTGATGTTTTAATTTTCTTTCTCCTAAAATTATTTCTATTGTTTTTTTAAGCTTTAAACTTAAAAAAAATGACATATCTGTCTTGGAGTTTTGGAGCAAGTATGTTTTCCACAGGATTTCTAATGGTTGATGGTCATTCGTTATTAGTTTCTAAGTGATTTTTTTTTTATTTTTGCTACTGGTTTCCAAGTTAAGCCACTGATTATACTTAAAAGCATGCTGAGTTTGGTTTAATGTAAAAGGATTTGGATTAGTTTTTGTTCATCTATTTTTCTTCTAACTCCATTGAGCTAAGATCATAAGCTATAAGTAAAAGTAATTTACTTTCATGAAAATATTAATTATAATTAGTTACAATTAATTTAATGTATTCACATATTTATAAAAAATTTATTCTGCTTTAAGACAAGGGTCTGATTAAAAGGGATGGAAATTAATTTGTTTAACTTAATATTTTAAGTTTGTAATTTTTTTTCATTTAAATGTTGAATGTTTATGATTTATTTCCTTTTTGTGTGTGAGTGGTTTGCCTCCATGTATGTAAGTGTACCACATACATGCCTGGTGTCCACAAAAGCCAGAAGAGGGTGTCAGATCTCCTTAAACTGGAGTTTCATATAGTCAGTAAGCATGTGGGTGCTGGAAACTGAGCACAGGTCCTTTGCAAGAGCAGCAGGTGTTCTTAACTGCTAGCCCCTAATGCATTGGGTTAAAAAAAAACTTTAAAAATTCTATTTATTATTTTTATGTGTGTGCATGTATTGCCTGCATGTAGGTATGTGCACCCGTGTTGTGCAATGCACACGGAGGTCAGAAAAGGCTGTCGGATCCCCTGGGACTCTAATTATATACATTTATTAGCTGCCATGTGGGTGCTGGGATCTGAACCCAGGTCTTCTGCAAGAACAATCAGTGTTCTAACTGCTGAGCCAGCTCTCCAGCCCCCATGTGTTGTTTTGTTATATTTGATATTTTAATCTATCTGAAAGCTTTGGCTTGTTTATTTTTTTTTTAATGTAAAATATATCTAATTGTTTTCACATAGGCACTCAATTTCCCTACTGTTATTTGCTGGATTTTTCTTCTTTATTCTTAGAGTATCCATTTTTTTAAATCCCAGTTTAATAGACTATGTTATACAAATTTGAACAGAATGTTTTTGTTTCATATAATTGTTCATATACATTTTATTTTTATTATATATATATATATGTAAGCAGTGTATCTTTAGATATGTTTTCTGAGTAAAACAATTTCCATTGTCAAGCAAATTAACATGATTTTTCCTACATTCTCCTCTCTTCTTCAGTATAAGGTCACCTCTCTTAAGGAACACAGTATTCTTTTTTTAAAAAAATTATTGAGAATTTCATTCATGCATATAACTTGTTTTGATGAAATCCATGCCCACTCCCTCCCCTCCAACTCCTACCTTATCTCCCCATCAGTTTTTTTCTGATAACTTCATGTAGTCTTTCTTCTTTTTTTATGGGGCTTTTTGCTACTCTAACATCCCCCCTCCCGAAGAGGTAACCCTAAAATCTTTTATGGATTAGATAAACTCTCCCAAATACTTTAGACATTTTTGGCCTTTCAAACGGAGTATGTTTCTATGTCCTTGGCCTAAGGACAATGTGAGTTTTAACCAAGAAATGGCTATTTTTCTTTGGGGTCTTTTTACCCTAACTGCCTAGCCAATTCCTACCTCCTATTCTTATCACACCATCCTCTGAAGAGGTTATCCAATTTGTGGATAGGGAATTGGGACACAGACCACTCTGGCTTCTTCCATGCTGAACAGGGATATAGGGTGAAGCAATAGGGGTACCCCTTCAGTAGGCCTATCTAAAAAGACTCCAAAATTGCATAACTTTTTCGGGTGTGTGTGTGAAGAAGTAAAGGCAAGAGTAATTAGCATTACAAGTTCTAGACAGAGAACTAGAAAAAAAGAACAGGGGAATTTTCAACTGTTCATATGACAGTTCAAATATTCAAATGTTCACTGGAATTTCTTGACAAGAGCTTCCAAAAGCATCCATGTTGGGATCCTCCTCATTTTTCTTTTGTCTGCCAAAGCTGGACTCTAGAGTGATGGATTCAGGATTTGTTTTCAGGCATTTTCAGAGCTGCTGGAGTGGCTAGACTCAGCATCAGTTCCCTCTCAAAGGTTTATAGGTAGGGGGAGAAAACAAATTTAGCCATCATTTTACAACAAAAGTGGATTATTTCCCATAGCTACAGGTGTGCAGTACAATATTGCAGACCAAGATTTGAAGTCTTACATCTGAGCAGCACTTTCTGCCTAGAACCAAAATCATCAATGAGCGAAGCTTAATCTCTTGAACTCTTCAAGAAATATACTGATGACTTTTTTCTTTGGTTATACTTTCCTTTTGAGTGTTTAAGACCATAGAGTTGGCCCAAATAAATCAATTTATTTTTACACTTAAGGTCATTTGAGGATCTGTTCCTCAGGTGTTACATGGGCTTGGGAGGAGCTCCTGGCTCCTTTCTTGTATCAGTTCCATCTTTGTGAAGATACATTAAATGCCCTGCTCAACCATGTCTGGCTTCACTTGGAAGCATGGATGAAATGCTTCCTCTGAGTTGACCCTCTTCTTTGTAGACTGGACACTAGTTCAAGTCAATCTCGTGGTGTCTCCATGTCCTCCCTGAATAAGAGGACAGTTGACTCACCAAGGTTACAGGATATTTTGAGAGATGGAGAAACAGTATTCTTAATTAATTTGCAGTATGGGTTTAGCCGTATTGATGTGTTGTATTTAATTGTAGGTCACTTCCTTACGTATTCCACAATATCAACAGGAAACTATCTACTATGTGTCTCATAGAAATTTTGTTAAAATTGTATTTTGTATTTGGCTATAGCTAAAAATTGAAAAGATTTTGTATGCTGATATTTTTATTTCTCTCCAATTTTAGTAGATGTTACCTTTGTCATTTCCCAAGTAGTTAGAAGATGATGCACTTCATCCTGGAGGATTTCCCTCCTCTTATTCTTTCATCCCACAGGTCAGAACTCCAGCAGTAAACTGAAGGGAGGTGGTTATAATGGTATTCCACCTTTCTGATGATGCTTGACTATAAATTATCACACTGATGGTTTTATGTTTTTCTCTTCTCTGCTGTGTGATGTGCTATTTTAACTCAGTTCTTCTTCTTTCTTCATATTATTTCTTTATTCTGTTACAGATTAACTTAACACTCCCATGGAAGATTTTTCTTATTGGTCTTGTGAGGCAGGGTCTACCTGTAACCCCAGTTAGCCAGCCTAGAACTTGCTATGTAGACCAATATGGCCATTCTACTTGCCTATGCCTCCCAAGTGCTGCGAATAAAGGTATGCTTTATCCTTTTCATGATTTTGCTGTAATTTTCCCTGTGAGATCATCTTGGAATGATAGTAAATAAATGTGCCCTCCTATAGATAACCCTGTGGGAAGTTTTCACATTTGCCTCTAGGGTCCTTTTGGTTATCGTACATTATGGAATGATTTATATGGCAAATTGTCAGCCTATCTGAAAGGTTCCCACTCTAAATGATGAGAACAAATCCAAGAGGTTTATTGGTGACCCAGGAAGGTACAACCATGGGAACTGGTTAGAGTTTATTCTAGAACTTATTTCACATGATTGCATTTATTATAGACTCCTGGATGTAGTGATAAAATTCATGCCAGTTCCTCGTACAGAGTTCTCTCTGAATAGTCATTCTTTCTTCATTCCTTTCTTGCTGTCTTCTTTCTTTCCTGCTTCTTATTTTTCAAAAATATATTATCATTGTATTGCAACTGATTTCAATTTTTAAATGATACAGATATATTGAGAGGATCAGCAAGTGTTGGGACTCCTGTTTAGGCATTTCCTGTTAAGAACTTAAGGCCTTTTGCTGATATACTACATAGCATCCTTCTGGCCATATGATTAAAAAATTATTTATTACTTTTAATTTATGTGTATGAGTGTACTGTCTGCATGTAGGTAAGTGCACCCATGTAGTGCAATGCCTGCGGAGGACAGAAGAGGCTGTCAGAATCCCAGGAACTGAAGTTACGCACAGTTGTTAGCTGCCATGTGGCTGCTGGGATTCGAACCCGGGTCTTCTGCAAGAGTAACCAGTGTTCTTAACCACTGAACCATCTCTCCAGCCCCCTGGCCATATGATTTGTTTCTGTTTATATGCATCCCTGTTATTGTTTACAGATACTAATTGGGCTCGATTAATGTAGGTGTTCTCTCTTTCATTTACCCCCATAGTTGCATTTTCCTTACTTTCACAGAAATGGGCCAGTCTGTTACCAAAACAAGACTCACCTGATAATTATTTCATAATTGCTCTGTGTATCCATAGCAAGTACAAGGTAGCATTCCAGAATTTTCTCATCTTGAAAGATTCCCTGTGCTATTCCACTTAATTACTGACTACAAATTGAATTTATGAGGGGACATCTACATTTCTGACCTTGACCTTCATCAGTGAGGTGCGGCAGTTAGGAACTACTAGATGTTTTTGCCCTGAATTGGTAAAATTCAGAGAATTTTTTTCCTAAGTTATTTATGAGAACATTGAGGTGAAGTTAATTCTTATCCTATCTTATAATGAGTAACCATATTTCTATTCATTTTTCATAGTTTTTCAATTGAAGGGGCAAATTTATATTCTCTGAGATATTTCTCTTCCTGTTTGTTCTCTCTGGAGACCGTTCCTCTTATATTTCATTACTTAAACATATCTACATGTTGATCTGACTATTTGTAATACATAGACTGAATTTCAGGTTAAATTTTAAGTCCAAAAATGCTCTTTAAGACTTGCTTTCTGACAAAATGTTCCTAAAGATTCCCATCTGAGAATGTCATCCAAGGTTCTGCCAAACACTGGGCATCTCAGACACATGAAAAACAGAAATTCAGGCAAGTAACTTGGGTACAAATTCAAACTCAAATAGGACAATAAAAGAATCAGTCTGTGACTTTCAGCCATCTTCCTCCTCCTCAGCTGCAGTAAATCAAAACTATTTCATTTCCGCTGTGGTATAAAAAATCATTTGAGGTTAAAATAATTATGATTCACATGGGATGTTTTGACCAAATTCAGTTCTCTATAGTATTAACATACAAGGACTAAGAACAAATGATTTGGAGAGATTTACAGCACTAAAAATAAAGATACTTAAACCTACCAGTTAAACTAAACCCTATAAATAAAAACAATTTGCAATTTTATTTAAGAAAATGAATTTAATGAAAATTAATTTGGTAATAATATATATATATTCCATTAGAATGACAGTAAGTTCTTCCTTCAGTAGATATTATTGGAGTCTTTCTGTCTGCTAGATTTCTTCTGTTTCTCAATTATTCAAATGCATCAAAATATTTCTCTTGTGAAGACTTTGAATAAAATAAACATCACTCTTCTTTCTTCCCAGCTGCACCTTAGAAATGGATACAGCTCTCTGTTATAAAACATAAATAATAGGGCTGGAGAGACGGCTCAGCAGTTAAGCACACTGGCTGATCTTGCCGAGGACCTGGGTTTGATTCCCAGAACCCATATGGTGACTAACAACCATCTGAAACTCCCATTTCAGGGGATCTGATGACCTTTTCTGCCCTATGTAGACATTGCACAACACGGGTGCACTTATATACATGCAGGCAATGCACTCATACACATAAAATAAAGTCAATAACTAAAACATTTAAACATAAATAATGGAGCTTTTATAGCAAACATAATAACAGTGTAAGAAACAAGAGAAAGAAAGGGCTGGGGTGCAACTCAGTATCAAGTCACAAAGATATAAAAGAAACTTTGATCAAGATGAACTAAAACTTTACAAATGCCTCACAGAGCCTATGGTGGCATTTGACACACTCTCTGTATCCTTACTGTCATTCCTGATGACCTGCCCCTGCTTTTACCAGGAAGTGACCCTCTTGGGACCACACCAAACCCCATCCACTTCATGCTATCTCTGAAGTGTCATGTGCAGTTTTCTCTCTTTTCTGCGTGTGTAATAGCTTCCCCTCTATGTCACTTAATTTGCCATAGGAACATGACTTTCTTCTAAACAGGAATAAATTTCTGAACTACGACTTGCACTGAACAAGCACATCATTTCTGGGCCTCACAGAAGCTAAAGATAACATTAGATTTCTTTAGCAATACGTAGTTTCTAGTTTCTTCTCTCAACCAGTTGGGCTTCTGTTCTCCCTTAACTCTGAGACACTCCTCAAGATCAAAGCTGGCTTCTTTCAGATTTCCTTTATTACTTTACCTCTTGATACCCTTTAAGGCAATTGAATTCTTTTTCTCCTGACATTCCTGAACCCAAGTTGTCTCCCCTCTGTACATTTGATTTGTCCCCTTCTCCCTACATTTGATATAAGTTTCTTTTAGAACCATACATGTGATATATCACTCTTTTTCTTAAATAACTCAAAAGACTTTACAACACAACTTAAAAAAATTACACGTAACTCACCCTGGTGCACAACTCCTCACATGATCTAATACAAGCCTCCTTGGCATATCATTCTACACAGTCTAAAGCAGAGCCTCTCCTCCTCAGAATTACTGACACTCTGGCTTTCATAGTTCTTTGTGGGCGATGTCCCTTGCATCACAGGTCTCTTCATACTTACCTCCCAACACTAGATGCCAGTATCATCACCTTCTCAAGCAGTGAAAGCTACAAAACATGTCTTGATGTTACAAAATGTCCACTGGGAGATAAAATTGCTACTGATTGAGAGCCATTAGTCTAAAGCAATCACAAGTCCCAGACATGTCCATGTGACTGGCGCCCATTTACTCTCTACTAGAGCATTATCTTCTACTCTGAATTGTGTTCTAATTATACTGATGATCATAAGCTGACTTGACTTTCCATTCGGTGAGCTTCTTCACTTATTCTGATACTGTGGGTGTTTCAAACATACCAGATTTATCTCAGGATCGTGGTCTTTGTCATGGATGTTTCTCTCCACAGAATGCTCTTTTTCCAAAGGACCTTACCAGTTTAAAATATTTTATTCATTATTTTTATTTTATGTGTATAGTCATTTTGCCTGACTGTATGTAAGCACACCACATGTGTACAATGAGTGCAGAAGCAGAAGAAACCATTGGATCTTCTGGAACTGGGGTTATGGGTGGGTTGTTATTTGCCATGTGGGTGCTGGGAACCAAACCTGGAGTCTGCTGTAAGAACAGCCAGTGCTCTTAACCTCTCAACTGCCTGGCCATCTTTGCAGCCCTGAATTTATCAGTTTAAATTTTAATTCTTTTCCGAGTAAAACTCTAAAATTGGTAATCTAATTATCTCATTTTATGACTTTTTACTTTTGTGTTGTTGTTGTTGTTAGCTGCCTATCTGCTTTCAATCTATATGTCTCCTACTTAACACATGTATATCAGTTACTTTGACTATTTGTTGGAATAGTCCCTGGTCTACAGATGTTTAAGGAATAAACAAATGAACTTATTCCCAACAATTCTCTCTGCAGTGGACTTCCATTTCTAATTATCCCATTCTAAGTGTTTGCTATATGCAACTTTGTGGGATTTTTAATTAAATACTTTTTAGTGTAATTATATTTTTTGTTTTATGAGGACAGGGCTCATATATTTCTTTTAAACCTGTATAAGAATTTTTACTCCCTTAAAAAATACACTGGTTATATGTGAGTCACACCTAGCAAACAGGCACATAGCACATAAGTTGTGCCCAGTTCAGGCAACTATTTGATACAGGCAGAAGGTTGAATTTGACTAATGTCCAGATGAACACAGATGCATCCCTGAGAAGGATCTCACAACACCATTTAAATCCCCCCCCCCCAATTTTATGATCATTTTAGGTTTTGGTTCTTTTTGGTAATTATAAATGGTTGAAAACAATATGTATTTGCTTTCAATTGGATTCCTTTTATTCTATAATTTGAATATTGCTTGTCTCCTATAAATCTTATGCTGACACTTGGTCTCCATTTTGAATATCCAGAAGATACCACCTTAATCCAGAGGTGGTGTTTGGTCTGAGGACTTGGGCCAGAGACTAAGAGTACCCAAGGTCATCAGTATAGAGCCCTCATAACTGAATAGTGGTGATTCATTGGAAAGACCAATCAGAGGATACATGTATACACATACAGGCTTCCTGTCTCTCACTAAACAACAAGCACCAGCCTGATGAGACTCTAAGAGCAAGGAGACCACTCTATATCCATTCCCCAGAACTTGAACCAGAGCTGTGAACCCAAAAATACCTCCCTTATTAAAACTCACCCTTCTGTAATATTGTATAACTGGAACAGAGCACCGATAAAGACACCTTGCAAATATGACAGTAGTTTCATTCTCTGATAATACATTTGCAATATAAAGAAATTTCAATTAAAAGTTTTTCAGGAACTAGCATACTAGCCTGTATCTTAGAAAGATTTGACATCATCAGAGTCGTCTAATGACAAAGCAGATTGAGAGTCAGGTGACAACCAGTATAACATTACTTTCTGAGTGACCACTTTTCCATGCAAAGTCAGTAATTTTCCTCCAAGGCTATAATAATTACATTATTTTAATAATGGCAGAGACAGACACATACTTGTCAGTACAGGTTCAGCAGCACTAAAATTCTCAAAACCTTGAAGGACAGCAATGAAGCAGGAAATAGAACAATTGGAATGAAGGGTTAAGTGGTGGGAGAATAGGTGTGGTATTACATGGCAAGAGGGAAACAGGACAGAATTGCCTTGAAAATGCTGGAATTAAGCCATTCATAATTCAGATTATTATTTTCTGCAAAAGAGTCAGTTTTCTGGAATGTCCTGAGCAGCCACTGGCATACAGACTGACAGATGGACAATGTTATGCTTTGGATGTAAAATGTCCCCCAAAGTCTCATGGAGGGGCATTTGCCCACTAGCTGATGGTAATAATTCTAGAGGCTGTGAAATATTTGTGACATAATGTCTAGGTTTCAAATCTAGGCCTCAAGGTTTGGAACTTCGAGGGTTATAGCTTGTCCCATTTCTGATCCATTCCCTGCTTTCTGGTTGACTTCCATAACGTGACCAATCATTCCACGCTACCTCCCAACACAGAGGGCTGGACCACTTGCACCACTCTGAATACTGCCATTCCTTCCTTTCCATGATGGGGAGAACCTGCAATTATGAAGCAAAATAAGCTTCTCTTCTTAAGTTGTTTTGGTATTTTTTCACAGTGACACAAAAAGCAATTAAAGTCATTGTGGTTTGAATGAGAATGTCTTCCACAGACTTCACGTATTTCCACATTTTGTGCCCAGTTGGTGGCGCTGTTTTAGGAGGTCTTAGAAGGTGTGGCCATGCTGAAGGAATCATGTCACTGAAGGCAGGCTTAGCAAGTTCTTAAGCCTTACTGGATCTTGAGTTGCTCTATTGCCACCTGTGCCTGCTTGAAGATGTGAGAGCTTAGCTTCCACTCCTACTCCAGCCACATCTGCCACCATGCCTCCCAGCCAGGATGGACTCTTACCTCTTGGGACTTGGACTCAAACTCTTCCTTTCATAAGGTCTCTGGTCATGGGTTTTTATCACAGCAACAGAAAAGTGACTATTACAGTAACCCAGAAGGCAAATGAATACACAGGAGGTCTTGTGTCCCCAGTTGATGGATCTTGATCTTTATCCGGGGAGATCTTTGGCCCAAGATCTGATCTGTCACCTATTTCCATAGAAGGTTCACAAGAAGACTGGAAATCCATGGTCAGTGTTAGAAAATATATCCATAGTATCATCCTTAGGCTATTAATCATCCATCAGAGCAGCAGCAAGGTGCAAGAACTTGTTATGAATTCTGCATAAGTAAGAAAAGGATGCAGCCATCAAGGGGCAAGCTTGGCTTGCAAAGAACAAGTAAAGTTCACCTTTTGGCCTTGTGGGGTGTTGACACTAAACTAGGAGATTAGAAAAACATGAAGTGAGTACTATACATACATTCATCATGATGTCAATGCAGACAAAAAAAAATATGTATCAGCTCTGCTCTGCGGAAGAAAACCTGTGACTGGATGTGCATGAATCAACCAGACAGGAATTCATAGTGGGATGGTTTCCACCACCACAACAGTATTTCTGTTTCCTAGCATTCACAAAACTTACTTTGGAGAAAAAGAAAATTTTATCTCTAATTTTTGCCTGACCTCCCCTTCAGGAGAAGCCAGGAGACTCATATTCTTCCCCAGCCTGTATTGACACCTTTACAGATGAAGCTATTGCCTAAGTGCTACCCAAAATGCCACTCAGTCTCTCCTCTGCATTACTATTGATCTCCATGTGGTTTAGTTTGGAGAAAGATGAAGCTGGGATAGTATCAAGGGTTCTAAAGAATTGTTAGGAATTTAACAAATAAATGTCAGGTCAGATTGTATGATAAAAACTTGAGAAGGATGCAGGCACTGTTACAGGAATGTCACAGGGAGCAAGTAAGTTCACTAAAGGGAGAGGGACTGTCCACAAGGGCAGAATAAGGAAACACATATTTATAAGAAAGGACTATGGTGCCACCTGGGCCCATGGTTTGTTTCTGGACACCATAAAGGCTGGGGCACATTCCAAAGAGAGCAAATATTCTCAGCCATATCTCCCATGATTGACAATTTGGTGAATGTCCTAGATCATGAACAGTCCATTAAGCATCAAATTACCGTAGACACTCCTGAGATTTATCTTCTTTCCCTTGATCACGAGGCCAAATAGATGCCTTTTCTGAGTGGCTCATGGTTCCTAACTTGGAAAACATTTAGATCTTCTCTATCAGCACAAAGAAGATGGGATATTCAACAAAATCAATAAAATTTAATGACATCATAGTTTATGGTTATATCCCTGTTGTGTTTCTTCTCCTGTTCGTTATTATATTAACTTGCTTCATCAATATCTGGTATTATAATGTACACTAATTATGAGACAACTCCAATAAAATTTCATTCAGGTCATATATATATATATATGCTTTAGAAAATAAGAAAGTGGAACGTTAGAGGAGACGCTGTGGGACAAATAACACTGTATATGACACAATGTGATTGATCACCAAATCAGAAGGTTAGAACCAGTGAAATGGGGTTGAGGGTCATCTTTTGGAAATGGTAAATCTTCTTCACTCGTGTCAAAGGATGAGGGAGTCACTTGTGATGCTGTCCCTCGGAACAGAATACTGATGTATAGGTACAGCAGTCACCGGGTGGTTTTGGGAGGGGGAACACACTTTTAATTTAAACAAATTTTTTACCTTAATACTAAACCATGTGATTGTTCTAATCTTCTGAAAACTACTCTCTTTAGCTGAAACTGGGATTTAAAATTTGTAACTGTTACTATGTCCATTTTAACACTTATCACAGTGATAGGCATTTGGTAGACAGCAGATGACTGTTGATGTGAATAGACTATAAACATATCTTAAAGTGAATCTGGTAAAACATGCTCCGTTGGACAGGTCTCTCACTCATTCAGACAAAGTTTCTTGAATGCCTGATGTGATGGTAACACGAGACACTTGGGGCATTGTGATGAGCAAATCCCATATTCTCTGCCTTCCTAGAGAGTATGTGATTTTCAGCAATCTACTGATGAAGGTCCAGGGGGAAATTCACTGCACCGTTAGATGAATAAATGCTAACAAAAATACTGAAGAAATATCTGTGGAATACACATGCAATTATATATTTATGTAGAAGTGCATTTTATAAAATTTTTCAGAATATGTTGTCTTTCTCAATTTAGATCTTTTATAAAAAAAACTTCATAGTTATCATCATAGAAGTCTTAACCATATTAGTCTTATTAACATAGCTGAAAAATAAATGGAACCAGGCATGGTGTCGCATGCATATTATCTAAGCACTTGGGAAAGTGAGGAAGGAGCATGGGAAGTTTGAAGTTATATATATAAAACCACCATGTATATATGGCGGTAATAATGATTTTATCTTGAAATTGCAACTGCTAAGTCTTCAGAACTCATAAGACATGTGTGAATGCAACTAATCAAGTTTCTTACATATGCTGGGAAAGGTTCTTCATAATTATTACTTATATCTGAATATAATATATTCTTCATAATTATTACTTATATCTGAAGATATTTACAAGTTAAAAATGGCATTTTAAGTTTCTCCTTGTTCCTGCTTTACTGAGAGGCAACGTTTTAAAATTACCAACAAAACACTCCTACTGTGTTGGGAACGTGTTAATGGACCACTGAATGGGGTTATGCCTGTATTTTGAAATTTCCTGCAGCTCTAATCACAGTGTTTCATTGGAAAGACAAAATCATGAGAAATTAGAAATCTGATGATCTCCTTATGATTTAAATCATAGTGGAAATCAAGTGTTTGTCTGTCAGATCAACTCTACATTAATCTTCCCAAAACCTCCCTCTGCAGGGAGTGAAGCTTCCAAGATTGCAAAGAAAATGACAACAGTCACGTTACCAAGTACTTAATGGCTGAAACCGACCCAACTGGGATGAGAGGGCTCTCAGTTGGAACCTTGCTTGCTCTGTAAGTGTGAGAATGTGTTTGGATCCCCAACATCCACATAAAAACTAGGCATGCTTTGAATCTCAATACTGTAGAGGTAGTGACAGGAGGAGTTCCTGGAAATCACAGGCCAGCCATCCTAAGCAGGCCTTCCAGGCCAGTGAGAGATCAGGTTTTAGAAAATAATGTTGATGGTGCCCAAGGAACAGATCTGAGGCTGACTTCTGACTACACATACACACATGCACACATACATCAACATACACCTGCACACACATGTTCCATATCTCACCCCCTACTCACACACACACACACACACACACACACACACACACACACACACGCAGGCCTTCCAGGCCAGTGAGAGATCAGGTTTTAGAAAATAATGTTGATGGTGCCCAAGGAACAGATCTGAGGCTGACTTCTGACTACACATACACACATGCACACATACATCAACATACACCTGCACACACATGTTCCATATCTCACCCCCTACTCACACACACACACACACACACACACACACACACACACACACACAATCTATTTGATCAACAGATTAAAGAGACAATGTAATGGATCAAAGAAAATATTTTCAGTGCTTATTTCTAACAGGTGGTTAATATTAAGAACAAACGAGAAACTAAAATAATATTCCATAGTAAAAAAGAATCACGAGCACACAATAGAAGTGCCTAGACATTTCTCAAAAGAAGGTTTACAAATAGCCAGCAGGGATGTGGGGGACAAACTCAATATCATAATGAATCAGAGAAGAGAAAATCAAAATCATTATGAGGTACTACCTTATTCTGGTAAGAACTCCTTTTTCCAAAAACCCCAAATAACAAGTCCTGCTGAAAGCACAGAGAAAAGAGAAACCCTTCCACACTTTCAGTGCGAATTCAAATTAGTGGAATCGTTGCAGAAAACCATGGCTGTTCCTACGAAAATTAAAATCAGAACTACCATATTACTCTGCCTTCCCACTACAGGGTCTCTATTTAAAGGAAATGAAGTCAGAATGGCAAAGAAAAATTACATTCTCCTGTGTGTCAGAGCACAAGAAATTTCAACTACCTAGGTACACATCAACTGATAATTAAAGAAAATGTGCTACAAATATACAAGGAATTCTACTCAGTCATATATATAATAAAATCCTGTCACTGGTGACAAATTGCATAAAACTAGTGATAAATATGTTAACAGAAATCAATTAAGCAGAGAAAGACAAATCACATTAATGGGATCTGAGTATGATTTGCTCAGAGGAGGACCTACTGGCTTCTGGGGCAGAGAAGCTGGATCTGTGTCAGAGTGACAACTCTGGGACTTGGTTTCCTTCACAAAAGCTATTTATTACAAAATTCAGATTGTTTTTATACATTACAAGGAAGTGGCAGTCATGTGGGGTTTGGCAGTTATATACAAAGATTTAGGGCACAAAGAAACAGGACATATAGCCTTTAGTTGGTGCCAGCTAGGGGCTGTTTGTAAAGCAGGATGCATTTTTAAACTTTCATTCATGGTTACCGGTGCCTATCTGGTAATTTATTGGCCACAATGTTTTCTTTCGTAGGGATAAAATCATGGTAAACTTTTAGCTTTTAGCTCAGGAGTAAACCTCTAACCTGGCCTAATCTCTTAGCTAACAATAGCCGACTTATTTGTTCAGGACAAGTAGATGAGCTAAGTAAGAGCTGTTGACCAAGACACCTTCCTACCTAGCAAGGAGCCTGTACTTTGGACCTGGCTACTCTTCTCCTGCTAGTCTTGAAGTGTTCTGCAAGATAGGAACATCAGAGCTGCTGTGTTCAGAGCCCCTTCCTTTAGCAGAGAATGCAGCCTGGACTTGAAAGTTTTAGGCTCATCTCGCCCTAGGGCATGTCATCCTGGTTTCCTACATCACATGATCTCACTACTGAGATTATAAAAAAGAGAATGGAACAGAGGTGAGCCAAGGCTGTGGAGAAAGGGAGGCAGGTAAAGGAGATGTTGATCAGTGCTCATTAAGTTATTGTTTGACAGGACTGAGATGTTCTGATGCACTCTTACCCGACAGAGTAACTGTAAATAACAATAATGTGCTGTAATTTTCAAAAACTGGGAACAGTCCTTTGAATGTTTTCACCACACTGAAAAGGTGAATGTGGACCTATGTTAAACCCAATTTAAGCATCACACCATGTACGCAGGCATTGGAACATCACATTTGACCCCATCAACACCTGTCATTTTATGCTTCATTTGCTGAAATAAATTGAAATTTATAAATAAAATTAAATGCCTTATTCTTAACACTCCACAAAAAAATTAACTAAAAATAAAGACTCCTTTTGCAACAAAATTTTAACAACCCCTAAATCAGAAAGTACTTGAAAGGGTAAAGGATAGAATCATCAGGTGTAAAAATTCTTAGTAACCTTGTGGGTTAAGTAGCATCTCTAAATTTCAGTTTCCTCCACTATAAAATTGCCACAATTAAGAGTCGGTAATAAATGAGGAAGCATACACATAAGCTTAGCACAGTATTTAGCACAGAGTAAGTCCTTATTTATAAAGGCAGCTCTGTTGGAATTTGAAATACAACCCCGGTTTTAAGAGAAAACCTGTGTCTACATTTGACTCCTGCCAATGCCACGGTTGATTTTTACACTTCTCAGTTCTCACTTTTATAATCCATGTTATGAGAGGCTATTTACAATTTGTGTGTCCAATTTTTTAAAAACTGTATCAAAACTGAAAGGGCAATGGTAGTTTCAAATTAGAAATAAAGATGGGAATAGCTCAAACCATTCCATTTCATGTCAGTCACATAGGAGTGAAATTGTTCTATCATCCTCGATTAAAACAGCTCTGGCAGAAGGAGGAATGTGTGCGGAGAGCTTCCCACAATTGATCTCTGAGCATCACACAAGACAGCATCCAAATGAACAGATCATTCTGCTACTTTTCTCCAAAATGTAACAGCTCTTGGGAACAGAATGTAAATAAATAGGTACATTCAGAAAAGTCAAATTAGCACAGGTGAAGCTCATCGTGGTTATTCCTGTTTTTTTAATATTTTATTTATTATTTTTATTTTATGTGTATGAGTGTATTGCCTTCATGTAGGTAAGTGCATCTGTGTTATACAATGCCCACAGAGGACAGAAGAGGCCATCAGATCCCCTGGAACTGGAGTTATAGACAGTTGTTAGCTGCCATGTGGGTGCTGGGATTCGAACCCGGGTCTTCTGCAAGAACTAGGAGTGCTCTTAACTGCTGAGACATCTCTCCAGGCCCCTGGTCCTTTTACATGAAGCAGTTATAGCTAATTAGAGAAACAGGTAATGGTGGTAGATGTGTTTGAAATTTATAAAATACAGATTAATAGAAATCAATGCAAAAAGCCATGAGAGGAATGAGGAATGTAATATTAGATATCATGGGCCTTATTGGGTGAGATTCAGTTTTGCTTTGTGGTTATTATTGCTTTATTTTAATTGTCAGGAATTCTTGGCTAACTTTTCTCTATTTTTCTTCCAGTATTCCTAATACCATTTGGAGAAGAAATTTTAGAATATCTACATATCATGGCAAATAAATGAAGACTTAGGACTATGAAATGAAAGAAGCTACATTTATGTATAATTCTGGGACGAGAACTCCCATCCTCATACCTAAGTGTCAGGCCAAATGTAATCCTTGCTCAGGAATGGTCAGTTCTAGGATGCCTCTAAGATACCCAAATCTGTGGCTGTTCAAGTCCCTAATAGAAAATGATGGTAATGCTCATTTATAACCTACCAAACACTCCATGTATGCACTTCAAATTATCTCTGTAGTATTTATAATACCTAAAACATTATAAATGTTTTTTAAATATTTGTTATGTTGTATTGTTTAGGGAATGGGGATAAAAATCTCTACCTATACCTGTTTAGTGTAGATGCAATCTTACTTTTAATCAGTGTTGGTTAAATCTGCTCATATAGGAGGTCAACGTTGTGATGAGTATAGAAAAGAACTGTGAAACCCAACTGTATTGTGGTACAACCAATCATGCTATAAGCAACTTACCCATAGTCAGAACCCAACGAAGTCTGAGACGGGGCAGTGGAGACAAAAGCAATGGGAAGGTGAACCTTAAGCTCCCATTCTTGCCTGGATAACTTACAGGGATCCCATGGGCAAAGTAACTCCTAGCTTCCAATTCCAGTAATGGGTGCTCTATGCAGAGCTTCATAGTGTTCAAAGAATGGGCCCTTGGAAACCAATAACCCTGATTACTAGGGAATCCTGGACATCACTGCAGGGTGGGCTCATGTGGTGCCATGAAGGGCCCTCTCCAGTCTGGTTAAAAGCTAGCCTACTCAACACAAGACAGGAATCATATTTATTAGAGAAATACTCAATAAAAAAGTTTGCCTTCTCTTTTGGACTTCTGGGTCTACTGAGTTCTACACAGACTCAGACACAGTCTCTAAGAAGATACGTTAGACCTCACTCAGAATAGGGAGTGAAGAGTCATTCACAAAAAAAAAGGTGCTCAAAGGAAGGGAAGTAAAATGAGGAACCTTATTTATAGACAAGTGTACCTCTTAACACTCATCAAAGAAGCTGTTTTTGCAATAGGTGGAGACTATTATACATTTCTGCAACTGGTCAAATGCAGAGAATAAATGTCTGTGAGATGCCCAGTCCTAAGTGACACATCTAAAATGCAACCTCTATGTCTAAGGCTCAGGGAACTTAGTGGAATAGGGGACAGAGAGAATATTAATGTACCTTTCAGTTCTCACCAGTGAAGTTTCCTCATTCAACAGATAGCAATTAATACAGAAAGCCACATCTGCCCAAAATGTAGAGAATAAGAGAGTATAAAGTATGTGGTTCTCAATAGAACTAATGTATTAAGCCTCCACCACCCAAAGCTCAGGAAGCATTGTGGAAGAGGGGGCAGAAATATTGTGAGATGCAGAGGTGATAATTGACCACAAGGGAACAGAATTTTCCAGGCAGCTAGAAACTTGCTCACATGAATTTACAACAATGGTGAGAGCATGCACAAGACCCATGCAAACTCTAAGCAGACAAAACCCAGTATAGAACTGGGGAAATGGGTAAGAAGCCCCAACCTAAGCTGAGAGTTATTGACAACTGACTGCTCCTAGGTGAAGGAGAGTTGGTCTTCTTTAAGGGAGTGATGCCAGATAGGTTGACCAGGTTCCAGGGCATGCACTCACACCAATGGACATTTGGGGACAAAAACTTGATTCAATAGGGCTTAACATATAAGACAATGTGCATGAAATCTACAGGGAGAAAGAAGGGAGAGGGTCTACATATGATCAAGATGTTTTGTATGAAATGCAAAAACTTCACTATTTTTTTTTTCAAAATGAGGAATCATGTTAACTAACTGTGGGGAAGGGTCTCTGTGCGTCTTTGTAGGCATCTCCTTTTTCTGTATATTTAGACTGCATAGCCCATCAGCTCCAGTTCTACCACTTGCTGAGTATGTGTCCTTGGTGTTCTGTTTATCTTTGCCTCAGTTTCCTCATCATTAAAAATCAAGGTTTAATTTAAACTCTTCTCAAGGTTGTTTGAGGGTTGTATATAAAGTGCTTAGACAGCTTCTGTCACCTAGTGATCAACACATAGGTGATATCACTATATCCATAAATGTTAAAATTACAAATTAATTTAAGATAAATAAGAATATTCCATGCAATACATATATGTCACTCTTGGGCACATGCCCCCCCATAATCTTGATCCTACTAGAAAGATACCTGTTTATATGTGTTTATTGCTTCCCTTTTCATAATAGCCAGGAAATGGAGACAATCCAGCTGTCTATCATCTGATGAACAAGTAATGAAGGTAAGTTACATTTACACAACGGAATATTATTCAGTTGTTAAAAAAAGAAATTATGAAATTCTCAAGTAAATGGATGGAACTAGAAGCCATCATCCTGAGTGAGGTAACCCAGACCCAGGAAGAAATACACCCCATGCTCTCTCTCATAGCTGGATGCTACCTTTAAATTCCTAAATATGCATGCTTTGATCAGGAAATCCAGAGAGGTAAGGAAATTAATGAACAGCCATTGGAGGCTTTTAGGAGGGGAGACAGACTGTAGTGGTATAAGAGGGAAAGGGGGAGTAATGGGATAGGAAGGGTTAACTGGGGTCAGGAATGATAGGGCAGAACAGAGGAAGGACTATGAGGAGGGATACTTAACACTAAAGGCCTTTTAAAAAGCCATATAGAAACCTACCGCTATAGAAACTTCTTAAAGTATATACATCATAAAGAGATTAAAAGGAGTTACCTTTTAACAGGATCATTGCCCTACTAGATACCATCAGCTAACAAAGTGAAAGCCAATGCCAGAAATGGACTCCCTCTTTTGAAGCTGTTGAGCAGGGGATCTGAGACCCTGTTCAAGTTGCTCTTGCTCTTGGTTACCACTAGAAGTTAAGAGTAAGTCTCTGTCACTGAAGACACTACATCTGTGAGTTACAGAGCCAACAAGGAGAAACCAAGCTAGTGCTTACTTCAGTTTCATCTCTAATGACTGGTTTTCAGAGTGCTGGATGGTGCCATGTATGCTTCCAGAAGAGAAAAGTAATCATCACACTTACCCCACTGTGAATCCTACAAGCCACATCTACAACTGGCCTGGCAAAATATGCATGCTTCCAGAAGAGAAAAGTAATCATCACACCCCACTGTGAATCCTACAAGCCACATCTACAACTGGCCTGGCAAAATATGCTCATTGGTGCAATAGTAGCACTGGGATTGTGGGAGTGACTAACCACTTTCTAATTAGATTTAAAGTCTGGTTCATAAGATGGAGCCCATACCTGAAATTGGTATCAGTTCTAGGAACCTGTGGCTAGGCAGGTACAGGTCATAAGTGAGAGTCTAATACTATTATTCTGTTGAATAGATATAGTAATAAATTGATTCCTAACTACTTATACCCACAGATTGATGCATCTTTCTACTCTTACCAGAGAAGCCTCTTTATGGATCAGATGGTGATCAACACAGAGACACACAACTGACCAAAGTGCAGAAATTAAGAGGTTGAACAGTACTAATAGGGCATCTCTATGAAACTCCTGCTTCCCAACACTCATGGATCATTCTAGAAGAGGGGACAGAAAGATTTTAAGCACCAGAAATAGTGCATGACCACATGGAAACAGAGTTTTCCAGATACCTGGGCATTACTCACATAAATTCACAGCAATTATGACAGCATGCACAAGTCCCATGTAAGCTCAAGCCAGACAAAATTCCAGCCTAGTCATATGGACATGGGTAAGAAGTCACAATCCTACCTGAGGAACTACTGGAAACTGATTACTGCTGGGAGGGGAAGAGTCAGTCTAGTTTAAGGGGGAAACACTTGGTAGGTGGAGCAGACTCCAGTGGATAAATCCACATTGAAGGTTGTTTGGATAAAAAGTTTGATTCTATAGTCCTTTATATATGACATGAACACAGAAAGAGAGAGAGAGAGAGAGAGAGAGAGAGAGAGAGAGAGAGAGAGAGAGACAGAGGTAATAGAGTACTTAAATTGAGCAGGGGAAACACAGAGAGCATAGATGGGGAAGAGGACCTAAATTCAATCAAAATATATTGTACAAAATTGGCAAAAATTCAATTCAAAAAATAAATAAAAATTAATTTAAGATAAATAAGATTATTCCATAAAACACAAATATAGAAAAAGAGTATATAGAAAAATACTGACAAAATGTATGTAATTATATGAGACTAATACATATTCAGCACATCATCTAAGTCATTGTTTGAAAAAATGCATATCTAAACATATATATATACAGATCTATCATTTATATTTTGCAAGCCCAGTGGCAAGAATCTCAGTTCATATTTTTATCTTGGTATATTTATTTGTATGTCTGCTTTTTATTCTCTGTCCTAGGGTAGATGATACATTTTATGGTCAAATTATTCATGCTACATATATTATTTTAATCATGTCTTTTCTTTAATATCCTACAATGGCTGCTTTACAAAATATTAGTTGGTACTCTGAGCAATTTATGTCCTTTGGTAATGCATGGTTGAGCCATTTTTAACAAACTATTTCTTACAAACCCAGAAATTTAAAAATCAGATTAGGAAGCATTTAAAAATGTAACATTTTATACCTGTCATGAAATTATATCTCCAATGGCATATCTCTATCTAGAGAGAAGAAAGCCACAAACTTTCAAATATGTAGTGTTATTCAGTAAATGATCAATAGGCACAGGACATTTTCAGTAAGTTCTGTTGTGGATATTATTAACTCTCTTAATTATTATTCCTAATTTCAAATTACACACTCATAATTTTCTGATAAATTCTGTATGTCTGTTAGTATACATGAGTTTATATGGAAAAATATGATAAAAACTAAAATAATAGCTTATAATTATTTTTTAAAATGTATTATTTTTATTTTGTGTGTATGCCTGCATGTAGGTAAGTTCACCCATGTCATGCAATGCCAATGGAAAACAGAAGAGGCTGTTGGATCCCCTGGAACTGGAATTATGGCCAGTAGTTAGCTGCCATGTGGGTGTTGAGACTCAAACCCAGGTCTGCTGCAAGAACAGCCAGTGTTCTTAATCGCCGAGCTATCTCTCGAGCCCAATAACTTCTTTTTTAAATGAATGATAGATAAAACTTCTTTGGTTATAAGAAACTGCCATGTTAGGAGTTGGAGGGTGACTGGGAGAAGTGAAAGTGATGTAAATACAATATTAATATATTAAATTCTCAAAAACTAAAAATGTATATACTTTTAATTGAGAAGGAAAGAATAAAACTTCTATGCATCTCAAAATCATTAGTAATTAAGAATAATTTGAGAAAATACAACAGTAAATACTTATTTTTAAAATGTATGTATTTATGTTTGCTCTGGGGTGTCCTATAATCCAGGTTCACCTCAAACTCTTGGCGTAGCTAATTCTGAACTTGAACTTCTGATTCTCCTGTCTCAACTTGCAACTGTTCTGATTATAGGTAATGTATCATTTTGCCTGACCCAAACTTTTATGTGATGTCATCGAAAAGAGTACTTGCAAGTGAACAAAGGAAAATAAAACATTTACAAAAAACATAAAAATTAATATACAAATGAACAAGGTATCTGATATTTATGATAGTTAAATAAACACAATGTAAAAATGTCATCCAGTGATGGTAAATAAATTGAAATCAATTTTCATGGGCTCTCTTCATAAAAATGTGAATGAGGGGCTGGAGAGCCGACTTAATAGTTAAGAGCACTGGCTTTACTTGCAGAAGACGTATGTTTGAATCCCAGCACCCACACGAAGGATAACAACCATTCATAACTCCACCTCATATCCTCCTCAAGCATTGCATGACACATGCATCCTTACACACATGCAGGCATAACACAAATACACATAAAATAAAAATAATTTTTAAGAAATTTAAAAATGTGAATTGAAGTGTAGAAGGGTGACGTTCCTGAACCCAGCATCCAGGAAACAGAGGCAAGAGGACAGAGTGGAGGCTGGCCCAACCTGAGCTACATACTGAAAATAAATGGGGTTTTGGTGTGTAGCTCAATGGTAAAATGTTCCCTAGCATGTACAAGGCATATAGGTCAATTCCCAGCAGCACACATACACACAGAAAAATGAAACATGAGTGTACCTAACTTCTAGATGAAAAAAAAAATGGATCCACATTTTGGATAATTATCTAATGCATATTCCGGACCTCAAAGTACAGAGATTTCTAAATAAAGTTCATCTATTAGTATAATTGTGTCTAATTAAAATGCTACTACCTGGTCTACTACCATAGATTAGTTATTGGTTCATTACACACACACACACACACACACACACACACACACACACTCACACACACACACCACTTTAGGTAACAGCCTTATAATGGCATAGTCTAGAAAACAAACATTAAAACCATCTAGGATAACAATATTATGCAAACATTTTATGATGCATGGAGTGAAGAACAGAAGGCATTTTCATGACATGCCCAAAATGGGTTTAGAGAAAAGCATAGATTCTGAAATAAGATGTGAATACTTAATTCTTCCTTTGTCACATCAGATCAGGTGTCAATAAATTAGATAACGGACTATGAAGAATGGGACAAATATCACGCACAAAATTTATAAAGGAAATAATCAATTACTCTACACTCATTCAATAATGCTCGATCTCTTTCAGTTTCCTTTGAAAATGTAAACAGGACAGGAGAGGGATGAGTCTAGGGAGGGCAACACATTCTACCTCAGCAGACTGACACAGTTCTAACAGGAGCTGGGATTGACTAGGGGGCACACCTTAGGTGGTAGCCATCTTCAGCCTGATCAACAAGCTTCCCAAGAAGGCAGGAGGGCAATCCGTTATTTTCCCTTGGAAAACTACAGCTGGCAAGCAGGTGACAGAGCTGAGGCAAGGGACTGAAGGAACATGGATGGGTGTAATTCTCTCTAGTCCCCAAAATACTGCTTTCAGTGGACTGGTCAAATCACACACATATTCTCTCTCTTTCTCTCTCTCTCTCTCTCTCTCTCTCTCTCTCTCTCTCTCACACACACACACACACACACACACACACACACACAAG
>NW_008340555.1:1916696-1937880 GCF_000622305.1 Nannospalax galili
ATATATATGTATAATATACTTATATGGGATATATATACACATACATATATATTTCAGATGTGTTCATATGTAGTTCAAGAGCAAAATGATCTTGTAAACAAAATTATTGCATCATTAAAATGATATCTTGTAAGTATGATTCATAAACTTTGGTGTTCTATATACAATTGAAAGTTACAGATTTAAAGAGGTTAGCAATTACATATGTGAAAATGCCATAGAGTTGACAGAACTGACAGATTTATGAGATTCAGACTGACATGGTCAAAATCAGATATTCCTCTGCCATTGTTTCTATTTAAAGCACAGAAAATACTCGGAGTGACAGATTTTACAACACCATTCCACAGACTGGGTGCTGGGAACTGAACTCTAGTCCTCAAAATGCCCTTAACTGCTGAGACATTTCTACAGCCCTATTTTTTATTTTTATTTTTTTTGATTCTTGAAATGATTACTCCTAGGAAACTATGAGGGTTTGAATGAATGTCCTTCATAGGCTCCAGATACATAAACACTTTGTCTCCAGTGCATGGTGCTGTTTGGGGAGGGTCACAGAACCTTTGGGAGGTGTTGCCAGGTTGGTGAAGCACATCACTAGGGAAGGGCAATGAGCTCCTAAGCCTTGCAGAATTTCTAGTTTCTCTGCTTCCTGTGCCTGCTTGAAGATACAAGTACTCAGCTTTCAGCTCTGGCCTTCTCTGCCACCATGCCACTCTACCAATATGGACTCTGGAGCCACAGGACAAATAAACTCTTCCTGTCTAGAAGTTGTCTTGGCCATGGTGCCTTATCACTGCAACAGTGCAGCCTGAATACAGAAGCTGACGCACATGAGCACAGCTCGTGGTGATAATGGGAGTAGAGCTTCCTATCATCTTTTTCAATAGTTTCCCCTCAAACTGAATCCAGACCAGGCTCTTGGCATCTTCTAGATGCTCCGAGAAAAGGGCCTAGGTTTAAAGATGCAAAGATATCCCAGGGCAAATGAATGTTAGCCTGTATTGATGAGGAGGGAGGACAAACTGAACAGAAAATCGAGGGCTAAGAAACCAAAGTAGAAGGTTCAGGGAAGGCCTTGATCCTCTGGACAAGAATGCCAGATGAAAGCTATAGTTTTTTTTTATCTTCTCCTAAACGTGCATCCTCATCTGGGGAATACACATGAAGGAGGGACCAGATCTCCAGGCCAGAGACTAATTCTTTTTGTTAAACAGCTTAAGAGTTGGATTTCTAGATTTTTCTGGTAAAAAATGGGTTATATCCATTGATCAATTTCAACCCATCGAAAAAATTTATATTGGTGTTACTTCTTTAGAAGGGAGAATGTTACAGTAGTCTTTGTTAGGGCTCTGCTGATGCCCACTAAGGCAAAGATACTTTCTCCTGGTCAAAAAAATAAAACCTAAATTATTTCTCTGGCCCTACGTGGTGAACTGACATTCTGAGTCGCTGAAAACATGAGAATTAATCTAGTCAGACCTGCCAATAACCTGGCATAGAGGTCATGTCAGAAAGGTTGATTAGTCTTAAGCCATGCTAACGAGATGAGAGCAATAATGATCTTTTCAATGAGATAATATGCTTTTCCTTCCCAGAAACCCAGTCCTCTGTGGCATCCATATGGAGCCACACAGCTCTGCAGCTCTCTTAACCTTTCCTTCTTCCTTTCTGTTGTTTTCTTTTGTGTGCTGGTCAGAGCCTGTGTGTGCTGCCCCAGATACTCTGGGGTGCTTATGGTTTTTCTCTGAAGCCATTCCTTCTTCCCTTCTGCCATGTGGTACTGCTACCTTTCTTCTTCTCCGTCTTCCTCTTCCAGGCAGATGCTGAGATCTATAGCTTGACTGTTATGTCAGCTTTTGTTTTAAACTCTAATGAAAATGTCTTTAAGCTTCCTTTGAAGTATGCTGAGAATGAGAACCCTGAAAAGGAACTCTGATTTCTCTGGCAACATGTGGCACCCTGAGTGGGCCTTTCCAAAATGTCTGGTAACAAACTAGACCAGAGGGTGTCTTCCATCCTCCAATGCAGATGACTCAAGGGTTTAAGCTGAATCGGATGCTTGCCAAAGCTCAGGCCCACAGCCTTGTCAGCTGTTTT
This sequence comes from Nannospalax galili, assembly GCF_000622305.1. Classification (NCBI taxonomy): domain Eukaryota; kingdom Metazoa; phylum Chordata; class Mammalia; order Rodentia; family Spalacidae; genus Nannospalax; species Nannospalax galili. Next base: position 1,918,797 of record NW_008340555.1, read on the forward strand.
CACAGCCATGGGAATGTGGGTTATTGGATGCTAGTGGAGCAAGGAGGGCACGTGGATGTCCAGATGGCTGGAGGAGGACCCTCTTGCAGATGGCAGCTTCTTTATCCCACCCTTTCCCTAATTCTTCTGTGAGTCTAACTCTTGGAACCCCTCCCAGTCTCACAATGTGCAGGATTCTGGTGAGAACTCACATTGACATACACACAAGAGGGACATTTTATGCTCAAATCCTCACCAGTTTGTGGCTCTCTAGCTCCATCTGGCTTTGCTTCAAGGCTGAGGATAATACCTGGTTTGGGCGGGTATGCATGATCAGAAGGAGAATTCAGGAAGAAATCTGTAGCCTGACCCTTTCTGATAGGGAATAACAATAACTGTATTAGAAGTGTTCAAGAAGGTTGGGGAAGCTGACCCCTGCTATCCATGTGCAGGGTCAATAGCAGGAGACCGGTATAGACATGTGATGCTACAATGAAGTGGTTCAGCCTTCTCCACAGAAAGTCACCTCCTCTTGATCTGAACCAAAGTCCATTTATCTTACCACATTCCTATCTTACACCTAAATTGATACTACTCAATCTAGTGATGTGACACTGACTTGCAGTATACTAAATCTATAGGAAGGGCAGTCATACACATAAGTATGTTTTCCACCAAAAACAGACATCCAAACACATTTTAAGTTCAATTTTATTAATATATGGTCTCTACAATGGAGTTTGTTATAGGTTTTTGGGGGAGTAGGCAGAAAGGATGAGTTTCTAGAATGGCACATTTTAGGGCCCATATATTTATCAGAGCAACCACAGAAGCTCTCCTTGTAACATCGTCATATCCTTTTCTCCAATAGAGTAACATGACATTTGTTTTTTTCAGAATGTCTTGTCAAAGGGGCCCATTTCTGACCAGCTCTGCATTGTCTACGGGAGAATAAAAGAGCAGGGCCACACTCTGTAGTTTTGGGATTTCAGTCATTAGAAAGCATGCATGGAGCAAAGCAAAAGAAAGGGAAACAGGAAGAAGAGCAGGGACAAAGAAGGAGAAATGTAGAGTGCTGGAGAAATGCTTATTTCCCAAGCATGAAGTCACTCCAAGATATCACGACTGGCAAATTAAACAATCCTTCAGTGAGAATTTTGACAAGGAAATTTCATTAGGGACTTAAATCTCAATGGAAGCTCAAGTTGCTGCATTAGGAGATGAAAATTGTGCAAATATTGTTCCTCAGAATGATGTTGGCGGCAGGTCATTGAATTTCAGTCAATGAAATTTAGAGTGATAAATGTCCTGTTGGAAATAAGCAGTGGGGGAAGGGTTCCAGAAGAGGGAGGAAATGGCCCTACAGTAGGGGGCTCAGGCCCTAGAGTCATTTGGAAGAGAAGTGAGACTACAGTGCTAACAGGCTGCATGACTTTGAGCTAGTTATTTAGCATCGCTGAGGTCTCATTTCCACATCTATAATATGTGAGCCATTTCCAATACACTAGTCTGTGGTTGTGAAGATTTAATGAAATAATCTAGCCAAAGCCTTTTGGCACAGTTTCTGGCAAGCAGAACATCTAAATACATATTTGTAATGATTACAAACATGAGCAAAACTTCTCTGGCACTAACTTTGCCCATATCTGATCTCCATATGATATACAAAAGGCACCATTATTATCATCATTCAGATGAGAAGTCTGAGACTTGGGTGTTGAATGAACATGCCACCATCATTTAAAAGGAGAAATAAATGTTACACTAAATTCTTACCTGTGTTTATACATAAACAAGTTATTCTCTCTCATTAGTCTGTAGGGTCCTCAGAACTGAAATCTTGTTGTATTAACATAATCTTACTGATTTGATGGCTCTTGGTAGTTGCTTAGAAAAGTTTCTGAAATGAATTAGTGATCTCATAAATAAATATATGCTTGGATGAATGCATGATGTATTGTATGACTCAGGGAGATTCATCTATGGATTCTTAATGCTTGAAATCCTTGATTTTGCATTTCAAGGAATTCTAGCAATTTGAGGGTTAAACAGTGAGATGTTACTTTACAGAATTCTGAACTAAGGAAAACACAATAAATGTGTTTTTCATCAAGTTAGAGAACCTGAGTTCCATCCCTGGGACTTACCTGGTGGAAAGAAAGGGGGAAGGTAATGGAAGTCAGAAAAAGAAACTAGACACATTTGGGAATAGATTTCATAAAGGAAAGGGGAAGAATGAATCACCTAGCCCATCCTTTATGCAGGGTTTTCAATATCCAAAATATATCTCTCCAACTACAGTCCTGAATAGACTTTCAGACACCAGCTCATCAAGTAGCCACAAATACAAGATAAGATACAGAGCACTCTACTAAGCTGGAGAAGAGTACTTAACATTCAGAGAATAGGGTCTCCAAGACTGGATTGGGTGCTGGCTTTTAGCCCCTTTCACTTCCTTCAAGAAGAACTAAGATTTCAAGAATAATTACAACATAGTGGGGTGCTTTATCCTATTATTTAACCATTTGTATACTGAATTCTGTATTATGTTTCAAATTTGCTTTGTAACTTCCTTAAAATCATCTCATATATATATAGTTTGTTTTTTAAAGAGAAAACTTTTGGGTTTTGGTTTCTTTTATTGTTGTTTTTTTTGGTTTTTGAGACAGAATCGCAACAGGTGGAACTTTCTATAGAGACCAGGTTGGTCTCATCACAGAGATCCCCTGCCTCTGCCTCCTGATTGCTGGGATTAAAGGGATGAGACCACCTTGTCTGTCTCATAAAAGGCATTCAAATTAAAGGAAAACACCTCTTAATCTATTTTAAATAAATTTGCATTTAACCAAGGAAATGCAGCTAGAAATTTATAGGAAAAGTGAAAATACACATTTGAAAAAAATGTTGAAGATGACCAGACATATTCTTTATGTTTGAAAACCCACAAGGACCAGCAGGGCTATGTCTATCTATAGTCAATGCAAAATACTTTTCTAATGTCCTTGTGATGCATGTTCAAAATGCACAAAACCATAACATTGCCTTTACAATTTGGAAATGTCTATCATTATCCTCATTGAACTAAATTGCTAATTCAATAACAATCTCCTTTCTTTAGCAGTGATTCAATTGTAGCAGCAATTGAAAGAGCAAAAAACTCTGATAGCTAAAGTAAAAATTTTACTCTTAACTAGAACTGAGCATTTTCATATAAGAAGTTACTTTTGAATCCATCTTCAAACTGGAGCTAGTAATATGTTTGGTGGTAAATCATCTTTCATAAAGAAAAATTAACAAATTCCCTAGTATTATAATACCTGATATTCAAATAGCATGGGTCAGCATGAGGAGGGGAGTTTGTTTGAAAATGTGTCCTGCAGTTTTATATGCATATTTTCTTATTTCAGTAAAGTAAATGTTAACATGTTTATCACTAACACAAATGACCAAAGTATCAGAAGCATTATGAAAATGTAGTTGTTCAAGGATGCTGTATGGTTAATAATAACCCATGTCTCTATGTCCTTATTTCTGTAACAGGATATGGTATTGGGGAACGAACCTGCGAAATAAGCAACAGGGTTTGTCTGGGGTTGGCTCCCACCTGAGCTTCAGGGTGGCATTAAACCTGAAGGCCCTGTGTCACACGAGAGAGGATTAGGACTAAGTAAATTCTGATCATGCTTTGAACACTGATGCCTGTAACCACTTTCCGTCCCTGGCATAGAGACAGCAGTTTGAAACACAAACTTAAGCAGAATTAATGACCTTCCTTCAGAGGCAGGGTCACTTTCACATCACTTTACAGAAAAGAAAAAGGCTTGACCTACTTGGATCTGATAAGATGGAGTCTGTTTTCGGCAGAAACTGATCACAACGTACTCCTTGGTAGCCTTCTTTGCACCTGGGGAAAGGGGACAAATGACATATATATGCATGTGGTTGTCAAAGGGACAAGGTTTCAACAAATAAAATAGCGACCAACTCACATGTAAGTGAGAACAGTATATTCAGGCTTTGGTATTATTTGATTCAACCTGTTTCCAATATCCTCAGACAGAGCCTATTATTTATTTCTGTGCAAAACAAACATTAAAGAAGCAAAACAAAACTACTCAGAACAATTTAGCTTTTCTTTTACAGCTGTACATGCAGTGCCCCAGGAACAACCAGCATCTCCAGTCACCCCTCTCAAAGACTGGACAACTGTTACCGTCCTATCATAATTCTGGCAGCAGCAGATGTGAGTTTCTTTGTATGAAATACTGGTCTCCAAAATGCATTCATAAACATCCTACTGCAGGCGCCATTTTCTAATATAACACATCAGTTACAGATTGTGGCTTACTGCTTCACTTCCTTGTGTTTTATTGCTTCACTCCTTTGCTGATTTTACCGTTTTGAATTTACTCCTTAGCTATTTCCCCCATCACTGTCACCTAATCTCTTTACCAGAAATATCAGCATTTCACCTGGCAGAGTCTGAGAAGCACTTTTCTAAGTCTCCCTGACTTGTTTATAGTCAGCAAACATGTGCAAAGTGCCCCGCGATGTACAAGGCAAAGACCCTGAAGGGAGTGAAGTGTGTGGAGCTCGTCGAATGCCCTGGAAGCAGCGACGATGGGTCACGTCCCTAAGGCCCTGCCAATCCCATCCGTGCACTCAATTAAGACTGCTCCCGTAGCTCAGACAACGGCAGCACATCTCCTGGCAGTTTAAGGAAAAAATGCAGCCAGGGCCTCAAACACCACCTTGGAAGAGTCTTTGAGTGGGAAGGTGATGTTTCCAGGTCTGCATGAGGCTTAATCTGTCATGCTTGAACTAAGCAGAAAAGCATCTATTGTCACCTGTGAGATGAATATGCCCTGTTTACAGAGGAGGGTGGGAATAGTTCTGCTAACATCAAAATCAGATTCGAGAAACAATCCTGTTTGTTGGAAATCTGTGAAACTGACAAAAAGCATTCAAAGAGACTGTTGCATTCCAGAGGAGGACTGTGGATTCTTCCCTTGGAAATTTTTTTCCTTTGTTTTCTGCGTGTAATAAAGTATTAGATGAGGTTTATTGCAACTGGAAGAGTAGCACTGAACGGTACCTAGACCATTTCTCTGCCTTCCATTTCCAGCCAAATTGGAACACAGGTAAATCGGACAGGCTCTCTTCAGTGCCTTTTAAACCCTAGCACTGTCAAGTGCAGCTGGCAATTTTCCTCCTAGACTGAGAACAAGGATCTCTGAGATATAGAAATATAGACATCCCAGAAATCTCAGAATCCTGAAAAAATATTTACTCCAACCAACACATTCGCATCTGTAAAATACATCCTTATTGTGCTTGGAATAAAGCAGGCACATCATTGGTTTTTTTTAACAGTAAAAATTCAGACTGAAGCAAATAAAATTCTGTTTTCTGAAAGCTGCCCTGAATCTGCTGTCTCCCCTTATTTAGAATTATCGGTGCCCCAATACTTTAATTTTTCATTTTCCCTAGATTCTGAATTATGTCCTGGGTATGTGTTATCACATGCATGCACTTTCTGAGATATTATTTCCATCACATATTGAAGATTTTAAGTTTCATTTATTGTCTATATGCTAGATTATATGAAACTGGCATCGTGGAGGGATGGCAGCTTCAAGGCAGAGTGCTTTTTATTTTATTTTGCTTTTTAAAACTTCATTGTTACTGAAAATGCATTATTCTGTTTGAGGGTGGACAAGAAAATAAGGAAAAAGGTTTGAAATTTTCCTAGTCTTAAATGGATTTGCCATGAAGCTGAGCCCACATGGGAGCTTTCAGGTGGGGTGTTATGAGAAATGCAGGGTGAGAATTTTCTTGCTGCTTCACACCTGTGGGATGTAGGCAATAGAACCTGGTGATGTTGCAGCAGCTTAGCTCAGGCTAGGAAGTCCACCGGGAGCCCTGCAGCCACATACTTCGCCACAGCAAGCCCTGCTCCATTGTGAAGGAGGTTCAAATCACTGCTAATCGGTGCCAGGTTTGAAAAATAACTTTAAAATTCTGATTGAAAAATCACAGAAGTTGCCACCTTGATAAGCTGAGCCTTATCTGAAGGTGGAGGAGTGTTACTAGCAAGCACTGTCAAAGCGAGGGTGGATTTATGGAGGTGTTAAAGATGAAATTCAAAGGGGAAAGAGTCTTCAAATGCACTCCTACTGTGTAGATTGAGTTCGGCAGATCTTCTCTCAGGGTGGGATAAACATGCCTTCTGAGAAATACTGTGTTGCTTGTTTCTGTTACATTGATTCTGGAGGGTAGCAAAAGTGTTCCTGCTCCTTTTATTGTTTTCTTTTTGAAAGATGCCAAGTAGAAAGAACGAGATAAATTTATATACTAGAATGGTTGGTTTCTTCATCTTAAAACATGACATGATGAATGAGATTACAAAGTCTATCCGGTCTACCAGCTGCACCATCCTGAATACACTTGAGCTCACCTGATCTTGGAAACTAAAAAGGGTGGGGCTTGGTTAGTACTTGGAAGGGAAACCACCTGGGAATACCCTGTACTTACTGGCTTTAAAAGGGCCAGAAGATGGCTCATCTGGTAAAGGTGCCTGCCACCAAGCCTGATGACCTGATTTTGATCCCCACATGCTGAAAGGTGAGACCTGACTCCTACAAACTGCTCTGACCTCTTCTTGTACACCCTCAAATTAAAAGTGTAAAAACTTTAAAACAAAAAGTGCCTGGTAAACTTTGATGATAAATATATTATTTTAAAGGACACACATTTTGCCTTTCCTGGGTTTGTGTTCTTTTTTTTTTTTTTTTTTTTTGGACTCTGTTTGCTTTGAAAGCTCCGCTCAGTCTACCTGTCCCTGCCATCTTTATAGTTGTCATTTAGAGCTTTGCATGACAGCCACCATATTCAAAGTCACAACATTCCCAAGTATTTTACAGGCAACTTTTGATTCTACAATGGCATGATCTAATACAGGGACAGGACAGGAAGCAGAGGGCTGTGTGAATAAAACCAGAAAACAAGATACAGACGTATTATCAACTGTGAAATAACTACAAAGCAAACCCAGTTTTCAAAAGCTTAGACATTTTAATTTGGACAAAACTAGACTGCCATACCCTGTATTTACAATGAAGTGGAGGAGTTGCCTTTCTGGAAACAAGCCAGTTCTTGAACATGCAGTTTGTTTTAGTTTCAAATTCAGAGGCCACAGGGAGGAGCAGCATTGGGAAGTAATACTGAAGCAGAATAGGGCAGGTGAGATGACACAGTGGTAACAACAGGAGGGTTTCCCAGAAATAAGAGACTGGATGCTGGCTAAAGCAGACTCGTGTGAGGAGAGGACTGGATACTGTGTAAGCCCAGTTGTACTGTCAGCAAGGTCCCACCCACGATGAGCCTCTGGGCCCAATCCTGTAGGACACAGTAGTGTGGTTTCAAATGTAGACATGCCTTTTTCTCTTCTAAACACTCTGGAAGATTTACCCTCTCTGCCTTCCCACTTGTCCAGTTGCATCTGAAATAATAGGCATCACCTTTGTAACATTTTTTTCTCCTCTATATTGCCTGCCCCTGGGGAAATGTCCAATAACTGTTTTTAGTAAAAACATTTATATGACAATCTGTGACCAAAAGAAGAGCCATGAATACCAATCAAGATGAGGCAGTACAAAATGTATCCTCTCTGGCTGGAATTCAGTAGTTGTTTTGTCTGGTGTGATGAAACAGAAGTGGTCAATATATCACCACAACTGCATATAAAGGGTGCCCAAAGGAGATAACTTTAGTCTTCTTGGCACTCTTCCACTGTCCCACGAACTCCCTGCCTGGAAAGTGAACAGTGAATGAATTCAGCGGTGGATATAGAGACTCATGGCTATTCAAGGTACTCAGAAAAAATAAAACTTGTATACTATTCAAGGTACCAGGATAAATGAAAGTTGTGTGCTAAGCCACAAGCGGGATGTCCGTATCCCTCCTCTTAGGCTCAGGAAATGTCCTAGAAGAGGAAATGGGAAGAACATAGGAATGTACGGTAGGGTGAAGGGCTGTGAAATGCCATCTTCAGGGCATGGCACAGCCAATGTAACATGATCTCACAGCACTTGTGTCTTCCTGCACTAGACTTGTACAAGACTGGGGCTGTCAACAGCCGGCCATGGATGAGGCAGGGGCTCCCTGGGCCCTATCCCTCCCTGATGAAGTATTGGATACAGATTGATTCTGGGGAGAGGGACATTTATTGTCCTCCGTTTTTGTATCCAAAGGTGAACCCACCAAACTCCAGTGAATAGTTCCAAACCTATGGTCACTCAGCTGGACAGGATTATAATCAGTGGTTCATAACACAAACTAAACATGAACACAGGAAAAGGGTCTGTAGGGAGGAAGGAGGTAGACAGCAGCAGTGTGTAGAGGATAAGACTAGGTGGGTATGTGAGGACGCAGAATGCATTATATACATTTATAAAAGTGTCAAAGAACAAACTTAATAGAATGGTATGATCAAGGTTTCATGTTCCCACTGGAACCATCATCTTTGGCTAGCTTGAAGCAACAGTTGCAGTCAACAGCCCATGGCTTACTTCAGACCGTTTTCATCTCTTCTCATACAATCCTCATATACAAGCTTATTTGTTTGAGCATATTTCCCATCTAACTTAGAGCTAGCTATTCTAGGGTCTATGGATAAAAGTTGAAGCACTCTCACGTGTCACCGTAACCATTCTATGCTTCCAGATTATTTTCTAATTTCAATCTCCTATAGAAAAACAAAATAAAGAACAGAAATAAAACAAAACCTGTCACACCAGTGAGCTGCCCTGCTCTCTTCCTCATCCCTTTTCATGCTCAGTGGAAGGGCTTCTTGTTGCTCCCCTGACACCTCTTCCCACCGTCTTCATCTTCTCGGGGAACGGATTACATACATAAATGGTTCAGCAAACACACAGTCTTTAATAACCCATTTTCCTCATTTATATCATCATGAATAATGTGATGGGATTTCTAGTCTGACTTTTTCATTTAGTTTTTGTATGAGTACACTTTGTGTGAATTATGATATTAGTGACTTTATTTCCTAATTTTAAACCATACATTATAAAATCTGCATGATACCACCCCAGAAATAATGCTTGGTATTTTGGATAGTTTCATATATAGGGACCTTATACCTGCCTCCACCAGGATGGATTTTATACAATGTAAAATAAAAACAATACATGAACAATATAAATATACTTAAATGGTTGTTTCAATTCTTGTGCAATACATGATATCTGTAAAAATTCTATAGGATGTGTACATGCTTTCCTTTTGGAAAATGATTGATTTTAACCAAACAAAAACCCATAAAATTTGATTACATTAAATGAATGGTTGCAGATACATTAGTTTTTAAACATACAAACTTTTATTCTATTAAAAAAATGCTGTCATTCTTTTTTGATGTTATAAGGAAGTAGATACTTGAACATAATGAATTACCCTCTCATTTTTAAGACTGTATTGAATGTTGATTTGACAGAGGGCAGCCACTCCCACTACTCTGCCCTGTCTTCTGTCAGTGGCCCTCAGTGCAAGTCTTTGGTTAGGGAAAATGGAGAGACCATGATATAACTACACTTAGCATTTTGGAAGCTGAGTGGTTTACAGCACAGGCTGGTTTTGAATCCTGGGTCTAAGGCTTGCTGGCTGCTTAGCCTTTCTGAATCCTTCATCTGTGAAGTGATGATAACAGTAGCTAACATCTAGAATCATAATTAGTAATAAAGGATATGATAAACATGGATCATGGTAAGTGTGCTGGATAGCTTCAGTTGTCAAGGAGACACACTTGTGTAGAGGGAATCTCCAGTGCATTGACCTGTGGCCATGTCTGTGGGGCGTTTTCTTGATTTTTTGAGTGATGTGGGAGGGACCAGGCCCCTGTGAGTGCTGCTACCTCTAGTCAGGTGGTCTTGTGTTGTATAAGAAAGCAGGCTGAGTATAAGCCAGAGGAGCAAGCCAATAAGCAGCCTCCTCCATGGTCTGTGCTCCAGGTTCCTGCCCTGAGTTCCTGGCTTGGCTTCCCTTGATGAGGGACTGTGCTGTAAGCCAAATGAACCCTTTCCTCTGCAAGTTGGTTTTGTTCAGTGTTTTTCTCATAGCAAAATTGAAAGCAAATTAAACAGTAAGCATTCAATAAGGTCTAGTTTTCACTATTCCTTGAATTATTATCCCAGCATTTCAAGTGATGGAGCTGGTACTGAGAAAAGTTAACTCTGCAACTCCAAGATCCCGCAATAGAAGTTTGCTCTCTATGCAGACTCAGGGTAAAGCTTTGTCTAACCTTGAACACTCTGATACTCTCCATGAAAATTCACTACATAAATAGATTGACATTCACTTTACAATTTCCACAAGACTAATAATTTGAAAATATCATCTAAGTATCATGAATGGAAACTCTGATTTACTTAAAAATGAAAGTCTTAGTTTATAAATTATTATCCCATATCAAAATATTCTTTGGTAACCTATGTCGCAGATACTAACAGATTTAAAAAGAAATGTCCTGAATTTTCTAGTGCTTTTAAAATCACTCATCACCTATGACTAGGAGAAATCTCCAAGAGAACTATTACCAAAGAATAACAAAATTTTGCCTTTTTATTTATAAATACAAATTATTTATGATGTAAAACATTTTAAAATGTACATTGTCTACAGTCTAATCAAATAACATAGGTTTTCCCTATGCACCATTTATTTTTGATAAGAATATTTTAGATATGTTCTCAGAAAAACTTTAGAACATAATATTTTTGTGTATAGTCACCACATGATACAGTGTCTCTTGAACTTCTTATTCTTTGATGCCATTGTTGGGACTGTACATTAGTATACCCAATATGGAAAACAATATGGAACTGCCTCAAAAAGTGGAAAATATGCTTATTGTATATATGATCTAGCTGCCATACAATTTGCTTTGGATATACAATCAAAAATGATATATGTCAATGGGGGTGTCTGCATTTCTATGTGGAGTGTTATCCATAACAGCCATGGTATGGAATCCACCTAAGTACCTTTTAATACCCAAGGATAACTGAGTAAAGAAAACATCCCATGTATCCACAATGGAATACTTTCAACCACAATAAAAGACTTTGACTCTGTCTAGGACATCACAGTTGAACTTGAACTACACTGTATTATGTGGAACCAACTGAATACAGAGGATAAATTCTAGAGAATACACTCATCTGTGGAATCTAAAACACTGAATGAAGAAACTGTAGAATTGTAGGTTGCCACAGTTGGGGATGGGCACTAGTGAGATGACGATCAAATGCTAGTGGAACTTCAACTTCTTGATGGTAGACTAGCTTGGATTAAAAAACAAAAAAGCCCAAACCAATTAACAAAACAAACAAAAATGAAGGACAGAGTCATAGCTATGTAAAGTGAATTGTCTATATCAAGAAGTCAGAAAGTGGAGGAATCACGATTCCAAAACGAAGACTCAATAAAAATGTGCTGGGTGGACCAGAAATCTTTCTGTCTGAAGATCTGCAGCTTAGAGCCATTGGCTCGAATGCTTTAATGGTGTTAGAACAAATTCATGTCCCCAGCCACTCATCAAATGCAACTAAGATCTAGGTTTGACAATAGAGAATATATTGTGAGACTGATTAAAGTGTAAGCTTCCTTTGGCTGAACTGAGAATTTAATTAAATGGTCTTATTTAAAAAGGAGCACTAATTAAGACAGAAAAAAATCTTTAAGTTAAGCACTTGACATTAACATTACCTACAAATTAGCTGTAGATACAGCCTTTCCACAACCCTTTCCACTCTGAAGAGAAGAATTTGGAATTGTATTTGTGTAAATTTTAGGATAGCGTCTGCCTTATAGGATGTGGAACTTCCCCTACATGTTATCAATATCTTTGAAAAACACCACAAATTCCATGGCTGATGAAATGGATACTTGTAACATCTCTCTGATGAATCTTACTGAAGGGGCTATATTTGAAATCTTAAGAAAACATGGAATTTGTTTTATAATTTATCTCTTTAGCAATTTTGGATATAAAAACCAATGGAGCTAGCATATAATTAACATTTATAAGTAAATTACACAGAATGCTGATTGTCAGATTATTATAGACATATTCTCTCACACAGACTCTTCTAACTCTAACTTTTATGTTGTAAGTTTCTTCATTATTTTTTACTTTCAGCCTTTCCATTTAAATTTTAATACAGCCTAACAACTTTACATATTCTCTTCCCTACTTGGCCATTTTTGTCATAATAAAGCAAGCTGTGTCTGTGGTTAAATAAATGAAATAAAACAAACAAAAACTGATGGAAGTCAGTTCTTTGACTTCAAACTGCAATGATTTACTGTGTGAGGTGGAATTTATCTGCTCAGGTCCAGAAGGGAGGCTGCATTCCATCACTGAGCCAGGAAGAAAAGGAGAAGAATGATTTAGTGTGATACATGGAACAGACACAGTAGCAAATGTGAGTTTGCTCAGCCTGCAGTTCTTCTCACTCAGGAGTGGAGCACCAAGGCAGGGTTTCCAGCAGCTCCCTGGGCACATACAACATCAGCCAATGGTAGTACCAGCCAGTGACCCATATCCTGTCACTTTATGCGATTTTGGCACATTCTGTCTGGGAGACTCACTTCTAAGGAAACCCTACATCAGTCTCAGTTAACATTCTGATTTTTATATTGAAGCCTGGCCCCTATTTTCTCTTGACTGTCCCTTCACTTTCATTACTGCAGTCACAAAATAAAAGTTGTAACATGTAATGAAGGTACCGGACCATTTAGGGTGCAATAGAGTATTATTCAGCACAATTACATGGGCTGACTGATTCATCCTTTCCATTTTACCTTTGATTTTTTACTATATCTTAACCAAAAATAAACCAATTTTGATGTAAAAAAATAAAAGAGTAATAGGGTGGCCCCTTAGAAGTCTTTGTAAAGTAAATATCACAGAAAACACCAGGAAATAAGAATCACCCCTATAAAGAACAGTGGAATCATGGGTAATAATGTCAGGTGGAGAAGAAATGGGATTGTGCTCCATGTTAATTTGAGACAATGCCCTGGTACTAATTTCTTAGTGTACACAAGATCCATTGTGACAAACATGAGATTTGTTTCCATGGGAGATAGTTTGTTTAGGAAAAAAAGGGGGGGGTAGACATGACCCTTGCATACGGGATGAACTTCAACTCTTCCTTGAGAAGAAGAGAGAGGCCTATGGATGATCTCTTTGAGATATCAGGTGCTCAGTAACTATGGATTTAGGGTACATATCCCCCCCATGACTCCTTATAAATTCATTCAATAACACACCATTGTGGTACATTATGTTCTGGCTGCAGTGTCAGAGGAGGGTTTGGCTCTTTTCATCTCCTTCTTCGTTAATTCAGGGTTCTCAGATTTTCTTTATGTTTCTCAGTAACAACAGACCAGAATTCATTGTCACATGTACCCCTAACATTCTTCTTTCTAATTTAGGATGTTACAAAGATTGGGAAACTAGAAAGTTATAGTCTTCCCCTGATGCTTAAAATCAAACCACTTTCTCAGAATTATAAAATGAGTTGATTCAGACTAGAAAAGTAATGATTTTGCTATCAGTCCCAATTTCAGTGATTAAAAAGAAAAAAGAAAAAAAAAAGCAAGCTACTATAAGACATCCTAAAGTTAATGTATTACTCCTCAGTTTCTGTAATAAAATACCAAAGACTGGGTAGCTTAAAAAAAACCAAAAACAACAGGTATTTATTTTTTTCACATTTCTGTACACCAGAAGTTGACAATCAAGATACTAGCTACCATGGTGTGGTTTGGTGAGGTGTCTCTGTGTGGATTACAGAAAATCCCCTTGTGTCTACAATAAAGAGCTCTCTCTCCCACTTCCTCTGAATCTGTATTCCCACTTGACACAGTTCCTACTTTTAAGACTTCCTTTAACCCTAATTGTCTTTTAAAGCCCCTGACTTCAGATACAATTTCACTGAGGATGAGGGCATCAATACACAAGATTAAGAGAGAGAGGGCTGGAGAGAGGGCTCCACAGTTAAGAGCAATAGCTGCTCTTGCAGAGGACCCAGGGTTGATTCCCAGCACCCACATGGTGGCTAACACCTGACTGTACCCCCAGTTCTAGGGGAGTTCGATGCCTTCTTCTGACTTCTGCAGGCACTGCATGGCATGGATGCTCTTACATACATGCAGGCAGTACACTCATACATAAAATGAAAATGATAAAATATTTGAACAAAAAGATTAAGGGGGAAGACAATCCTATCCATTAGTGATACAAAAATAGGAAGCTGGCATCTATAGTCTAGCCAAGGCACAACATGGTGCTTCTTCTGCCCAGCCTGGCATTATAAAATCAAGGATGCCAGGTAAATTTGGATGTCAGATGAACAACAGTATTTTTATGTGTATCAGTCATTAAATACTTAGGATATTCAATAAAATGCATTAATTGTTTACATTAAATCAAGTATTATTTGTGTACTGTGGTTTATTTGCTAAATCAGGCAGTCTTACTATGTGGGAACTAAAGAATCTGTATAGTTCAGTGAGAACTCTAGTTAAGGTATAGTATAGTTACTGTAACTATCACCATTCTGATACATTTTACAAGGACTTTTTATAAGGATAAGGGACTCGGGCACTGTACACTTGTATAAAACACACAAGGCCTATAATGAGCTCACACACTCCGGAAAGCTAGAATATATATTCCAATACATGCCTCTGACCAGCTAGAACAATGATAGGCTGCCTCAAGAGGTGGGATGACCAAATGAGGCAATGCTGGTTGTAAACATTGAGTTCAGGTGTCTGCCTCAATGAGATCGCCAGCTTGTACTTTGCATAGTATCTTAAAAAAACATAAGAACTTGCTGACCAGCAGCGCGAGTGGGATAGAAAGTAAAAGGGGGGCCCTTCCTGCTCTTTCTGTGTACTTTTAAAACTTAAGTGCTCCAGAATTTGAAAGGCACTGAGTGCCAGGGTGCAACACAGGGCAATTGTTGCTTAAAATCAAAGATCAGGGGCAGGAGATATGGCTCAGCAGTTAAGAGCACTGACTGCTCTTGCAGAGGACCTGGGTTTGGTTCCCAACGCCCACATGGTGGCTAACAACAGTCTGTAGCTCCAGCTCCAGTGTATCCGGCACCCTCTTCTCATCTCCTTGGGCAATATCCTCATACACTTGCAGGCAATACACTCAAAAACATAAAATAAAAATGATAAATAAAATACTTAAAGTAAATAAAATATCAGATAGAAGAACAGATCCATGTGGAAGGCTGTGGTGTGTTTCCTGAAAACAGTCATAGGGCTGAGACAGTAGGAGAATGTTATTCACAGGAGATCAGAGAGGTCATTCTTGTTCTCTTCCTGGGTTGAATGGGTGGTTCCCTAAAGCCAAACAGTACCTGCCTTGGTAAGAAAGACTATGAAGAAAGTAAATCTGAGAGCTAATTCCTATTTTAAATGCATCCCTGAGATTGGCATTATACAGGAGAGGGCCCGCTCATTAACAAACAGACTGATAAACTGCTCACAGCAGGCTTCAGAACAAACTGGTAATGATTATTGTCTCTCTAAGAAAGAGGGCAAAGTGGCCACACAGTGTCATCCACAGATCCGTTGGCAAACATCACAGAGAAAGCTGCAAGAAGTCTCAAAGGTTTCTGATTTAATTAACTGAAGGAGAAGAAGAAAAGACTTTTCCAGTTCACATGCCTGGATCATAGAAAGTTCTACATGAAACATGATTGCTTTTTAAAGCCATTTTAGAAGCCACTAGAGTGGTTGAACTCACATTCAACAGTATAATTTCCCCTGTTTCTCCCAGGGTACTGTTCAATCCACTGACAAGGTGCAACATTTCTGCTGGTTGGAGGAAGTGGGTAGCTTTGATCAGAATTCACAATATGTGAATGTATCTCCCTTGTGTGATAAATGATTTACTGCTGTGGATAAATGGATATAATCTTTCATTATGCATGACATTCATCAGGAAGAAAGAAGCTTTGGCCTGAATGGAAAGTGATTTCACATTAAAAAGGTTCATGTAATGCAGACTGAGTTGAAAGTGGGATTTGGCCTTTAAAAAAGCTTATAAGGCACAGGCTTGTAGTTTTAAATGGATGCTTAGTCAAACATAATCGTTACTCTAAGTTTGAAAACCTGTTAGGAAGAAGTCAGGGAAGTGTGACTAGACCAATCTGAGTTCTCTTCAAAAGCCTCATTTCTTAACCGTACTGTCCTCCTCCCTAAAGAGTGTCATTAAGAGCAGCTTTGGAAACTGAGATAATGATGATTTCCTAGGTCAAGAAAAGACAAGAGACAGGGAGCAGGGAGCCTGGCTTGCTGAAAACATTCATGCTCCATATCTAACATTGGCAAATGAGGAAATAGAAGCTTACGTGTTGTTTAAAGATACGAAATAAGTAAAAAGGAAAACCTCCAATGAAAAGAGTATAATAAGCTTGCCTGTGGTTGGGGGAAATGATGCAGGAAGGAGTTAGGGGTGGAGGAATACAGGATGGCCCATGGCTGGTGGCTTTTCATTATGAGCACTTGGATTTTTGTGCATGTCATTCTTTAATCTGTGTGTGTGTGTGTGTGTGTGTGTGTGTGTGTGCATGCAAGTACTGTGTGCCATCACATGCATGTGGAGGTTAGAGGACACCTAGGTGTTAGTCTGCACCCTCTGCCTTCTTTGAGACAGGTTACCAGGAGTTCACTATTGTGTGTATGAGGTGAGTTGACCCCTGGGCTCCTGGGGACCCTCCTGTCTCTGCCTCCCACCTCCCAGTGGAGTGCTGAAATTACAGATGCTTGTTCCACTCTGCCTTTCTTTTCTGTAGATTCTGGGGATCTGAACTCAGGTCCTGAGGCATGTTGGACTTGTACTTCACCCCGCCCCTGAGCCATCTCAATAGCCTGCATATGTGTATTTCTAATTTTA
Source organism: Nannospalax galili (assembly GCF_000622305.1). NCBI lineage: Eukaryota > Metazoa > Chordata > Mammalia > Rodentia > Spalacidae > Nannospalax > Nannospalax galili. The sequence continues at coordinate 1,935,775 of NW_008340555.1, forward strand.
AATCTGCTTCCTGATATGGGGCTGGAGGGATGGCACATCAGTTAAGAACACCGGCTGCTCTTGCAGAGGACATGTGACCCCTTTCCAACACCCACATGGTGACTAATAACTATCAGTAACTCATGTTCCAGGGGATCTGACACTGTCTTCTGGCCTCTGCAGACATCAGAGGACAGGCAAGGGTACATTTATATACATGCAGGCAAATCAGTCATACACCAAAATAAAAAATAAAAATCTATTAAAAAATTTAAATATGCTCCCTCGTAATGCCATGTATGATGTAGCAAATCATTTAGTTTTGAAATGTGACTTATGATTTCTGTTGACTCTATCAAATAGTGATCTCTTAATCTGACCTTCTTCTATAACTGGAATCCCCTCATACTATATCACACAGACACAGAGAAACACACACACACACACACACACACACACACACACACACACAAAACCTGCTGTAATCTGCAGACCCCACTGGAGCATGTCCCTTCGTGATCCTTTTCCTCCCACCCAAATTAAACCAGATGCACATACAGATTTTGCCTGTACTGGGCATATGGACATGGCCTTGTCAAAGCATCTGCTCCAGTGGCTGCATTTTGTGGAGGAGGAAGTTATGAAACAGGAATCGGGCACATCAAAAGGTCTAAGGGCCAGAACTAGGACCAGGACCCACAGGTTCTTTTTCTAAATCCAAGACTCCCTCTGCTGTTTTACATTTCCTCCTAAAATGCAAAGTCATTCTGAAATTCATATGCCCTGCCTGATCCAGGACTTTTCCAATTCATTCCAATGGAAACATAAGTTATTTCAGAGAGTGGCCAGTACAGTTCAGTTTACTGGAGTCCCCCTTCCCTCCCTGTCCCCTGACCCTTGAACCAAAGCAAAGTGAGGATATCAAAGCTACTAGTTTGAATCAGTTGGGATAGTGAAAATGTTATTCTAAATCTGAACACTTTTGTGAACTGAGCAATTCACACAAAAATGTGGGCAAGTCTGACAAAGAGCAGTGACATAGATAGGCTCATTCAAGTTTAACTAAAACAGAGCAAATGTAACCTAGCACAGGTAAGTTGACAAAGTGTAGTCAGTATCATAGATAATAGGTTCCAAGCGGAGTTTAGAGGAAGAGTCCTTAACTGGGGAGTTTGGCAAGTTGAAACCCTCAGAACACAAGCGTTAAGTTAAAATCAATAACTGCCTTGTGATTATTTTTCTGCTACCATTAAAGATGGGAAGGCCATTTAATCAAGCGCTGTGCGATATGCATGAAATTCCCCTATGTGTTTAATCTTAGAATAAGTTTACCAGAAAGTGCTTTCAAAAAGCACATCTCCAATCTTATAGCACAACAGGAAAAGAAATAATCAGCTTTTCTGCAGGCCTATGTCATGCCAGATGCACATGCTGAGTGCTTTTTAAAAGTAAGAAAGAGCAGCCCTCAGGGCAGCTGCTGAGGCAAAGGAGATGGTACCACCACTGTTCTATGTTGGAGGGCAGTGAAGCTGAGAGAGATGAATGCCTGAGTCTCAGAGCACCTGGAAGGCATGTAGTCAATCTTGCTTTGAAACCAAAGTTAAAACAGTACCTGAAGCTGTTTATCTCTTGTTGCTCTTGACCACCCATAAATCTGATGTGTATTTTAAAGTTGTATGCTTTGTTAAGTATTTTTAGTAAGATATGACCTCTAGTTTTATATTTATTGTACATATTACAAAAAAATAAGACTATAAGTTTAATGACATGTTCATTGTCATTTAATGACATAATTCAATCAATTGGACAATGCTAAAAAGGTGGTGTAAGTCTTTGGGCTTACTATGTTGCAGTATTCCAATCTCTTAATTTATGCTCAATTAAAGTTAAATATATCGAGGAACCTGGAGTGGGATACTTGAAAACAGAAAACTTTTGAAATATTTAACAAATATTATTTTAAAGGATGGATGAGAACCTCAACAGAGAATGATGCATTAACATAGGGACTAAAAACATCATGGGATTGCTCCTAGCTCTGAGTTATAAGTTAACAGAGGGAGAAGCCTAAGAAAGGGAGAGAGGGGAGATGGGAGAGGGGGAGGGGGGAGGAGGAGGGAAGAGGGG
>NW_008340555.1:1938027-1947815 GCF_000622305.1 Nannospalax galili
AGAGGGAGAGGAGAAAAGAGGAGAGGAAAGACCCTAGGATGCAGCTGGTGGATCTCCTGAAGAGGAACTGAAATCCTACCCCTACATAACTTAGCCTCCATTGAAGGTGAATCACAAACACAGAAAATAAAGAGAGGAAAAGAGTTTATGGGTTTACTGCTTCCAGATGGCCACCTCCACTCTGAAGGCTCCAGAAAGTGGTTTCTGGAGATAGAAGGTTGATCTGAAAAAAGACTAAGGAACAGAACTCAGAGCAAAGTGGTGCCTGATTATCAGGGTTGGCCAAATTCAATTTATATTCTATTCAGTACAGAATTACATAGTGACAGAGACATATCTATACCAATACAATTCTCCCTCAGCATCAGTGTGACACCAGTTCTAGGACTCCTTGTGGATATCAGAATCTGAAGATGCTGAAGGACCTAATGCAACCATGTAATACCTGCATATGGCCTACATGATGGTACACAAAGGGTTATAATTCCTCAGGGGAAAATGATAAGGAAAAACAGCATGGGCATGATCATTAAAGACACATTGTTCCTTCCCAATAGTTTCTATTAGAACTTTGTTGAATCTAAGAAAGAGACACTGATTGATATGGAGGCTCAACAGCACAGTATGCATGCCCATGTGTGATTTATAACATCAGTACCAAAGCATTTTCTCCATTCATTTTGGTTAAAAACCTTAAATTTGTGTGTTTGTATGTGTGAGCTTGTGCACATGCATACCTGCGTAAACTAGACAACCTTTATATTACTTTAATTTCAAATATGTACTTACACTTTCCACCCCGCACCCACCTCTAACCCAGTGGTACCGAAATACACTCCCAGGCACACATGTACCGTTATGGCCTACTCACAGCACTTTGGAGCAGTGGTTTTCCCTCCAGGATCTCATTTTCTCCTTCACCAATGTGGCTAATATCCCTGGCCTAGTGGCTAAGAGATCCCTGCCTACTAATTACTTAAAGCTCCTCCACTCTTTTGAAGATAAAATGTTCTGGTTTTCTCATTCTGTTCCTTAGCTTCAAATAAACGTTTAAATTATATAGAAGTTTCTGGGGGATTTATAATCAGACCTCTATCTAAAAAAAAAGTCACACCACAATTCTGATTACAACTTTAATGGCCTACTCAAAAAACTTCCCAAGGCTATAACATAATTAGTCTAGTTTATAATTAGTACTTAAAAGACAAAACTCATTTGTCAGAAGTAAATAAGTAGTGACTAGGGCTCCTGCAAGTCACCTGCATCACTCAAAGTGGAAAAAGAAGTTGCTTTATCAAGTACTTTCAATTTTCAGGTCCTAGGCTAGACAGCTTACACACTCGCCAACATACTGTACTCTCCATTCTTAGGTCAGCATTGGTTTAAAGATGAAAAGCAGAGGTCTGGAATGCTTTGATAATTTGATAAAGTCACAAACCTTAAAAGAACCAATACTTCGATTAGTCCCCTAGGATTTCTGACCACAAGTTTTCATTGCTGAGCATTGAGAAGATTTTTAATTTTCCCTGCCCACAGCGGTCTACTTGCATAGTAGGACTTTCAGGGTCGATAGGACTCCTGGCTATGACAAAGCAGCAGACAGAGGAGAAATCAACATGAAGATGACTGTCTCCTTCTTGGAGTGTTGAATACACCTCCAACAGGCATAGTTGTAAGACATTGCCCTTTCCTAGAGATGCAGAAAATAGATTATTCAGAGGAGCATGGTGGTAAGATGTAGAAATACAAAAGTTTGCCTTGAATGGAAAGAAAGTAAAATGGCTGCCATCTTACAAGTGATATTATTTTGGGACTCTAAGTTTGGTCTTGTATTGTGGGGCCTTGATACAAAGATCTTGAGGTATACAGGTGGGTAAGGGACTGTAATACCCTCTCTATAAAAAATAGGATTTCTTTGAATATAAATAGAATATTTTTATGGTGCAAATGAATGTGTGTGGGGTATGTATGTGTCATGTTCATATGAGTTGAGAATATTTGTGTTTACATGCAGAAGTGCATTCGTACATATGGAGAACTGAGGTAGCAGGAGTCTTCCTTGATCACCCCTCCTTCTTTATACATTGAAGCATGGTCTCTCAGCTAAATGAAGATCACAGAATAGGCTAGTTATAAGTAGTACGCTTGCACATGGAATCCTTGCCTCCCCCTTTCAAATGCTGGAATTACAGGAGGGCTGCCACACCCAGGCAAAATTCACCTGGACCCTGGAGATCTAAACTCTACTTTTCTTTCTTGTGTGGCAAGCACTTTATTTAACTGCTGGCTATATATATTCAAATTTTTGTGTATTTCAAACAGAAGATCTCAAACAATCTTAATCATCATTTTACTCCCACCCCACTGTCACCGTCCCATAGCTGCCTCCCCCCAGAGCCCATATACTCTGTCATCCCAGGTAAGGCATACTGGGTTGTCAGTGTTCCCAGCCATTCCCCAGTGCACGCCCATCTACTGAGTCCAGACAGCCTATCTAGAGTCCCTTGTTTTAGGAAGATCAGCTCATCTTCATCCAGCAGCTATCAGTTACCAACATTACTTCAGATAAGATTGAGGTCTGCTGTTCATTTTCCCAGTTTTATGCTGGGTTATTGTTTGCCTGAGTTTGCATGGGAGTTGTGTATGCTGACACCATTGCCATAGAATCATATAAGCAGATTCCCAGGAGCTTGTAGGATTCTGTTTCCATATGATCATGCACCTCCCTCCCATTTTTAGCAGAACCATATAGGAATGGAATTTTTTTGTCACAGAGAGGATTAGTGTAGAGGACTAATAGGCCACTGGTTGAGAGACTGACTTAGCATCCCTGCCCATGATGACTGTTCAAAGCCTGCTATTGGCAGAGATTATAGAAAAGCTTTCTCTTAGATTTTGCTTGGTTTCTTTCTACGAACCAATGAACCTGGATGAGACCACAGAAGAAGGCAGCACCAAAAGCCTTACTCACTTAAATATGAATGTCCTTCCTTTAAAATTGTCACTGTTCAGAATGAGGTTATAGAATGCATACTCATGGTTTAGGATAAAGTCTTGTATTCCTACATTTTCTAAAATATATTTATTCTTCCTTATTACAGTTCTGTGATTTGGATTCTTTGTGAATAATTTGGAGAGGATTCAGTCCTATGTCAACTCACATTACACGATAAAGGAGCTAGAAAAGACAAGTTCCAATTGAAAATGATGTGATTCCATATTACAAAATTTCTTCTCACTGATTAAATAGAAACCATTTTCCTCAATAAAAATGGTTTCTTAAAAGGTCTTATTACATAATTTTATGTATCTATATTCTAGGGATCATAGCATTCAAATTTCCTGTTACAGGATAATTTTATTGGAAACCATACCACTACTTGTTCTTTATGGATCCTTTAAATTACATATAAAGAGCCTTGCAATCAGTGCTAATCAGTTTCCACCTTAATTTGCTTACCATGATGTTATTAGATGCGGAGTAGGTAGCGGAGTATTAAGTCTCTTGGGTCTATAATTTCTCCCTAACATTTTCCTCGGTAATTGTAAGTGTCTGTCATGAAATGAATCAAGCTTCATTTTTGTTTGGACAAAGAAAGGCTTATTTTATCAGGGGTTCCTGCAACTGACTTCAATTCTGGTTTTTAAAAGCAGAAACAGTACACTAGAATCCTCTGTATTCTAAATGTTTCCTGCAGGTCTTCTACAGAACACCTGGTTATAGAGAAATAGCTCTATACCAAGTTCCAATGTCAAGCTGTTTATGGATATATATATATATATGCCCTCACTTGATTATAAATTTAAAGTCACCTTCATTCATAAACTTACCTGGTCTTTACCAGGCAAAGCCATCTCTATTCTTCTTTAGATCTTCTTGAAGTTGTTTTCTATGTAAGTACCCTGCTAATTATTCAGGTTCTTACACTATGTTTTGATAATAGTACCAATGGCTACACAATCTCAAGTTCATTTCCTGTGTGTGATATGACTGAACACTTGTATCTTTAAATTTCAATGCTGGAATGCTCATCCCCATGGGATTGTCCTTGGAGTTGGGATCATTGGAAAGTGATTAGTTCAGGAAGATAGAGTCCACATAAATAAGAACTGTGCCCTCATCAGAGGCAACTAAGGACCTGCTGCTCCGCCGTATGATGTATGATGAGGTTGGAGATCTGCAATCTGGAAGAAGACTCTCACACAAAGCCATCACATTGTCACTGTTACCTCAGACATCCCAGACATCAGATCATGTAAAGTACAAAGGCAGTTTTTTTATAAAGCACCTAGTCCATGGACATTGGCATAGTGACCCAAGTGTCTAGGACAGTATTTATATCTTATCCTTTCAGTCACATTGTTTCCCCTTCAAGGCAAAGACTTGATAAGTCTTTAAAATACTAAGATGTGTTTACTGAACCTTTGTAATGTCAGTGTGCTTACAAAAGCCTTTTATTTTTATTATCAAGTATCTATTCTGCAATAGTTCTACTTTTTGTTGGTTTGGCTCTCAAGAAAGTATCTCCCTCTGGCCTCAGCTGGCCTGGTATTTGCTATGTAGGCCAATGTAGCCTCAACCTCATAGAAATTCACCTGCCTCTGCCGCCCCAGTGCTAGGATTGAAATCATGCACCACCACAACAGGTTATTTATATTTTGATTCCTATTTATTACAAATCAGCTGAGCAACACAGCACAAGACACACCAGAACTTAATGGGATGCTTTCCTGTCACTATAGATGGGATGCTTTCCTGTCACTATAGAACTCAAACTCGGGAGAGACAACAAGTTGTCAGAGATATCTTAAGAGATATTGAGATTCACAGATCTTGTTTATTTATTTAAACTTTTTGTTTATTTAATATGTATGAGTGTTATGCCTGCATGTGTGTAAATGCATCCATATTGTACAATGTCCTGACTGTATCATGGGAGAGAAAAACTTGACCAAGAATGGAGCTATGATAAAGATCATTGTTATTTGGAAGAAAACAATCTGTCAGATATTTGTATTTATTATTTTTATTTTATGCATATGACTGTATTTTCTGCATGTGTGTAAGCAGACTCATGCATGCTACAAGATTTTTTTTTAAGATTTTTATTTATTTTTATTGTATGCATATTGTGTTCATGCTTGTAAGTGCATCATCTATATGTAGTGCCCGCAGAGGCCAGAAGGGGGCATCGGACTCCCTGGAACTGGAGTTATTGTTGGTTGTGAACCACCATGTGAGTGAGTGCATTTGTGACTGAACCTAGGTCCTCTGCAAGAGCATCTAGTGCTCCTCATTGAGTCGTTTTTTGTTTGTTTGTTTGTTTGTTTCCAGCAGGAGCTACTAAATTTGTAATAATCAGGTATGGCTTTCTTGAGTCATGGCAGTGAGTCACTCATTTGGTTGCTGGTTGGGGAGCGACAGGGATTCGTACAAATATAGCTATAGGTGTGGTGGCTCAAACCAGTAACATCGGCATTCTAACACTGAGGCAGGAATATTTTGAATTTTAGGACAGCCTTGGCCACACATCAAGACCTTTCAAAAGAAAGAAACAAAAACAGATACACTTAATAATTACTAATTAGATATGAACTATGTATGCTCTTCTCTGAGACAGCAACATATTTCCCCTGGAAGACTATCAGCAATGTACATCTCTCTCTCTATTTAGATGCTACAATGTGCTTTCCTTGTATGAAAACCAGATCTTTTAATTATGACACAATTTTTCCATATTCAGGGAGAAACAAAGATAACTACAGTTAATCTGAAAAAGAGAAATCACATCTTTATGAAAGATAAATATTTAATAGAAGTGAGAAGCAGAACAACTTTGTCATTGTAGAAATGACAGAAATGAATTCAAGGACAATGAGGACAAAGGATGTGCTGTGGGCAGCTCGGTGACACGCTTTTGGTGTCACCCAAACAGCTGCATCTGCAGCTGCTCACAACAGGCTTCTTAGCTGCCAGGCAAAGCTCACTGTACTGGAGGAGCATCCACCTGCATTTCCCAGAGAAAATGGTGAGAGTTGAAACAACTGCTTTGTGGAAGAGTCACAAATCTGAATTACAGCAGCCCTCTCTGTTTCCACAGAGATTTCAATCATTGATAGGCAGGGATAGCTTTAATATTACATTGTGTCAAAATAGAATTTCTACCATTAGAAAGCCTATTACAACCCATAATTCCCTGTGTTTGTACATGGTTGTGATATGTGTATACTTGTTCTTGTGTATGCTGGTACACATGTGTGCTTACATGTGAAGGCCATAGGGCAACATAGGACTTCTTCCTCTATCACTCTCCATCTTACTTTTTGAGACAGGGCCTCTTCATTGAACCTGGAGCTTGTTGATTCATTTAGACCAGCTGACCAGTGAGCTCTAATGATCTACCTGTCTCTTCCTCAGCACTGAGACTTGAGTCATAGATTCTACACCTGAATTTTTTCTAAGAGCTAAGTAACTGAACTCAGCTTCTCGGGTTTGCATAGCAAGCACTTTACTATCTTAGTCATCTCCTTGGCCCCCAAAACATAATTCCTTGACAATCCTTCATTAGAAGCATCATCCCTGAAAGAGTGTCAGTATTTTTAAATACCCATTATGCTCATAGGACAGTTGGTTTCTTCATAAAAGTTACCCTGCACAAGAAAAATCTTCATGGTCAAGGGCACTGTTTCCTTTAATGATTTCAATATTCTTTCAGTTGTGCAGACCGGAAGCACTGTGCTAGCTGTGACACCTCTTTTTCTCCCATAGCTGAAGCTATGATCCAGAAGCTGTAACTCCAAATTCAAGACAATCCCTTGAACTACCTAGAAATCTGATCACATCTCCCTCGCTGTGGCACTGAAAGACCCTCTTCCCTGGATCCTGTTCCTACTCTTGCTCCTTAATGTCTTTTATCCACACAAAGGTCAAAAAAACATGGGAAAACACAGTCAATTATCTTATTCAAAGTCATTGAAAATAAGTAATGATCTATAAGCGTCCTCCTTCTAGCCTTCTGCACCACTCTAATCTCATTCAGTCTCTCAGTCGCACTATTACAGCAGCCACTATGAAGACTCTCAGGAATGTGGATAGGCTGTCTCTCCTGCCACTGAGATGCCCATGTGTCACCTTCATGGTGAGTCCTGAAGTCCCTTCAGCTCTGCAGTCTCTCTCACTGCAGTCTGCACTGCCTCCAGCTGCCTCCCCATGTTTCCTTTCAGGCTCTGCTGAAACTTAGTAATTAGATGCAAATCCAAACTCCAAGAGGTAGAGAACAACAAGTTACTAACCTGGCCCTCCAGCAGTTTGTGGTGCTTACTGAGGTCTGAAATTCACTGCCCTATGAAAACACAGTACAGAGTAGGGAAATGGAAGCTGGTCTCATTTTGAAGTCTGACACAAATGAAGAAAACTTGCTGGAAAAAATTCAATGAGCTTATTGATGGTTTTAGCCAAGAAAACACTAAAGATGATAATTTGTTACTGCCCGATGTTAGTATCATCTTTGTAATAATTTAATACCTTAAAAGTAATGATGAATCTCATTAATCTCAATAAGCTATATAAAACATCTGATTTTCCATATCCGAAGAGCAAATACATAGAAAAAAATATATAAATGACAAATCCCATTTAAAATTGCAAACGAAATTACAATCTTGGAATGACACTAGCCAATAAAATTAATAAGATCTTTTTTAGTGAAAAGTTCTAAAATTTCATGGAGCTTTAAAAAATATATAGATGAAGAAGTAGGTAATAATGTCACTTTACTAAGCAAAAGGAACCGCATTGTAAAGTGGTAATTCAAATTTGTCAATATATTAATAAAAATTGCTGTGAGTATAGGTGTGTATTTCCAAAAACTGTACAGAACCCTGAAATCTTAAAGTAGTATCTGAGTAAGCAAATAAAACATTTAAAACATTTACAATTCAGGTCCATGGGGATTTATCTTTCCTAATACAATTAATAAAGAAAGTGTGAAATTTGTTATGTGAAGACCAATAGTAAAGGAGAGAGAAAATGGGGGTGGGGAGCCACATGAACACTTGTATAATGCTCAGTTACTGTTAGGAGTCAGGCGGGAAGGAAAGCAAAAGGGCCAGACAGCTGATCATACATACAGGGTACAGAGCTAAGTGTACACCTACCTGCACTACACAAGAATACAGATATATTGCATTGAAGTGGGGATAAAGAGAAAGAAAGAGCTTAAGAGAGGTAGGACCATAGGAGAAGGGTATTATTAATGTAGAAAGAGGAAAAATGGGGGCACCTTGTTTGGGGAAACCATGATGGAGGGATTAGACAATGCGACAGATAAATAATGCCTAGTTAGTTTTAAAAACCAGCGGGAACCATATTATTCCAGCAACCTACTGACAAATTATACATAGCAGATCAAGAAATATATGTCTAGGCAAGGTTTATCTGAGAACAGTTGGTCTTTGCCCAAGATTTATCTACATGGTACACAGTAATTAAAAGTACTAGACTGGTGGAACTAACCTTGGATGTTTAACAGACATGCTTTGAGGCCTACACTAATTTTGTCAGAGGGACATAAAGGACAGGTTTTGCTCCTTGCCCTCCTAGGTCGATTAGTTCCAGGGTACTATGAGCATCTTTCAAAATGTCCTGTAATTGTGGTGGGTCACCTGTCCTCTTGATCAAGGAGGCCGTGGAGACCCCACGAGATGGACTTGAACCAGTGTTCAGTCTACAAAGAGGAGGGTCAACACAGAGGAAACATTTCCTCCATGCTTCCAAGTGAAGCCAGCCATGGTCGAGGAGAACCTTTGACTTATCTTCACATAAATGGAACTGGTAAAAGAAAGGAGGCAGGGGCTCCTCCCAAGCCCATGTGACCCCTGAGGAACAGATCCTCAAATGGCCTTAAGAGTAAAATTAAATTGATTTATTTGGGCCAACTGTTTGGCCTCTCAAAAAGACAAAAGAAAAAAAAAAAAACCAAAAGGAAAGTATAGCCAAAGATTAAAGGGGCCAGTATAATTTTTTAAGAGTCCATATGCATAGCTAAAGGCTACATAACAAGCAACAATGCCAGATAGGAGATACCTTCTTTTGAGTTGTTGGCCAGGGTGGCCCAAGGGACTCCCAGATAGTAACCCAGCATAGAACTGGGAAAATAAACAGCAGACCCCAATCTTGTCTAAAGGAATATTAACAACTGATTGCTGCTAGATGAGGAACAGCCGACCTTCCTAAAACAAAGACCTCTAGATAGGCTTACTAGATTCACCAGATGGACAAGTAGTGGGGTATGGCTGGGGGTGTGGAAAACACAGTGGACAGTAGCAGGGATGACAGAGTATAAGGGCTCTAGTGGGGGGGGAGTGCTATGGGAGGTTGCCATCTAGGAAGTGGGTGTATAAATGAATACGATGGTTTGGGATGTTCTGTATGATAATACACAAAAAAAAATAAAAAAAATTTAAAAAATGAATTATATTTGAGGAGGAAGCATAAAAACTTACATCATGTTAATTAGTAGAGGTGATAAATATTACCATTGAAATCTACCTGGTGATTTTATAGACATACACAGACGCCAATAATCCCAGTGCAACCGATTTTGACTAGTAATCAGATACATACAGATTAGAGATGCATGCACCAACATCATGGTGTTATTAGTAAAAACAATGAGTCTTTCTGTAAGAAACAGTATATTTTAAAAGGAAACGGAGATCTTTTTTAAAGGTTAAAAACTCATTCAATTTTATGTCTTACAGGGCTTATACTGAGTTCAATATTGTAT
>NW_008340555.1:1947923-1963423 GCF_000622305.1 Nannospalax galili
ACGATAAATTCAGAATAATTGATAGGAGGCAACCTATGAATTTAAACTAATAGTTTCCAATAAGACTCAAAATGAAGATAATCCACAATTTAAAATGATCTGATTGAATTCCCAACAACAAATTCCAGTACTGCTACAAAACTAAAAATCACCAAAATATGTTTAAAGAGAAAGCAAAAGATAAAAGAGCACTTCGAAATATACAACCAAAAAGTTAGATTTTATGATTGCATAAGTAGCTTCTTGAGAGCACTGGCTACTCTTGCAGAGGACTGGAGTTGGATTCCCAGCATCTACACAGTGGTTAACAACCATCCATAGCTCCAGTTTCAGGGAAATCCAATGCCCTCTTCTGACTCTGTAGGCATTGCATGTCATGGTGCACTTACACACATGTAGTCAATACACATAATATACACATATTACACATAAAATAATACACATAAAAATACTCGTAATAAGCATAAAATCAAATAAATAAAAACATACATAAAATATGCATAAAGTATACATAAATATACATAAAATAAAAATATAATAAATAAAATGTTTAAGGGCTCTGATGTTGACTCAGAGGTTAAGAGCACTGGCTTTTCTTGAAGAGGATCTAAGTTTGATTCCCAGCACACAAGTGACAGCTAACAACTGTCCATAACTCCAGTTCCAGGGGATTCAATGCCCTCTTCTGATATCTCCATGGACATTTCAGGACATGGGAGCACTTAACACACATGTAGACAATACACTCATACACATAAAAATGCACATAAAGTAATAAATAGGGGTTGAAGAGGTGGTTCAGCAGTTAAGAGCACTGACTGCTCTTGCAGAGGACCCAGGTTCGATTCCCAGCACCCACATGGTGACTATGAACCCTCCTTAACTCCAGTTCCAGAGGAATCTGAAGCCCTCTTCTGACCTCCACGGCACTGCATGACACAGGTGCACTCACATACATGCAGGCAATAAAATAAAATTTAAAAAATGCTAAATAAAATATATCAAATATTTGAATAAACATCAACAAGAAAAGATATAATCAAAGAAACATGAGTAGGAATAATAACATGTAAGCAAGTCAGTGCAAATAAATGAGCCACCATCAAATTTAAAGGAGAAAATGAAGAAAGTAAAAATGTTTTAAAAGATAGTCTAACAATTAGTAATTAAAATTAAAGTGAGAGAACAATTTATGTACAGCAATTGGGCCTTGATTCTGGCAATTTACAGCAGATGTGGTTTGTAAATTGGCAGAACCACTGAGGAGCATAAGGTGACGCTCAGTGGGACGTGTCCCAAGCCCAGCCATTCTTCTTCTGTCTGCATTCCTACAAAGGAGCTCTTGCAGTCTTGCTGAAGTTGTACAAGAAAGTTGATCACAATGTTTATATTAACTGTGAAAACTAGAGGCAGACAATATGGCCACAGACTGGATAAGTGTAAGCAAACATTGTTCAGAGACGTAATGGGATAAAACGTCTGCAGTAAAAGCAAATGGACTATTCACTTCTTGGCCAAAATGAACAGGATTTTAGGTTCAGAAATATCTCTGCTCTCAATAATTTATTCATAGTACTTGCAAATATATAAAAGCAGTTTTTGATTTAAAGACCAAAAAAACCCCACAGAAACCCAAAGCAGGGAGTGGTTCTGTAACTGGATTTATCAGCTATAGACACAAAGACCAGGAGATGGAGCTTCAGAAAAGAGAAGGTTATGCCATTGAACTGGAGGATCAGGTCCGATGCTGCAGCAGTGCAGGGGAGGATGTGTGATGCTCAATTCTACAAGAGTTGGCTGAAAAACCACAGCGGGGAAGGGGAGGCTCCCAGAACCACAGGCCTGAAACAGCACTATCCAGTCAAGTCATTGAAGCGATGAAGATGTTTAGATACAAAGGCCATTATAAATAGAAAAGAGCATTTTATATGTAATTAATTAAAAGCTGTAATATCTAAAAATGGCTACTTGCTGTTTCAATCACTGTGCAATACAGCTGTAAGTACCCCAGAGGTCTAGAAATAGATGTCCTGGATGTAGAGCTCATGAGCCAAATATAGACTGCTGCTGGTTCTGGGATCTACTTAATCCAGTGTAACTGACTCATAAAATCCAGTTCATGTTGGTTGCTCAGGGCCTCTGAGAAAAACAGCTAGCAACAATAGAAAGATGAGCAGGAAGCAAATTAAGAGAGAAAAAGAAAAATAGGGTTTTGATTTCCTTTGATCAAATGAGAATCTTTTCAAATGTTCAAAATACATCAGGAAATGGAGTTCTATAAAATGGCAAGAACCACACTTTAGGTAGGGATTAATTTTAGCAAAAGATTTGACAACTTTTAAAGATGGTGAATATACATCTTGAGATAAATTATTAATATAAAAGAAAAGCAATCCTTGCTCCTGAGAGTTAGAAAGAATATACTTGTAAATAATGTAAGTATAATATAACCAATTTAAAAGTACAGTAATCAGAAGTAGATATATCTGGAAAACAAATTAATGGATTGAAATGTGGTTGTAGGAATCTGGCCCAAAAGGAAAAGCAGAGGGACAAAGCATGACTCATTAAAAGGTATATGGTGGAAGAAGTTGCTGGAGTGTTGGTGTCAACAATCCTTTAAATATGTAGAGGATGAGGCTGGAGAAATGGCTTCATGGTTAAGAGCACTGGCTGCTCTTGCAGAGGACCCAGCACCCATATTACAACTAACAATTGTTTGTAACTTCAGTCCCAGGGAAATACAACACCCTTTTCTGGGTGGCATTGCACAACATGGGTGCACTTCCATACGTGCAGGCAATACTCATGCACATAAAATAAAATTAATACACTATTTTTTTAATGAAGAGGAAACTATTGAAAAGCAGTCTGTGACAATAAGAAAAAAAAAACACTTGGGGTAGAGATTACAAGTGAAAACATTTGAATTCTCTAGTAACAAAACATAGTAACTACTCAAGCATACCACTTACAATAAAACTAATGAGTAGACAGCTAGGTTCATCAGAGTTAAGCTGAAAAATATCGAAGGAGAGAACTCCTTTAATCCCAGCACTGGGGAGACAGAAGCAGACAGATCTCTGTGAGTTCAAGGACAGGCTGGTCTACATAGTCAGTTGCAGGACAGCTGGGGCTACAGGGAGACCCTGTCTCAGAAAGAACAACAACAACAACAACAACAAAATTAATGAATAGACAGCTTGGTACATCTGAATTAAACTGAAGAATATCAAAGGAGAGAAATCTAAAAGTTAGCTAGAGATGGTATCTGAAAAAATTCAGGTGTAAAATCTTGGATTTGTAATAATAGCTTATGTAGAGCAAAACAAAAAGGACAATATTTAGCATTATTTACATTTTTGGTCTTTTTTTTTTTTTTTTTTTGAGAACGGGTTTCCTTGTAGCCCCAGCTAGCCTGGAACTCACCATGTAGACCAGGCTGGCCTCGAACTCACAGATCTGCCTGCCTCTGCCTCCCAAGTGCTGGGATTAAAAACATGCACCACCATGCCTGGGCCTGGCTGGTGTTATTTCTTTAGTTTTACTTTGTTGGGAGGACCTGAAATTAACATACAAATAATTATATCATAAGCTGACCACTGTATATTAAAGTATTCACTATTTTCTTCTAAAATGGCTTTTGAAATATTTCAAGTTTCTATTTCTGTTTTGATTTGTTATTCAGAATAAAATATTCAGGGATGGTGGATCAAATATCAAAATGGTGAGAGTTATAAAGCATGATGTTAAATAATAAATAATTTACAAATTATATTTGTAGGGTTAGACCAGCTGAGCATCAGCCCTGCAAGTTCAAAAACATAAAGGTTGGTTCAAAATAGAGACTGACAAGGAACGAAAGTGATTTACACAGTTATTGCGTTGTTTTCCTGGGAAGCCATGAGCAAATACCTACTCAGGTTAGATGGGGCACCAATGACAGACCAAATGGATGATTTCACTCAAGTTCAGCTTGATGAGCCAATTAATTTATTGGCTAACTTATATAACGAGGTACCAAAAGTCCCGTGCCTGCTGGGAATATGACTTCCCCATAGCTACAAAAATGGAGTCCTACTTCAGTTAACCTTCAACCTTCTGTCTGCTTCAATTGCTTCTAACCCACAAGACGACCACCCAGGGAAGCATGACGTACAGCTGGGAGGAGAGCTTGGGAAGCAGTGGCTGGAATCTCAGGGGAATTTTCTAACGACCCTCTCTGAATCCTCCTACAATGACTGGATCTCTATGGATCCTACCTTGTTGAGGATTTATAAATATATTTTTTATTATATTTCTATTTTTGTATATGAGTGTACTGCCTGAATGTATGTAAGTGCACCCCTGTCGTACAATGCCTGTGGAGGTCAGAAGGCTTTGGATTCCCCTGGAACTGGAGTTACAGAAGATTGCAAGCCGCCATGCGGATGCTAGGAATCGAACCACTGTCCTCTGCAGAGCCCTCAGTGCTTTTAACCACTGAGTCAGCTCTCCAGCCCTTTAAGATTAGGTGGAAGGCAATGACAGTTGTTCTGGTAAAAATAGTAATAACTATCTTATGTTTAGATGCAGTGTTCACGAAAACATGGAATGAAGAAAATATTCAAGGGATTTTAATTATATTATTTCTTAAAAGTACTGTAAGATTCTAAGAAAATGTTACTAATATTTGTAAAGAATTATTCCATTTGGGAGATGGGATTGAAAAGGGCATAGGAACTACACATACGATGATCTCAGATCCCTAAATGACAACTAGGCAATTCTGCAATTGTTTCTTCAAAATTTCCATGTCTCCCTGGAGATCAACGCTTGTAATTTGGGGAGGCATGCCTTCTGTTGCTCTAGCCCCCCACCACAGCATTAACATTCTTTCTCAAACAAGCTACTGATGCTCAGGGGATTGTCACAAATACCTCAGATAGGCTATTAGTAAAATGTTGACAATTTCTGTAAACTCAGAGAAAAGGAGTTTCAAGAGAACTCGAGACATGGAGCTCCAAAGGGCCCAAGATTATAAACATGAACTTGGTCATCCAGGTCACTATGGAATTAGGGGGATAAACATAGTATATTTAATACATTTTTGCATGAAAATAATGTTTAAGTGGCACGTTGACTATTGTGCTAGTTCTGGAGTGATCTTTAAAAATTCTAGAAGTTAGGCAAATGGCAGTATCCTGTTAGGACAGGTGGTCAGGGGGTACTGGAAGGTAAGCTTGAGGACCCATCATGCATACACCAGGAAAAAAGAGTTTTATTTTGCCATGGATCATTGAGATCGATTTTTCTACCTGAAAAGAGATTTATTTTTCTTTTGTTCCATTTCATGTAGATAGTAAGGATAAAGGTTATCTCCAAATTTGCTTTGTTCTTCTTAAGATAACAAATCAACACTGTAAGCTCTCCTCAAGATCATTGATTACTTTTTTTGTGGTCAGAATTTCACAGGTTTTAAAACTTGGAAGGAAAGACTTGTGGGGCCTGCAACTTGTAAAAAAGGCAGAGATGAAATGGATGAGGTGACGAAGGAGAGAATAGGCCAGGGGACAGTATGCACTTGTGTGCTTAACTGTTGCAGGGCCTCACTTTTGTGAAAGCATCAGAAGACCTGAAGAGATTGTTTTTCAAAAAATTCACTTTGTGGCTTCTGACTCCAGACACCCCTGATCAACACCTTTGCTATTCAGCGAAATATTTAAAGAACGGCAGTGTTAACATGTAAAGCAGACGTGGGCATCATCTAAGATCTAATCAGTCTCTGCTTTGACATAGTCTGCAGGTGACTTAAATGGTATTTTGGCAACCATTAGCCGTGCCTACTTGTCTGGGCTCTGTTGACTGATTATAAATTTAAATTCCATAGACTCTACCTCTCCCTTGTCTGTTATTTCCTCTTTTCTGTGAATTATGGATTCAATGTTTTCATGTTTTCTTAACTAATTAACACTATGTGGAATAGATTCTGTCCAATGACTGCTGCTCCTTGATTATTTGAGAGGATTATTATTAGTTTATGTTTTATATGATAGTTATCATTCAGTGATTTGAGTAGAATAGGCACCAGATGTGCACGCTCAACCTGCTTTCTTGTAATATCTGAGCACTTTCTCATATAAAGAACATTTTAAACAAATACACAATTGAATTATTAGATGAATCATAAGCCACATACAAGATTGTTCAAATATGTTGAATGAAGAGTCTTCTAGAAATCAACAGATTGCCAACACCACTGATGAATTTACATTTGCAGAAGTTCAGGAGGTGAGAGAGCTGCCAGGAACCTGGAGGTGGCCACATGTTCTCATTTCAAAGAGATGAAAACAGACTTTCATAAATAAAACAAGAAGCATCGTGATAGAAAGCCATATGGATTTATTACAAAGATCCCTCACAGTTTGGAACAACAAGACAAGCCCAGCAATGAAACCTTCTCCTTAGGTGGCATTATTAGTCTAGCAACAATGAGAACAACTTATATTTCTTGATTTTTCAGCAGGGTAGATAATAGGCAGGACAGAGAGAGGAATTTGCTATACTCCAGAGTTACAGTTAGTGTGACTGCCTACTGTTCTTTAAAATGTTAATATCAAGTTGGACAGAGACCTAGGACAGCATCGTAGGCCTTTACATAGTCCTTCCCAACGCTTATATCAGGGACTGGGAGAATGCCTGACGGTGGTGGTGGTGGTAGTATGTGTGTGTGTGTGTGTGTGTGTGTCTTTGTGTGTGTGTGTATGTGTGTGTGTGTATCTGTGTGTGTCTGTGTGTGTCTATGTGTGTCTGTGTCTGTGTATGTGTGTGTCTGTGTACTTGGATGTCTGAGTATACTTGCGTTGAGCATCAGGGCCAGCACAGAATGATCTGAGGGAGCAGTTGGGATGGACTATAGGGCATACTAGCTCGAGGTCCAAATATATGCACAGATACAGCGTGATAGAAAGGGTACAGACATTGAAATTTAAGTAGTTAGACTGTTTTTCAACTCCACACTGAATGAAAAAAAAAACCAGTTATATGGAGTTATACAGGAGGTATGGTAAATGATTCTTTTTTGTGTAGGTAGAAAATTGTATGAACAAACATGGGTTCATTTAGTGTAAATCATGTAAGTTTTAAAAACACTTTTCAAAGGCAGCTCACCTGTTATTACCAGATAAATATGCTTGCCTGTTTAATGACAATCTGTAAACAAAGTCATCCTCAATCGATTTACAAGCTACAGTTAGACTAAATAGAAATGTAATGTTGAGATCCTAAGCAGGGCAAAAAGCAGACCTCTACTGGGGCTCACCTCCTTGGAATGGCTCTATGCTACTTTCCTCCAAAACAATTAGGTATTATTTGGCAGGCATCCCTATTCAGGAACCTGGTGCAGAAGCCTGGAATGCTTGATATTCTTAGGCAATGCAGTGTAGCAAGTGACTTGATATGAAATTAGTAATAAACCTTCAAAAAGTGTGCATTAAAGGAGCTGAATGTGGCTCATAAAATGGTACCTGTCAAATAGCCCTGCCTTAATTATGACTCAGAGCTCATGACAGGATCTAAAACACAGGCTCTCAAACCCTGTTGTTAGTGTTGCTATGTTATTTATATCATGAATAATGGGATGGAATGAACTATCTATTTACAAAAGAGTTCAAATGGTATTACCCAAGATAGGGTGAATTTAAAAAGCAAGTGGCCAGACATAACTAAACAGCTATCTGATTACACAATGTCTCAGAGTTTTTAATCTGCCAAAGTATTGAAAAATAAATATAAACATCACATTTTTTCCAGTTTCTGTACTCATGTACAACTAATTTTAATATGTGCCTTAGATAACACTTAACTTGGAAATATCTATGTGCTCTTCCACTGTAAGTCTGATTGCTTTGCTTAGACTTCAATAAATTCATAAACACACAACAAAAAATAGAAAGAATAACAATGCAAGGACTCATTTTTAGCAGCAGAAACAGGATGGAGCTTTGTCACAGCACTGATATACACACATCACTTTTCTTAGCTTTATGCCAATTATCATGATTTGAGAGTGTGACTATTCACAAAATCCATTTATCATAGAGATCCCATCTTATGTAAATTTTGTTACTATTTCTGCCCAGCATTACTCTTGCAGTATACACCAAACTCAGTAAATGTGGATCAGTAAAGGACCCATCTGGAAACCTCATGTGTTCTATCAGTTTTTAAGTCAGAGATAAAAAGGAGAAGCCCTGGCCTGGTTGGCATCATCAGCAGAAAAGCTAAGTCAGGGCTGAAACTGCAAAACTCCAACGAAGGTGACCGTGGCTGAGTCCTGCCTCCTTTCAATCCTCACTATATCATATCCTCTTCCTTCACATCTACCCTGGCTCATGTGGCTCCCTCTCTTGTCAAGTTGTCACCTGTCAGTCACAAGAAGTATGTCACAATCCACATATAGAATATCACTAACAGACATACTTTTCTAGGTATTTGGTATCACTATTTTTATGGAAAATACAATTTTAAAAATCTGGAAAATTTCTTGACTACTACTTATTGACCTCAATTTCAAAATAAGTTGCTCTTGGCATTGAAATTATAAAGTTCAGATTTAAAGGAAATTTGTTTCCTGAAGCTGTTCAATAATTTTTTTTTCCTTCCAAACCCCAATTCATTAATTATTTCCATCTGACCTGCTTTCTTGAAGTTAATTCAGCTCTTACAGTCAGTATGCTGGGACTTGGGGCAGGAAGGGGCATAGTAGTGGAATCCGGAAGGCAACCAGTAAACATTCATTAGCCTTTTGTAAATGAAACACATCACAACCCTGCAGTTGCTGTGTGGCCTTCTAGTCAACAGAGCCCCACTTTCTGTCAGACAGTTGGCAGAATCAGTCTCATGAACTGGTATGGGCAAGGCACTAAGCACACTGCCAAGTTCAAAAGGCTCAACTTCAAATCCTAGCTCCACCAGGAGTCTTGAAGACTGGTCAAGGTCTTGAACCTCTGCTTATTGTTTATAAATGAGGGCGATAATATATTCCTGTGCTGAATATCACATGAAAAACAAAAGAATCAGAAGTACTGTACTTAGCAGATTCCCTTCTATCGATAGATCTATCTATCCATCATCTATCTATCATCTATCATCTATCTAAAATAAGCTAGATGGTGCTTGAACTGTTATCTGCTGTAATTTTCAAGTTTAACATTTGAAAACAAGGATAGATTGGGTAGAAGTAGACACACTTGTAAGATAACATAGTTTGAATTGCTTAGAGAACTATAAACCATTGAATAAATATAAAAAAGTAATATCAATAGTATTACCAATACTACAAAGAATGTGACTCCTAAAAAGTTGTGCATGTAGGTAGGTAACATAGATTCAGCACATAGACATGATGAACTGAAAACCCTGCTAGGAGACAACTTTGGGATTCATCAAAGGCCGAAAATTGTTAGCGACCCATGCTAGTCAGATTTTTAGAAGCTGATAATTATGTAGTAACAGTGATTTAACTTTAGACAAGTATTACAACTTCTGCTGGTTAGATTTTGTCAACTTGAGACAAACTAGAGTAACCTCTGAGGGAACCTCAATTGAGGAATTTCCTCCTTCAGGCTGGTCTGTGGGGCATTTTATTGATTGGTAATTGCTGTAGGAGGACCCAGCTCATGGGGAGTGGTGCCCTTCCTGGGCAGGTGGGCCTGGGCTCCCTGGGAAAAGTTGCTGAGCCTACCCAAGAGAAGCAAGCCAGCAAGCAGCATTCCTCCAAGGTCTCTGCTTCAGCTCCTGCCTTGGTTTCCTGAATGATGGACAGTAGCCTGTAACTCAAATAAACCTTTCCTCCCCGAGTTGTTTTTGATGCACATTTTATCACAGCAACAGAGAAACAAATTAGGACACAATTGTTTTCTCTTTTGTATTTAAAATTAAAAAAAATTTCCATCTGTAGTCCTGTTTCTATTATTTATAATTTTAAGTACAGTATGTGAATCTCAGCAGGCATCATGGTCCAAGATCTTATGATTTTGGAAGCAGAATTTCTTCTACCTGAGAGGTGTTCCCCAGTGACTGGGATCCCTGGTGCACAGACATATCTTCAATCAAATATTTTTTTACTTGCTATCAATTATTTATTTCTTATACTAGATACCCTGTATCCTTTGTAGACTGTTCAATAGAGTGTTTAAAATTGCCATTCAGACCACAGGATATGAAAACAAAGAACACAGAAGATAATTTTAGGACGAAAAAGAACAAATGCTTTGCCTGTATGTGGCTTATAAAGAAACTTTTATGGGAAAGCAGATTGTTTATAAAAAAGAAATGATACTCAAGCCAAGCTGACATACTAATTAAATGATCAAAAGGCACTTACAAAAAGAGATCTAATCACCATACTAACATTTATAAAACATCATGCTTGCCTTTACTTCCCAACAGACTCTGTCAAAACCTAGTTGCAATTCTTTTCTTCAAGATGAAATTCACTATTCTTAAAATGAAAACTATGCCCCATTTCTGCCTCAGACTATTGGAGACATCTTCCCCTGTGGGGAAAAAAATGGAAATTCTTGACTCATCAAAGTGATGCATTAATAATCTTGGCAATAGCTCAGTTTAGCATGGGTACATTTCAAACTTCGCCTTCAATCTCTTTTCCCATATCTAAGTCTCCTGGAGTGACTAGCCTCACGTGATGCCACGGTGGTTTTCTTCTGTGAAATTTCCAATGTATCTCTGTCTACAGTGATGAATCCATTTCCAGGATGTGATCTAACTTGGAGCCTCGATAGAAATGATTTTCATTTGTATCGTCAGTCCTGAAAACAGACTCACATGGCCTGTAGCCTGCTGAGCCTTCACAGGTGAAATATCATATTCCTAGATACATACCTCCTACTGACTTTCCCTTCCACAGTGGACAGCACGTGATGCAGTTAGCAACTTTATGTGCATACTAGTTCCCTGTATTCTGTTTCTGAATTAATAATATGTAGGCCAACCCAGGCTCTCTGTGTGTTTGAGTTGGGAATCCTGCTATGTACTTTTAGTATGAAAGCATATAGAGAGTGTATGTGCACATTTTTAGAGGCCAGTAAGGGTTTATTTTTTCTAGTATTGTGTGTGAGAGAAAAGAGTATATTGATACTGTTTTTTTCTTTTAATGATACAAAATGCTATTTGTACTTTGCAAGTTGATTTTTAGAATCATTCTAAAGGGAGTATATTAAATTTACATCTGAAGAAGATAAATTAAATCTTTTGAAATTCAATTTTTGCCAGGGAGTCAATGTTTAACATAAAATTCTTAAAGAAATAGTTAAAACATTTTAATCAAATACACCATGTATTTAAACACAATACTTGAAAGAATAGCCAGCATGATTTTACAAGTTTCCAAAATCAAACTAAAATATAGGCATATATAATAAATTAAATTTACCTAGCCTTATTTATGGTATGTTGATATTCACTTTCTATAAAAGCACTGAGGATAAATCATTTCATTATTCATTTGGTAAAGTTTTAAGAGGACATCTGCATGATGGTGATTCAACTTCAGAGGTCAAGTTAATAGTGTTCATGTCATACAATATTACTAAAGAAGCATCATTCTGTTACCATTAGGCTATTTTGCACACAGCTATCTCCTTCCTTTAACATACAGGCACATATCATACTTTTTGCAGTCCCAGTTATCCTAGGGATGATCAGGCAATGTCTAGAGATAACTGATAAACTGAGGAAGGACTGCTGGAATATACTAGGGTAGGGCAAAGATTCTGCCAAAGATGTTGGAATGTTCGGGATACCCCTTCAATGAAGAATTATCTAGCTTCAAAAGTCAACGGTGCCCACATTGGAAATACTGGCTGAGCAGATTTGGGAACAATGAAGCTCTCCCCTCAGTACATCATGGCTCTGGGAATTTTTTTGGCTTGTTTTAAGAAAGGCTTACTTTATTTCTATGTGGCCACAACATTTAACATTCTTTAGCACTTACCTTGGGTACTCTCTGCGTGGAGAGCCTTCCTCCATAGGTCCTGGGTCTCCAATTTACAGAGAAGATGTGAGCCAGGCTGC
Organism: Nannospalax galili; assembly: GCF_000622305.1. Taxonomy (NCBI): domain Eukaryota; kingdom Metazoa; phylum Chordata; class Mammalia; order Rodentia; family Spalacidae; genus Nannospalax; species Nannospalax galili. The sequence goes on from NW_008340555.1 coordinate 1,959,999, forward strand.
TGCTCTTTAGAACACATCTATCTGTGCACTTTTGTCCTCAAATTTTTCACTTAGTAGCTTCCAAGTCTACTTACTTCAACTGAAGACGCCATATTTCTAAAGCCTTCTTTACACCAATCCAGCTTAACTGAAATTAGTACAGATACTACCTTCTTATTGGGGCCATGGGTTTGGAAAGAAGGGATACATAAATTATTAAATACAATAGAATAAAACAAATCTTTGGAGAAAGCCCTGCTTCAAGGCGTAGGACTAGTAGAGATGAATGTAAGTCTAGGTAAGCATTAGATGAAAGACACATAAAAATATAGCTGTCTGAATTTAAGAGGGAGGCACAACTTTACAATGATTAAAGTAAATATTTAGTTGGAATTTGGGACATGAATATGTGTGTGGGGAGGGATGATGGTTCCATTTGGCTATAGTTAGATTAACAAAAACTTGAAAATGATTTGAACAGAGAGAAGGTCCTCCCCTTGTTATACTGAATAAATGTCTTCCTTCCTTCTTCCTTCCTTCCTTCCTTCCTTCCTTCCTTCCTTCCTTCCTTCCTTCCTTCCTTCCTTCCTTCCTTCCTTCCTTCCTTCCTTCCTTCCTTCCTTCCTTCCTTCCTTCCTTCCTTCCTTCCTTCCTTCCTTCCTTCCTTCCTTCCTTCCTTCCTTCCTTCCTTCCTTCCTTCCCCTCTTTACCTCCTTCCCTCCTTCCTGCCCTTCCTTTCTCCCTTCCTGCATTATGTGAGTTCATAACTGTGTTTGGACTAAACAAGGATTCATTTCAAGTTCAACACAAATTTATCTCAATGCCTGTCTTAGTTTGCCGTCAACTGCTGTGATAAAAACAACAACCAAATCCAAGTTGGGGAAGAAAGGGTTTATTTTATCTTAATCTCCCAAGTCACAGCTCATCTGAGGGAATCCAAAGCAGAAGCTCAGGGCAGGAACTGGAGGCAGGAGCTGAAGCACAGACATGGAGGAACGCTGCTTATTGGCTTGCCCGTCTGGCCTGTGCTCAGTCTGCTTTCTTGTAGAATGCAGCCCCCCTGCCCAGGGAAGGCACCTCCTGCAGTGGGCTGGGCCCTTCCATATCACTCATCAAGGAGATGCCCCAGAGACATGGCCAAAGGCCAATCCAATGGAGACAACCCTCAGCTGAGGTTCCCTCTACCCAGGTGTGTCAAGTTGACAAATGAAGCTATTCAGTGGAACTTCATTTCAGTATCTGGGTCTGAAACATTTTCTGATGGCCTTGTGTGTCCAGTGCCCCTGGTGAAGTTAATTTAAGCAAACTTTGACCCTTGGTGAACAAACTTCTCAGTAAGAGATGTTAAAAGTTTGTGTGATTTAAATTATCTTTTTTTCTAGGATTGATTCATCATGGAATTGTTTATGAGAATAAAATATACTTTCCTCTTTTCTTTCCCTTGTTAAATTATTGTGAACTACAACTTGGAATAGTGAGCTGAGAATGGATCTGTGCATCAAGTAGGTTGAAGTGTTCTGTGGAATTTAAAGCAGGCTGCTGAGTACTGGTACAACAGAGTGAACAGGCAAACGCTGTCTGCTGTCTGTGAACCGGACAGTGATGTGCACTCGTAAGTGTGTCTTGGCAACCTTCCAATGAGACAGACATTTATCCAAGAGCCTCTGCAGCTCATTGTGAACAGAGGGCAATGTAAAAGAGCTGGGTCTCCACTCCGAGTTTGTATGAAACCCCAGCCCACTTACCTAACCATACATTTCATCAAATAACATAAATAGTAGGACACATGTTAATGAGTGAAATGTTTATTTCTCCTGTATTTTTGTTCTTTTTAAAATATGATTTTTTAAAAGTATTTATTTATTATTTTATGTGTATGAATGTGTTGCCTGCATACATGTGAGTGCACCTGTGTCGTGCAATGCCAGGGAGGTCAGAGGAGGGCTTCAGATTCCCCTGGAACTACAGTTAAGGAGGGTTCGTAGCCACCATGTGGGTGCTGGGAATGGAACCCAGGTCCTCTGTGAGAGCAGTCAGTGCTCCTAACTGTTGATCCATCTCTCCATTGTAATTCAATTTTTTTTTCAAGCATTATTTAAATTGTGTGGATTTTTCAAAGTGCATGTTCAACTTTTTCCCTTCTAAGATTCCCAGGTGGGTTATTCAAATCACCTTCTGTTAGTGTCCTTGAACAGATTTTATCATACTATCTCATTTTATACTAACATCAAATTAACTTTTAAAAGTTTCTCTTGGATTAACCTAGCAGTTCACATCTGTTACCCTGCTGTCATACAAAGAGTATGCAAGGGAATGTTTCTGAAGCAAATAAACAAAGGTTCTGGGAATCAAAGTGCTTTGGGATTTTAGTCACAAGCTTTAAGTAGGAGGGGAAAAGACACATGAGGTTACTGGAGAGTATTTTACAAGTAACTGTGGGTGTAGTTCTATACGGTTCAAAAGCTGGTATTGTTCACACATCAATTGCTCACAATGTCAGATGGATGTTTCTTGGCAATTATAAAACAGGCGAGGTATGCTTCAGCTAAACCACTCAGAGCTGAGCTGCCACAGCCTCACAAAATTGCTCTTTGATCCAAAAAGGCAGAGTCTGACGAATTCTGGCCTATTAGGATGCATCACTAATGACCTTCTGAAATCAGGTACAGAGGCCACTCTCCATCACAGACCTCTGGCTGCAATCACCAAAGGAACTTTTGCTCTCTACTTGTTTCTACATATTTGTGCTCCTAAACTACCGTAAACGTCACTGTAGTCATGATGAAATGTCAATACCATTCCACTTCTTGATGGAGAACTCTTAAGTTCTAGAATTTGTTGATGAAACAACATTTACCCATGTACCTTTGAATATTCTGGAAAATCCATTAACAAAATTAGGTGTGATATTGGTTTGCACATCTCATCCTCTACCCATAATCCTGTCTTCTCTGCGAAGGAAGAGGTCATGGATACACTTCATGGGAACCATGGCAAAGATAACTAGCTGAAGGATTTTATGGACAAGAACCAAAGTAACTTAGGAGCATGTTTTTTTCTATAAATTGTTTTATAAGAACTTCCAATTTGACAGTCTGTTTCCTTCCAGGTAACACAACTGAATTCTGCTTCATCTTTTTAAATTTTACTTTTGATGTAATTATTTTATGTAATTAAGTAATTATTTTATTTGTGTGAAAACAAATTCAGTTAAAGATAAGAAATGTCAATACCATTATTTTACACTAAGCATATTCAGCAAAAAAATAAAGTGGTACATTATAAGTAAGAGTATTTATTGGGTACCCCTTAAAATGGAATTAGTTTATACAAATTCAAGATGTGGAATGGTTTTTAACTCATTAAATCTGGATCTTCTGAGTACTGATTTTATATCAGGTTATAATAATTAGACGTTAACTTTGAAAGTTTCAATCAATAGGACA
>NW_008340555.1:1963504-1979843 GCF_000622305.1 Nannospalax galili
CTGAGGTATAAAGGTGGGGAATGAGGTCAGCAAGGATTAAGCATCAATAGTCTTTCAGTATTTGATCTGATTTACACAGTGTCACCTGTCACCTGGACAAGCTATAAGCTACCAGTTTCAATGGAGAAAGGAAAATCTCATTGACAAAGACATTTCTGTCAGCTGCGAGTTTTTTCTTTTCAGGCAATGCTGAGCTTTGGTCCTCTGAGCATTCTTCTTGGCTTTCCAGTTGGTCAAACTTCTTGGCCTTCCACTTGACTGAGATTCGCACCCCCCAAACAGACCCTATCCCAGGAGGAACCCTCAAATATTGACTAAGGCTTGTTTCCCACTCACAAACTCTTTCCTAGTTCACTGAAAATCATCTCCTATTAGACTTAATAATAACAAACTTCTATAATGGAAACATCAGAATATGTTAAAATGGACTTTGAGAGCCAGGCATGGTGGTACACACCTTTAATCTCAGCACATGGGAGGCAGAGTCAGGCAGATCTCTCTGAGATGGAGGCCAGCGTGGTCTCTATAAGTTCTAGGCCAGCCGGGGATATAGGGAGACTCTGTGTCAAAAAGACAAATATTATATGTGTATGCTTTGAGTAAATAGTTGTTATTATTAATTTACCAGTGATTTTTTTTTCATAATGGGCCAGTTTTCCTATCATGATGGCATCTGGGGAAAACAGTTTGAGTCTAGCAGTTAGATGAACAAAGGATGGGCCTGTCCTTCCTTCTTAGTAGCCTTATTTCTGTTTCAAAAAAATGTAATCTTGTGTGGAAATTCTGGGAAGTAGGTTCAAATGCAGTTGTGTCTTTTTGCTGAAGCAAAGTGATTTTCCCTTCTGCCTGAAAGCTTATGCACTTGAGAGAGGAAAATAATGGATTGGAAGAAAGTTGTGTCAGCACAGGGGGCAGGAGCTGGTGATGTAATGCAAACAGGCACCTGTCAAGGTGATTTAGCACTCTCTCATCTTGGGCCACAGATGGAGGTTGCTGACTCAAAGAAGCTCTGAAGGAAGTTTTTGTGTAGAGTTTTTAAGAAATGTCTTTTGTTCTCCACAAATATTGTACCAAAATATTTCCTAGATAAAATGTAATGGCAGTCACATGCTACAGAAGGAGGGGGTTCAGGAAAAAAAAAAAACTACTGAACTTTGTCAGTGGAATTTTATAGTTATTAAAATTATATATTTAATAAACTGTTCTATTTTCCTCATTATAAAGTTGGAAATATCATAGTAAAATGTTTGGAGAATTAAGAATAGACCATAACAACAGGAATACCTATTCCCAGGAGCAATTACAACTAAAATTGTGAGAAATTTTCCTTTATTTATGTAATGGTAAGATGTTTCAAATATAGTTAAGTCAATATCTCTGTCTATACCCACATATGACTGTTTCAACACAAATATACTAAACTAGTTTTTAAAAGTATTTAACTATTCCAACAGTTTCAGTCCTTTGTCTTAGATAACGTGCTAAAAAAACTACATTTTAATGCATTATTTTCCTTTCTTGTATTTGTTTTCTTAAATTAGTATTTTAATTGCTTTTCCTTTTGTTATAATAAAATTCTCTGACAAACACAACTTAAGGAAGGAAGGGTTTATTCTGGCTCAGAGCTCAAAAGTTATACCATTATGTTGTGGAAGTCACAAAGGCAGGTATCTGAGCATCTGGTCACAGTGATCCACAGCCAGGCAGCGAAGACATGAATGCTTGTGCTCAAATCACTTTCTCCTTTTGACTCTGTCCAGAATTCCAGCCTATGGCATGGAGTCACCCACGATGATTCTGTCCTTCTATCACAACTAAGCTAATCAGGATAATCCCCTGCAGGCCTGCACAGAGGCTCTTCTTCCAGGTGATCTTAGATCTCATCAACTTGACAAATGAGATTCATAATAACAAATTGAAATAAAACTACTTAAAGAAAATTATAACACAAATTATAAACGGTAAGGCCACGTATCAAATGCGTATTTTAAGGTATTTATAAAATGATACAGATTCACTGCATAAAATTTAGAACAGAGGGGCTGGAGAGATGGCTCAGTGGTTAAGAGCACTGCCTGTTCTTGCAAAAGACCAGGTTCCAATCCCAGCACCCACATGGTGCCTAACAACCATGGGTAACTCCAGTTCCAGGGGATCCAATGCCCTCTTCTGTCCTTAGAGGGCACTGCATGACATGGGCATACTTACACACATGTAGGTAATACACTCATATGCATATAATAAAAATAATACATATATATGTATATATAAAAGAAAAATGGAAAGAGAAAAACAAAATAACAGAGGAATCCATGAATCCCTACTGATATAAACAGACAATATGAATAAATGGAAGAGAAAATTTCTTTATGAATTTATTCTTATAGTGTTTGCATTCTCAAGGAAAAAGTATTTGTGTGTTTATGATAGAACATGGCAGCATTTTATATAAACCTTACTGTGTTGCAAGGTATCTACTGTGACAAAATGAAAGCCACCTTGGTTTTAAGGCTATTTGGCACACAAAATGATGCTGGCATGTATTCTAAACTTTGAGGAGGAAAGTCATTTAGAGAACTAAATGAGAATTGTGCATTCCACTGATGCATGAACATGTTCTTATGTTGCACTTATTAATGGTTTCTTCCTAATGGTTAGAGTCCTCTTTGTATAACTTAGCATAAAATAAGCCAATTCCTGCTTCAGCAAGGTTTGAATATACCCTGGTCTCACCCTGGTCACTAATCCCCTTAGAGAGGCTCCTATGTGATCTCGGGCCTGGTGTCTTCTTTCTTTACTCACAGCGTCTTCCATTCTTCACCTGTTGATTCTCAAGCATTAGAATAGTTTTCCTTCAAAAATAAATATGAAGCATCTGCCAAAATGATGATATTTTCTAGCCATCATTTTATTTATATTTCACCATAAATATGTCATTAAAGTTATTATCTGTTTTTCATTAGTAAATAGAATCTCAGAGTGCCACTGTAACCTGGCCTATGATAAAACAGCTTGTGAGAGATGGAGCCAGGATGAATGCCACAGCACTCTATAAGCAGGAATGATAATAATATGTTTAAAACTTGGTCTGGTACTGTTTAAGAATAGTCAATACACAGTAATTCTCTTTTGCAAATAAATGTGATTATCATCATTGACTCTTCCTTAAATAGAACACAATGAGTGTGGAAATTTGGTTAAAAACAAGTGGCTAGTCCTACATGTATTCATAAAATGTTTGTCCTATTGGTTTGATATCAAGTACCATATTTTTGTTGGAAAATATGTTATAAGCCTGCAATAGAGCATATTTTCATAGCCTGGAGTAGAGAGGGAGAGGAGGAGCATGAAAAAGTAGAATGTGGCTAATTGGAAATTATAGAGGACCAAATACATCAATAATTAACTATTAAAAACTAGGGCAGGCAGGCACAGACACAGATGATCTGGGAGCAGCAGCACTTTCTCTAGTGATGCTGGGTGAGGAAGCCAACAGTGAGTATCTAATTTCCCTTGAGTTCTTGACCTGTGCTGATTAGTCTTTGGTGTCATTAAATTGCACTGAAGGAGAAAGCTCTGCCTTACAGTCTTACTAAATACCATATATAGTTTGACCACAGTTCTAAAAACCATAATTTATTTGAAAAAGTCCTCAAACAGAAGTTTGAAAAACTGGGGCTGGAGAGATGGCTCAGCAGTTAAGAGCACTGGCTCTTTTGCAGAGAAGCTGGGTTTGGTTCCCTGTACCCAAATGGCGGCTAACAACCATCTGTAGTTTCATTTCCAGGGGATCCAACACTGTCTTCTGACCTCTGCTGGCAGTGCAGGACATGGGTGCATTACACACATGCAGGCAATACACTCATACACATAACATAAAAATAGTAAAATATATAAAAAGATAAAACAGTTCCATGTACCTCTTATCCAGAGATGATTCACATGTTATTTTCTTGTTTATATCTAGTCATCATAGCTGCAAAAATGGAAATATTCACCATCATTGAATTCTACCTTATTATAATACTGTACATGTGGTTGAAAAAATGAAATGAATCTTATTTTAGGGGAAGAATCCCAGCATTTGGAACAGAGTATGTGTATACTGGTATGTATGGATTGTTTCTATACAACCCGTGTACCTTTCATGTTACTTAAAGCCTCTGACCCCAAGGTAATACTTTTTCCATAGACTTGTGTGAGAATGAAATAAGAAATAGGACCACTCATGTCTTATGCCTGTAGCAGTGTTTGGCACTAATTACAGTGGCATCCTAGCTTACATCCCCTTGTATTTTTTAGTAGACAGCAGAGAAAAAGAAGAAACTGATAGTTTTCCTTCACACAAGTCAAAGAGATGTAGTGAGATACTTACATCCCCTTGTATTTTTTAGTAGACAGCAGAGAAAAAGAAGAAGAAACTGATAGTTTTCCTTCACACAAGTCAAAGAGATGTAGTGAGATACTGTTCTGTATGTCCATGTGTGTTTCTTATCTTTTAATATCTCAAAAGAGGATACTTGGACAAGTATTTCCATGGCCTATACTGTGGGACCCTGAGACCCTCTTCATTCACCTGCTACCCCCCAATCCCTCCAGACCCCCACTAACTGCTATTTTAGCTTCTGTAAAATGCTTGGTTCCTGCTTCAGGCATACCTAGACATGCCCTGGCATGCCCTGACCCCCACCTACTACCCCCACTCCAGGAAACTATAGATTAAGCAAGCCCGGCATGAAACTGCCCTCTAAGGTAAAAACGGAGACTCCTGGCCCCACAGATAACAGTCAGCACATGCCACAGCCCTGAGAACAGCACCCACCAATAAGGAACCTCCAAGGCTGCATCCTACGCATCCAATCAGTTTAAAATTATGTTGGCGCACGCGCGGGCTCCTTGAGCCAACCAAAATGTAACTTCGGTATCCCCCTCCTCTCTTTGTCTGGAACCTATAAAAGGCTCCACCCTCCCTTACTCTGAGCTCTCAGCACAGATCCATTGCATTGGTGAGGTCTGAGAGCCCGAACTTAAGCCCAAATAAACCATAAACCTTGCTTTTGCATTTTGGTGTGTTGGGTCCTCGGTGGTCTTCTTGGGGTCTCTTGAATGAGGTACAACAATACTTACAGTGAGAGCTGTAAATTTCACAGTAGAAAAGACCGTAGATTGAAACCTCTTAACAAGTATGTGCAGTATCTTAACAAGATTATTCGGTGGGGAGGCACTGAATAATCACTGCTAGAGGGAAACAATGTCAAGTGCAGTTGTAGAAAAATAAAGCAGTATTAGAATGGGGGTCAATAGACAACAGCTAGTATTGTCAAATTTCAAAAGCCCATCACTAGAACCTCCTACTTCTTCTCAGAAGGATTGCATTGCTTACCTATTTTTCTGGGCATGGCAGAGTGGAATGAATCAGGGGACATTTGTGCTTCTTATCAAAATCATGAACTTTCATTAAGGTGTATCTGGAAACCAGCAAGTTTTCTTTTCAAGTAAGAGGATCATGATACTTGTTTCTAGGAATTCTGATTCAAATGAGCTGTAAGGGACTTCCCGGTGGAAAGAGAAAGGACAGGAAGCATGAAAGACAGCCAAAACAACAAGGAAGGAGTGGAGGAATGAAGGAAAGAGTAAATTTCTGGGGAGCTAGAGGAAATGGCCATCAGGGAGACATGTGCACCGAGAGACGGCTTGGGAGGGAGTGTAAGGGGATAAGTTCCAATTTGACTTCAGTGTTCAAATAACTGAAGGAAGACATCAATACAGAAGAGTAAAATAATGTCTGGAAACTAACAATACTTAAGCAAAGTGTGTTAGTCTTTCTGTAGATTTACATAAACATTCTTTATCGTTAAATGGAGTTGGGGACGGAAGGTCCACTGTGTAATGGAGGCAGGTGGCATGTTGTCAATTTCAATTTGGCAAAGATTTGTAAAGTCTTGTTTTTATAACTCAATAAAAATTTCAGCTATGCTATAAATAAACTGACTTCTGCCTTCTAAAATATAATTGATGTTTTTCTTTCATAATTTTATAATAACACATTTTCTTTTTGTGAAATGTTTTGAGAAGAAGGGAATAACTTGCAAACAGGACTCTTGTCCTGTTCCCATCTGCAATGAAATGAGATTCTGTCATTTAATAAGGCTTTGTCACTTGAGAAGCTGAAGTAAGAGTCTTCCTCATTCACTCAGGAGTATAAAAAGCCCCAATCACTTCTGGAGCTAAAGTTCCCTGTGTTTCTATAAATTTCTATAAAATGACAAGAAAAAACTATGAGCCCAATGCTAAATTTGAGATAAACCACTCTAATGAAATTTAAGGTTTCTCCAAATATAAGAGACTGCTCAGACTGCATGCATGCATGCTTCTTTGGGCCATTTATTCTGTCTGAGGGATTTACCCAATGGCTCTGTGTGTGTGTGTGTGTGTGTGTGTGTGTGTGTGTGTGTGTGTGTGTGTTTATAACTGAATTGTGGAACTTTAACCAAAAGGCAAAGCAAAATTAAGCTACATGGAATTATGCCTATTGTACCAAGAGGAACAAAAGAATTGTCATGAAATAATGTCAAAACTGTAAACCTCTTGGATCTCAAAATTTCGTCTCTATCTGGCAATGCATCATGGGAAAATGCTGACAAGCAAGGTTGAGGAAATAATAAACAATGCGCACAAAGTCGTCTTAGTTGTGCGGCCGCGGTAGAAAAGCCTAGCACTCCCTCACTTCTGCCATGTCTTCCTCTCCTCATTTCATTCACTAAACAACCCTTCATCCCGACTCAGAGCAAGGAACCAGCCATGAAATATGACTGGAAGAGCCACATGGCATCTCAGTGTGAGCCAGGGTAAAGCCTACCCTGCACTTGAACATTCACCTGTAAACTCTGCCATGGAAGGTCTCCTATCCCAACTCAACATGGTAACCATAGCCAACAGTGTGCCCACTGCAGAGGTCAGGGCTAGTCGTGCCGCTGAGATTGTGAGGTTGTATTTGTAACTGAAGCATGGCCATTCTGACTGGTACAGATGCTCAGTGTCTTTGGGCGCGTTCATGCCCATGTCACAGACTGAGACAGTCTTCACTAACAGTGGTTGTAATAGTTTTTACATTTTTAAGTATTTCAAATCATGCTGCAGGTACCGATCATTAATGGGAGCCAGTCTGATTTTATTATACCAATGTTTCAGGATCTAAGGGACCACTACCTTGTTCTGTTGCATTAAAGTGATTTCACGAGTTTGTACTCACAATGATTATAGCATGATTCACCTTAGAGAACTTTCTTTGGTGTGTATGTGTTTGTGGGGGGGTATATGTGATACATTACATGTTCATGTGTGTGCACGTGTTGGTGCATGTACACATGGGTGTGTAGGGTTGTGGAGGCCTGAAGTCAGTACTGGTGTCTTTCTCCATCGCTTTCTACTTACTTTTTGAGACTAGAGTGCTAGTGCACTTCACTAGGTGTGATGTATGCACATCACTGGACTTTAAAAAAAATAAATTTTCATACAATATATGAATTACTCATATTCAAACCTCTTCCCATGTCTTCTCAGACCCACCTCCAGTTCCCTTCCCCACCCCACTTATTATTCTCACTCTCTACATTTTTTAAGCAAAGTAGATCCAATTTATGTTCTCCCCACAAATACTCTAGGGTGTCCCTGCACCCCCTGGAGCACTGTACTTGGTTTTCTATATGGGGTTGGGCCTGTGAACTCAGGCCTTCCACTTGTGCATCAACCATTTTACAGACTAAGCCATCTCCTAATCCCCACTTTATAGCTCTTTCATAGGAATATTTGGGGATTACTAACATATATTTCTTTTCTTTTGTATGTTCCAACTGAAAAAAAGCCAAACAAAAACATCAAACTGTAACTATTAAGGTGAACTATGTGCAACTGCCAACATTTGACCTTTTCTGATCAAAAGTTTAAAAATTTGCTACCTAATGTTTTCCTTTGCTTTAAAGTATAAAGCATTTTACTTTATAAAAATTAGTTTGCTTCCTTCTTGATAATCATAACTACTTTTTCTGCAGAATGGAGAATTGAGAGGGTTTTCAAAGTTCAAGAGCTCAGATGCACAAATTATAGCTTAGTGTTTTGGGGGCTCTTTCTTTCTATCTGTGGGAAATTACACTGAGGCTTTTATGGGCTTAAATAGCTTCAAAGTCTATCTAGAGCAAAAATCAATCTATAATATCCCACCACAAAGTATATAGAAATTACATCTAAAATTATTGAGGTTATGTTTTCATTTCTTGCTAAAAAGTCTTTTGGATTAGTTCAAAATGAATGCCATTCTAAACCACTTGATTTATAAACCTCCTACCTAATAAAATTCTAATTTATATGCAGAAATTTGTTTATTTCTAGGGAAATAAAAGTTATTGTGATTTGGGAAACTGAAAGCAGCTCATTAATTGGAAGTACTCAGTAAATCCTTTCTAAGAGAATGACCAGTAACCACAAAGGTGATTTTCTGTAAATAATTTTGGCAGTTAAGATCCACAAAAATATGTTGACCCACAAAATCTTGAAAACTGATTAAAGAACACTCTAGTAGAACACATTACATAAACAATAACTGGCCTGATTATACCACTAATCCTCAGCATTCCCTGGAACAGAAACTTTGGTAGCTCTCCATTCAAATCAGCTTGACATTCTGGAAACTGAACATATGCCAGGCGTCAAGAGAAAATTTACAGGAAATGTAGAGATACGCTAATTCTCTGAGCTTTAGATGGCAAGATAGACATGCTTGCACACACATGTAAGATAATATGATGCAATAAACGCTCTGCTACAGTTATATTCAAGGACACTGGATGTATTTATTTGGGGGTGAATAACTGTCCCTAGAAAGACATACACATATGAGTTTCTTTTTAATGATACACCAAATCCTAATTAGGAGCTCAGAGCTTCAGCTGAAGTGGAAGATTAGAAGATAAAGGGTGGGACTGGGAGGGATGAGTGTGGATGGTCCATTCAATGACTTTCCTAATACATAGATTACGGCTGAAAAAAGAGGCTTATAGCAGGAGAGGAAAGACTGGAAATTAGCTGTGCTGCTCCCTACAAATTCTAGAATGGGACTGTCATTTTAATTTTAGCTGAAGGCACTGGGCTTGAAAATTCTATAGCAGGGAAACAGAAAGATGGGATTTGAAGATGTAACTGTCTTGCTTTTGCGGATGAGATGATGCATGCATGTCACAAGCTACTTCTTGCACTCATTCATATTCTAACATTTCAACTATGCCTCAGTCATGCCTCTCCGGCCCCACATTGCACATCTAATCTACCAGCACAACTCTCTATTCCACACACATCCCTACACCAACACACAGTTTGATCCTGCCTTCTGATGGGTGTTGTAAACCCTCCTGCCCAGACAGTAGAACCCATTTTCTATCTTCCACATCATGACTACTCTTTAGGATTTACTGTAATTTCTGCTTCTGAAAAACGTTAATCAATTAATCCTGTGAACAGAGATTCATACTGTGCAGAATGCAAATATGATCACATGGAAGCAGAGAAAAGAGTCAGAATTACACAAATGGTGTGATCTACTTCTGAGGAAACAAAGATGGCATCCTAAGTAATGACAAGCTGGAACACAGTGACATGGAAATGTTAATTAGGCGGCTGGGGCAGCCATAAGCACTCCATGCTTCCTAGAAAGAAATATAAAAGCTGACAGTGAAAATGGCTGCCTGCTGAGTCAAAGCACAGAGCCTGCAAAGTAAGACTCAATGTGAGCCAGGGCCATGGACATTCTGAAGCCCATTAAGCCTTGGGAAGGCTATAAATAAGAAAGTCTTAAGATAACCAAAGTGGTTAACGAGGCCACATTTCTGAATTAACTTAAAATGGCTATTCCAGGGGCACAATGTCTTATGGACTGAAGTTGGAAGCATCTCAGCATGAAAGTGCAATGGATCCCACCTGTGCACCTTTAACATGAAGTCATCTGGACCTAAGTAAATACTTGGCTTTTCTGGGAAATTCAAGAAATGCCTCATGTCTCATAGTGTTTTAGTCTTTGGCATTTATATTTTCTAGACAAAGCCACTAACTGTATTCTTCAGAGCTCAAATATTTACCTCTTTCATAGATTTCTGATGCAGGCATTTACCAGATTTTGGTGGTTTTGTTAAACCAGGTTGAAAGGGCGTCTTATTTTGATGTAAATCAACTGGGGTTTCTATCATAAATAAGAGTAGCCAATAAAAACTTCTCATGGGTTAAAATGGAATATGCTATATTTATAAGGATAAATGTTTAGTTTCCACATGAATCCCAGTGGCCATCACCATATTACCCTGTGTCACAGAGTTGGAGAATAAAAGGAAGAGCAATCTCAAAGATTTTGAAAGTTCAAACAGCACATTGACTGGCAGTAACTTAGGACTGCAAAACTGAAGTTTAGAGTTTGTGCTGGATAGCTTTAGTGTCAACTTGACACACCTGGGTTGAGGGACCTCAATTGGGGAATTTCCTCCATCAGGCTGGCCTGTGGCCATGTCCATGGGGCACCTTCTTGATTGTTGAGTGATATGGGAGGGCCCATATCCACTGTGGGTGGTGTCATCCCTGGGCAGGTGGGCCTGTGTTGCATAAGAAAGCAGGCTGAGCAGGGGCCAGGGGAGCAAGCCAGTAAGCAGCGTTCCTCCATGGCCTGTGCTCCAGCTCCTGCCTCCAGGTTCTTGCCCTGAGTTCTTACCTTGGTTTCCCGGATGAACTGTGGCCCGGGATATGTAAGCTAAATAAAACCCTTTCCTCCCCAAGTTCGTACTGGTCATAGTGTTTTGTCACAGCAATGGAGAAACAAACTAGGAAAGAGTTGCAATTATTTCTGTTTTTCCAGACCTAGCAGTAGAGTTTCCTGCATTCTTAACCCTTAGAAAATGTACATGCGTGTGCACAAACATATTTAAAAATAATAGCAACACATCCAATATAAAAGAGCTTTGCGAAAGGGGACTGGTCAACAAAGGAGGGATCAGAGAAAGATATCTTCCAAATCCTGTTAACTTTACTTCCAAGACTGCATTTGCACCAGGGATATGAGTTCAGGAATAACTGGTATGAGAGACCAAGATGCAGTGGCAGCTTTCTAGAAATATGTATTAGCTGGAATTTAGTTTTGAGGAGCTAGTGCTGAGAAAGGAGAGTGCGAGTGGAAGAAACACCACCTACATAGTCCATTCTGAATCAGCAGGGCTCTTTGTGGGCCTGGAATCACTTACAGGCTGGAGAGGTGAGCAAGGGGTACGGCTGCCTTTCATGAGGAGTTGACACAACTCTTATGTAGGGCATGCAAGAGATCATCAAAGGCTTGGAAGCAGGAAGAATAACAGCTATTTAGAGGCAAGAGGTAGAGACTCTGGACTCCACCAGGGTTAGTGTTCAAACTATGACACCTTTCTTCAACCTTTTCCCCTTTGCCAACTTTATTCTATAAACTTCCCAAGATCTCATTAAGGCTGCCACCTCAGAAGGACCCACTTCTTTTTTATTAAGCTGGATGGAGTTTGAACTCAATGAGAACATCATGAGACTGACTTCTTTCAATAATCCCTTCCCATCTTATTGCAGTAGGCTTGCTATAATTTGCTTATCCCAGGGTGAATCTACACAGGGCATCTGCTTCATCATTATTCCAGTATTTCTTCTTGCTTTAAAATTGCATGAACTATTGAGCAGAGGAGATGATGATAGGGGAAAATATCCACGCACTTGCTACATGAGGGTGTGGCTAAGTTCAGGGGACTTCTATCTGTTCATCTATGTACTCATAGCCATTCGTCTTAATCTTCTCTTGTTCATTTCTCATTAAATACTGAAAGAAATAAGACCTTATTTCTCAGATGACCTGTTTTCCCCACATCATGCTTGTTTTACTTTATTGTTTAAATTTTTTATTTATTTTTATGTGAATGAGTACATTGCTTGCATATAAGTGCATCCATGTTGTGCAAAGTCCACGGGGGCCAGAAGAGGGCATAAAATCCCCTGGAACTGGAGTTACAGTTACAGATGGTTGTTAGCTGCCATGTGGTGCTGAGAAGGGAACTGGGGTCCTGTGAAAGAGTAGCTCTTAACTGCTGAGCCATCTCTCCAGAGCTATGTTTGTTTTCTTAAACTAATTTCAACCAACTCAGTCCGCTGAAGAAAAATACTTCAATCCTGATTCCTTATCAAGATACTCATAGGTTTTCAGAATCTGCCTAAGTTGTATTTCCTACAAATTCTACTTTGGAGAAATGGTTTCTAGAACAAACTTCTATAAATTTGCTCCATACATTTTTTTCTCAGGCATTTATTCCTCTGTGTAAAAGTAAACATTGAACTTACCTTCTCTACAGAGCATCACCAGCGTCTCCTAGATTCTTATCTAGAACATTGTTGTTTTCTATATTAATAACTCACAGGGGGTGTGTACACTGTTTTCCAGACTTTTGCTGTCTCTTTAAATGAGTTTTAGTTATCAAAGCTAGAGGGCAAAAAGGAAAATCTTTTTTCCTCTGATCCAACAGTAATTGATTGATTGCCAGCCTACTTCCAGAGCTCAATTTTGAAATTTCTTTCAGTAGCAACTGAAGAATAGAATATATCTATTTGAAGATATATTCTACTGAAGTATCAACTAACATTAAGTATATTTGCCTATGTATATGCTATGTTGCCTCAGTTTGGAGTCATGTTGCCATCACTTCTGTGAGAAGACAGAATGAAATTCCTCCACTGTGATACAGTAAAGACTTCCAATTTATTTGCTCGGTTAAAGAGAGGAAAGAATGATTATACTATTACGTCCAAAGCAACAGTTTTGCTTCCTCGATCCTTTGCCTCAGCCTCTGTATCCGTACTTTTTAATATGTATCTTTATATACAAATATTGTAGAATTATCTATCTCCGGGGAGCTCATACAACTTGATTACTTGCTGAGATTTCTGACTGGGTCCTACAATGAATGAACACAGGGCATACTGAAGAGATACACACAGCACAATTGCAGGCCTATCCTGGTTGCAAAGATGTAGATGTAGAGTAAATTCTACAACCTGAAAATAGATTGTGCCCCTAAGTCTTCTAAGGGCTTCCACGAGTCCTTCCTGTACACAGTTAAAGAAAAAGAATAAAGAAAAACACAGTGCATCGGAAAGTGGTTTTCTAGTTCTAGCCCTTAAAATCTTTGGACTAAATTACTGCACATCCTTCTATTCTAAAAGCATAACAATTTCAACATAGAATAGAACTATTTTAAAAAATGGGTGTGAGAACACAAATTTCAACAGGATTGGACAGGAAACTTAAACTAGTTTGTGGTGTCTTTTATCACTGTGAAGGAAGTACAACACTAAGCTGGTTCAGAAATTCCAGTTGTCAATTCATGGAACTATAATAAAAGTTCCATTTAATTCTGTTTTGCTATTTAGTATTATCTAAAAGACAGCAATTTATTTTGCATCTGTGGAAACTATAGGTAATATAGATTATATATGCATTTTATGTGTGTATATACATATACTTAATGAATATTTATAAATAAATATAAAACACTGATTTTATTGAATGTTATATTTATTAGGAGTAAAGGAGCAAGTTGTACCTTTTATCAGTTTAATTTTAATTCCTATATTCCATGAGGCTATTACATGAAAAACTCTACAATAGGCCTATGAAAACGAAGAGAGGGGAGGGAGAGAGGGGAATGGAAGAAATCATGGCCTGTACTTCACCAAGATGGCCGGGAGGGAGGTATCGTAGAAACCTGCCAAATTGTCTTCATAGCATGCTTTGCATGGATTTTAAAACTCTTCCTATTTAATGGAATTGAAGCTGGAAACTATAGACTATAAGGATCATACATGAGCAGGAATTCTATGAGAAGTGCAAAACAGAGTACGATATAAAGGAAAAAACTCATCAAAGGGTTGACAACTAAGTTTATGTTTGCAAGTTAGTAATCCTTGAAAGGTATGAGTTCTCAGGATTTTTCCTTGTAGTATACTTTAAAATGGAGTTTTATCAACTAGTCAGCAGTCCTTACCCCTAACAGACCTTCTCTACTGAACTACACAAGGTCACTCAATTTGTAAGTGCAAGCATTATTCTTTACCCTAACCAAGCTACCTCCATTTTGAGACTCCCTATCACTATATGAATGAAGTTTCTATCTCTGTTATCTATCTCATCTCTCTGTATCTGTTTGCAAGCCTTATTGTTTGGCAAATTTGTCTGTCTGTTTATCAATCTGTCTATTATCTGTTCATCTGCTTGTGAGTCTGGTCTATTTGTCTGTCTGACTGTCTATTGACCATCCATCTTCTTCTTTCATATAATGTATCTCTATCTAAATGAACAATGTATGATGTTCTTAAGCACAATGGAAACTCTATAGAGAGCAGGAAGTGAAAGTGGCTTGTGACAAGTTGTGTAGCTTTGCTCCCTCTTCAATCTGGAGATACCTGATAAACAATAAACTGTGGAAGAACAGGATACTTCCAATAAGAGTGCTTCAAAGTCTTTTATTTCCCTCCTACTCTGGTCACTGTTCTAAACCTTTTATTGTCCTAAATTCCTTCTGAATCTATGGTTCTCATCTCCTCACGGACATAGCAGCCTCTTGAGAGCCATCAGGGCCTCTCAGAAACATTTTTCTCCTTCACTGCATTCTATTCCACAAGCAGCCACTTCGGCTGAGGTTACAGTATGGCTGAAAAATGAAGGGGGCAAGATCCTGTTGTCAGGGCCGAGCCCTCATGTATTAAAGGAGATGTGAGCAAGGAACCTGTTGTCTACAAGAGGATGGCTGCTGAATCGTTACTTGTTAATTCTCCCTACTATGGACTAGGATGTGTTTTAGAGTCTTTAATCGGCTATGCGGGAGGAATACCAAAGACACATAAGATTCTATTAACCCACAGTCACTCTGCTTTTGAATATAGTATTCGAGGGCAAGGAGATGTATGTTTCTATGTCACTTTACTGACAAATGATGCTCATGAATGTATCTGTGATTTGTCGATTTATAAGCATTTGTTGGTTTCCTGTTTCATCACCAAACAAGTCTACTAGAGCACTAGTAGAATCTGTTAGTTCTTGAGCAAGCTTTCACTATCCTTGGGAAAATTAATTGCCCTAAGATTTCTAACTACTCAGACATATTCAGAAATAGCTTTTCTTTTTATCTGAGACTGTATTTTTAATGATGCATATGTATGTCTGTTTGTATGTGGGATTAAGCACATGAGTACAGTGCCCACAGAAGCCAGAATAGGATGTCTGATCTCCTGGAACTGGAATTTCAGTTGTTAGCCACCTGGTGTGGGTGCTAGGAACAAAGTTCTGAACTTAGGTGTTCTTAACCACTGAAACATCTCTCTAGCCCCTGAAATAGTTCTTGTATATTTAAATTTCATTTAGCTTCTACAATGCATTTTGCTGTTAATTTGTGACATAGTCTTACTCTGCAACTCAGACTGGCCTTAAACTCATAGCAAACTTTCTGACTCACTGTCCAAAATACTGAGATTATAGGCCTGAGCTGCCACACTCAGCTCAGATCCAATGATGGTAGTGAGTAATATTTATTGATAGTTTATACACAATAGTATTTCACATTGCTTATTCAGTTGGCAGTATTGCATACATATGAAATAAGTTACTGCTATTGTTTCCAGAAGACAAATGAAGAAACTAAGTCTCAGAAGGTCTAGTAAATTGATTTGTGACAGTTAGTTGCTCACATAATAAGCAGTTGTGACAGGTTTTAAATCAGGATATTTCATTCCTAAAGAATGTTCCTAAGTATTGTAGCATAATGTTTACAAAAAAAAAAAAAAAAAATACATATGAAATAAGTTACTGCTATTGTTTCCAGAAGACAAATGAAGAAACTAAGTCTCAGAAGGTCTAGTAAATTGATTTGTGACAGTTAGTTGCTCACATAATAAGCAGTTGTGACAGGTTTTAAATCAGGATATTTCATTCCTAAAGAATGTTCCTAAGTATTGTAGCATAATGTTTACAAAAAAAAAAAAAAAAATTCTCTCCTTGCATAGTGAAGTCAGGACACTTATTCAGTATTTGTATCAAAGAAATGCTGGAACATGGTGTTCTTCCATGTTCTTCATCACGGGGAGCCACGCTAAGAGCTCAGAGCAAGGATCAACTTTGTTGGCTCATCACTTGATAAATAGCTGCTGATAAATACTGAACACCTTTGAATATCTGCATCTGTAATGGGAAAGTTCTAGAGAACAGAGATCCATGTTATGGCAAGAAAGGAAAAATGGCTTGAGAAAA
>NW_008340555.1:1979921-1980162 GCF_000622305.1 Nannospalax galili
CTTGTATCAAAGAAATGCTGGAGCAGGGTGTTCTTCCATGTTCTTCATCACGGGGAGCCACGCTGAGAGCTCAGAGCAAGGATCAACTTTGTTGGCTCATCACTTGATAAATAGCTGCTGATAAATACTGAACACCTTTGAATATCTGCATCTGTAATGGGAAAGTTCTAGAGAACAGAGATCCATGTTATGGCAAGAAAGGAAAAATGGCTTGAGAAAACCTATGCCATGATTTCCTTAG
>NW_008340555.1:1980254-2009235 GCF_000622305.1 Nannospalax galili
ATCTCCCAAAATTCTCGTGAAAATATTAGGATCATAATAACAGAAAATCCGTTTGGGAGTGGCACTGAAAATTATATGATCTAAATATATGCAAAATGGTTAGAATAGTTTTAATACTTGATAAAAATTATATGTTTTGGCATTGAAACCACTTAATCCACAACTCTAAATGCTTTAAAATCTAAAACTTGCTGATTTCAACATGTCATAAACTTCAGGAAAATAATCCAAACTTTAGGAAAACAATGAAATATGAAACAGCTCTTGTCTCAAGCATTTCAAATAGTGATTGCTTAGTATGTGAACCTGTGTGATTTTTTTCCACTGGTTCTTTCAACATGGAGACTTTTCATGGCTATGGAATAAATATAGGAATGTGGCTTATAGAAGGAAAGTTACTTCATAAATAATACACTCCTCAAAAGTGTGGATAAAAGGCTAGACAGATATGTCAGTCAGTTAAGTGCTTGCCTTGAAATCATGATGACATAAGTTTGATCCCTGGGACCTACGTTAAAACAAACCCAAATTCTTGATATGATATTACTTTGTAGTTTCAGCACAGAGGATATGGAGACTAGTGGAATCTTGGGGCTCACTGACCAGCTAGCCTAACCTACTGTGTGAGATCCAGGTCATTAAGAGGTCCTATATCATAAACGAAGTGTGTGGAGGCTGGGGAAAAGCATTTGAGACTGTCATCTGGACAATGCATGTACATATGCACACACTTGGAAACACGTGTGTAACAACAGGCATATGACATGTATATACTCAGATAAATCTTGACAAAGACATAGACTTTGGAAAAAAACTGCCTGGAATTACAATTCCGTAACATCTTACCATTGTAGCCTTAGATGACTTAGATTTTCTACCTGTTTTTATATTTATCAATAATGAATGATGGAGGCCTGGCTCTGTCCATCTGAAATATGGAATATGTGAAGGCATGTTGATGAGGTCATCATTAAGCACACATATACACACAGACACAAAGACACACAGAGACCTCAGAAGTTATCTAGGAAGATGTATACATATAGAGAGACACACAAACACAGGCACACAGATGCAGACAGACACACACGCACGCACACACGCACACACACACAAACACACACGCACACACACCCAGAAATGGGAAGATGTAATGAGGGAGGAAGTACCTCTGATACTTTTCTTTCCACCCATATCTGGGGGAAATAAACTAGCTGGATTGTATCATGCGCTCAGAGCCATGGTTCAGGGAGAGTGATCTCTGAGACAAAAATGTCTAGGAGTTTCCATGGTCATTTTGTGACTCAGAAATTTTCAACTTTCTGAAGAAAAATTTGAAGAGGAAAAAAAAGATAAGGGGAGGTGGAAAGGGGCAAAGAGAAAACTTTGAAGTATGGGGCCTTTTTGGTTATCTTTTTGTTTTTACATGGAAGAGAGTGTGGAATTTAAATGTATCAGTATCAAAAAGAGCAAGCTTAGAGGTTGATTCTAAAAACAAAACTAAATGAAAACACCAAAATATTTCAGCCACCATGTACAATCTTAAATAAAAATAACTATGAAGAAAATAAAAGGAAGAATAGAAATAAAAAAGATTACTTAACTACAGATCTCCTTAAATCCAAATGCTATGCACGTTAGAATAATTCACATCTCTAAGAAAATGAAGTAGGGCTGCTGGAAGCTCTCTCTGCTCCGGGGTAACCTAGAGACTAGAAAGTACATTAAGTCCCCTAAAAGCAACCTCAAACTACAAAATAAGCCATGTGCAAAGCCAAATGAAAAGCCAGGGTCTTCCTCTAGGGAAAAAGTGGAAAAGGGAACAAAGGGATTTTCATCTCCTGTGTTCTAGAGCCGTGTGTGACAAGGGAGAGGGACACCCATAGCAGAAACAGAAAACAAACCAGTGTTCCTCAGACAATCCAAACACAAGCTCGGGCTTTCTATAAAAGTAGATTGCTGCTGTATTAATCTTCCAGATGAAGAGGCGTGCTCAAGTCCGCCATTGCATGAGTTTAAAAAACACAGATGGAAAGTCTGAGTGTTTTCACTTATTTTTAACAAAACAATAACATTTTAATTTTTAAATTTTTTCGTTTAGTTTTATGTGTGTGAGTGTTTTGCACACGTGTATGTAAGTGCACCTGTGAATGGACTGCCTGAGGAAGCCAGAAGAGGGCTTAAGATCACCTGAACTGGAGTGAATGTTAACCTATGTGGTTTTTACTCTAATTGTACAAGTCTGGCTTTCCCAACTGTAAATGGAATTCCAGAAGTTATATGACTATCTGTTGTGTTTTATGTCTTCTTTTTAGCCTCAGCTGGTATGTCCTCTCCTGAGGTCTGGATGCATGCGTGTGCTCCCTTCTCCCAGTGGTTTAAGTTCCATCCTACCACAGGTATATGTTCTTTCTATTCCCATTGTGTAAAATATTTCCCAGATTTTTTCTCTTCAATAAGTAATTCTTTTTGGTGTGGCTCTGTGTTCCTTGACTTGAAGAAATGTTGATTTCACTATCTTTCTCATTTTCTGTATTATATATGCACATGGGATCATTTTGATAAGTTCCTTAGGCAGAGCATGAAGTGATGAGCGGAGTGGGGTTATATGGACATGCTGGCTAAGTTGAGTGTTGCTGATCTTCTGTGGGTATGCATATCTGCATGCTATTTACCTTCTGGTACAGCTGGAGTTGTCCTGAAACTCAGTACAAAGAAAACATGTGAGACAATTTCATATGGATATAGGATGGATAACAAGACAGAGACTATGAATTTAATGAACAATAAGAAAAGCATTCATATTGCTTGATTAAATGGAAGTTTACTTACTTTATTATTGTTTATTTTATGTGTATGAGTATATTGCCTGCATGTATGCAAGTGCACCCATATAGTATAGTACTCACAGAGATCAGAAGAGGGCATCAGATCCCCTGGAACTGGAGTTATGGACTGTTGTTAGCTGCCATGTGGGTGCTGGGAACAGAACCCGGTTCCTCAGCAAGAGCTGGGCCATCTCTCCAGGCACATGTGAGCTAGCTTACACAGAATGGATGTCGACATATCAGCAAGTTATTCCTTACTGTTTCCAGTTATTCCTGGCCTCATCTCATGACATGAGCACATGTGTGACATGAGAGTCTCTCCAAGGCCAGTTTTTCTTTTGAACATGTGTGTTCCTTTAGGATTTACCTGTGGTTAGTGACATTACTACATGTGAAATGTCACTTAATCAATTTTAGAGGGATGAAATACAGAGAGAGAGAGAGAGAGAGAGAGAGAGAGAGAGAGAGAGGTTAATTCCTGTATCCAACATCATACCACCAGAGATTGAGAGAGAAAACTCTATCTGCACACTCTCCAATAAGATCCTCAAAAAATGAGATTAAATCACATGGTCCTCAGACTGCCCCAAAATGACACACTCAGGTCAGATGGAAGGTTCTCAATTCAATATGCACTGGCCTTTCCATTAGTATAGTGTCAGCAATGCAACAGGCAATCTTGAAGGTAAGATCTCACTCAGAAACCGAAATTCCTTTTCCTATGACATGGTAACAAAGTCACACACACATAAACACGAAACAGAAAGAGAGGAGAGAGAAAGCCTTGTGGTTGTTTTGATTCACACCTCCATAGCAGCCTTGGGAAACTTTTGCTCCATAAAGGTAGAGGTTGTAGGGAAGGAAAGTTCTTCCATTGTGGGTCCTTGGCAGGTTGTGCAACCCTGGAATTTTGATAGAAACAAGAGGCAGCAGCCAACAACTTCAAGCAGCAGCAGGTGGTGCACTCTAGCATTAAGGGCTCATGTAGGCCTTGGGTCCTGGAACCCTTAACCCTATGGTGACAAGTGTCGTATCTCTTATGTAGCCTATTCTTAGAGGAACTGGGATTCTCTGATCCTTGATAGTAACTAGAGCTACAGCTCCTGAGCTTAGGGTGTTGGGATTCTTCTGCCATCGGCAGCTCTTGGTGTTATAAGTTCCTTGTTCCTTTCAGTGTGTGAAACCCTTGCCTGTAAGGTCAAGCCTATCTCCAGAACTCTTCCGGAGACAAAAGCCTGCAGTTTCTTCTCCGGCTTTTTGGCCTTCAGTCTCAGCTGATTGGTCTCTCTCACTTTCTCTTTTCCTCCACTCTGTCACTTCTTCGTGACCTAGCTGCTCTCCAGGATTTTCTGTTAGCTCTTGTTGGCATGGCTTACGGTCATGAGGCTGCTTGTACTAGACCAGCAGCAACCTCCACTTTTGCCATGGCTGATGCTTTGGCTGTAATGATTGCCTATGTCACAGCTGATGCTGCAGTTTCACCGCTCCCACTCCACTGCTGCCCGTGGCTGCCACTCCCCTGACTTTACCTCTGCTGTTGAAGGACAGTTGCTACATCTTCTCTGTCTTGGTCACTGGTCAGTTACTCCTGTGGCTCTTTCTGTGCGACTATCATTCATGTTGCCTATTCACACTACTCTACTAATGATGGATGTTAAAGAAGGCAAGAAAAGACCTAATGGCACAACACCAGAAGACTGTCTCTTTGCCAGCTCGCAAGGAGCACTGAACAGTCTGCTTATCGAGTCAGAAAAGGGGTGCTTGCACCAATCACAGGAGACATTCATGAAGTGAAGGACTGAGTTTATCCCAATCATGGCATTGTCCCCTTTGTACCCCTTTGCACAGGTTCCTCTGCTCTAGGCCACCAGGGGAGTGCTTTTATTCTGACATGAGTAGGAATGGTTGTAGGAAAACTCTGGGGACAGCTGCTGAAAACATTCATAGCTAGGGATGCATCATCAGAGTCAGAGTTGGGTATTTTCTTCAAGGCATCTTCAGAGAATTTAAAGCTACAGTTTGGCTAGCTGCTTGACTGGCAGGACTTGAATCAAGGCACCCATGAAACCAGATTTAGCACTGTTAATTATAGAATCAAATCACTCCATCCACCACTATTTTAGCTTATTTGTAGGCAACCCCCCAGCAAAAATACAGAAGTTATTAAAATAAGAGCTCGTCATTAATACTAGTAAAATAGTACTTTTTCAATGTTTAACACCTAGTGCCCAAGGGAGAGATTGGTCCCTTGATCTGTCTCAGCTGCAGTAAAGTAAAGACTGGTGGGTTTCTACAGCTCTGGTAAGTATTCCAGGGGAGTGGAGAAGTGATGACACAGTTCAGATAAGAAGTGTGCCCAACAACTCAGGTGTTAGACTTTCGGTCCCAAGCTGGTAGATCCAGTCATTGAGATATGATGGAACCGTAAGGTCCTTGACCTAATCTCTGGTTTATTGATCATTTTATAACTTAATTGCATTACTGGGAGCTGACACAGGTTAGGACCTAGGTGGAGAAGGTAGGCCATCGGGCATATGTTGATGGAAGCTATGTCTGGTCCAAGACCCTTTCCTAGGTTTCTTTTGTTTCCAAGACAGCACAAAAGGCATGGTGTTCTCTGACGTACAGAAACAACCACCAGAGGACCATGAACCAAAGTCTCTGAAACAGTGATCCAAAATAAATTGTTTCTCCTTTAAAATATTTCTGCCAGGTATTTTATCACAATGAAAACTTGTTAGGACAATGGGGCATAGACACGGACTGGAAACAAGTCATTTTGAATATTTAATTACGAGCTCTTGCCCTAAACTCATTACAATAGCCAAATTCCACCTAAGAACCTAGAACTTGGACACAATGCCACCCAGATATAAAGTTGCTGGGCAGAAAATAGAGCCTAACCAGGACCCCTCTGCTATTTGAGTCCCTGAGGCAGCTTAGAGTTTATGGTGAATGCACAACATTCTGAGCAAGAGAAAAGGCTGGTTTGTGGGCAGGAAACCTTCCAGGCCAGCACATTGTGAGCATGGATTTTAACCTTGTCTGTGCTAAAATGTGATGCTTTAATCTACTAAGTTTGTGGAGCTTTGCTTTAACATCAAATAGAATCCTAATACTGGCCTATTTCTATCATCTTACTCATTTCCCTTAGTGTGATATCTTTCTTTTGTATGGTCCTGTCTCCTTTCTTCCTTTCTTCTTTCTTCTTTCTTTCTTTTATATTTTTCTTTCTTTTTTTTTTTCTGAGACAAGGGTCTCTTTGTAGCTCCAGCTGCCCTGGAACTCACCATGTAGAACCAGCTGGCCTCGATCTCACAGAGAGATCCACCTGCCTCTGTCTCCTGAGTGCTGGGATTAAAAGTGTGCCCCACCATGCCCGGGCCCAAATTCTGCTTTTCTTAATGAGAGCTGCCCAGCTGTGTAAGCTTTGGGAGGTGATTCCTGTTTTGTAGGTCCTTAAGACTGTGATCTTCAGTTTCTGTTCAGTTGCACTTTCAATGTGCTTTTAAAATCTGTCGCTAAGACCTTAGCTGAGGGAGGAAAGTACTGGGTAAGCATTTGATAGGCATGTGGAACTTGGCTTTAGATTTTGAGAAGAACAAGCATTTTATCCTTAAGTCTCTACGACTTAGTTCAGAAAAATGTCATAGTATAAAATAATAAGCATTACTGAGCTAACTAATAAATAGATGTATAGCTAGATCTCCAATAATCTGCTATAAAAACATGGGTGAAGACTGAGCTTGTGCTGTGTTTTTATTGAGTGGGAATATGCACGTCTGTGTTTGAGTTGTGCATTTGTGTGTCTTTTTGCTATGGGTGTATGTGTACTGAATGTGTGTTTGAGCTATGAATGGACATAGGACTGTTTCTGTTAATGTGCATTTGTTATGTGTGTTGAACATGTTTGTGCACATGTGGGTTTCATTTTTCCTGTGTATTTGAGTATACTGGTGTTTAAGCTTTGTGTATATTTGTGTTGAGTGTATGTGTGTGGTTGGGCTGGGTGTGTGCATTTATGTGTGCCTATGAATGTTTGGACTTGGCATGCGTTTGTATTTACATCTGCTTGTGCTGTTTATTTGTGTTTATGGTTCCTAAGTGTTTGAGCTGGATGTGAACTTGTGTTTCTATGTTTCACTAGCTGTGTGTATGTTTAAGCTAGATAGAATTTTATGCTCTGTGTATGGAGGTGGTGTTGCGGGAGCTCTTTATTGATATACATCTTTGAGCTGGATGTGAACTTGTGTTTCTGTGTTTCACTAGCTGTGTGTATGTTTAGGCTAGATAGGATTTTATGCTCTGTGTATGGAGGTGGTGTTGCGGGAGCTCTTTATTGATATGAGAGGGAGAGACAGAACATAAGCAAAGTTGCAGCAAAGAGACAGAGAGGGAAGAACATGGGGCAGTGAGAAGTGACTGTGGGAAGAGATTGTGGATGGATGCGGGAACCAGGAAGGATGGCGAATAGGAGACCCTCAGTGTTTCTCTAATCACATGAATTAGGTTGTATAGAGCTTTAGGAAAACAACATTTTAAACTCACGTCTTTTACTCATCCAGACAATGTGGTTTTCAGAATTTTGTAATTGGAAATGACTCTTCTTGTCACTTGGACTTCAAAGGGGACTGGGGAGGAAGCCATATGTTCCAGCCTTTTGATTCCCACTTCACGTTTTTGATGAATGCATCTCAGAGGAACCATTACTGCCAAAGGCAAGCTTTCTTTGTGCTTCGGAATTTGCCTCCAGCAGTCACATAAAGTCTCACCACTGCAAATTGCTAGGGAACTCTGGAGTTATGAAGTAAATAAACCATAATTGATAGGGAGTTTGGGCAGCAAATTTAAACTAACAAACCAAGAAAATAAAGTATCAAAAGTTCATTTTCTGTTTACCTCCTAAAAGTACTTATTTTTAGAAAATTGTACATTGCTTCAATACAAATAGAACACACTTATAGGACCGGTATCCAAGTGCCTCAATTTCAAAATAACTTTAAGCTGTTATTCTTGATTATCACTGTGTTATCATTGTTATTCTAAATGGTTGTCACTTCTGTTCATTACTGAAACTTCGTAATTGCTCTTTTATATTTATGTGCTGCTGGACTTTCGATTTGTGACACATCAATACTTGGATCAAACCCAACACATCACTCATTCTACAAACACAAGTATCTAATATTGTCGTGGTACTTACAGGGGCTGACAGAAAATAAAGAAGGCCAATTACTAGAGTGCTTTTGTTTCACTCATTGAAAAGGATGCCATGTTCACTTTTTTTCCTGAATGAATTATTCAGTGGATGGAAAGGGTTGTGAGGAGGCCCAGGAACTCTTCACATTATACACATCAAGTCTGTTCTGAGAGGGACTGGCCAACAGGTTTCAAATACAACACGAAAGTAAAATAATCAATGGTAGTTTACAAACGCTGGGCCATAAAGACATGGTGGTGGAGATCACTCCAGATGTACCAGTTCAGGGTTCAAATACAGGATGTACAGGACAAAGGGTGGTAGTGGTCAGTTCTACCTGGGTCAGCTCAAACTAGCTTCAGGGATATCCTCAGCAGAAGAGCAAGAACAGAGAGCTGTTGCCCTTCCCTTTTATGAACTTTTCAACTATAACGCTACTTAAACCTCTACACATTTTCTTTGTTTGCTTTTAGACAGCATCTCTCTGTAGCCCCATCTGGTCTCTGAAACTAGTTATGTAGACCAGGCTGGACTCCATCTCAGAGATCTGCCTGCCTCTGCCTCCTGAGTGCTGGAATTCAATGTGTGTACCACCACATCTGGCTTCTATATATATTATTGCATCTTATATATCTACTTATAACAAACTAAATTCTGAGTCATATGCACTTCCATGTGAAGCTCACCCTTTTACTAGAAGTGAGCATCCCTGGAGGAGGACTAAAAGGAGGCGATAACAGGGAGAGGAGAAAGGAGACGGAAAGCCCCATGCCTCTGAGGATCCAGTCATTGCTACTTGGCTTTGGCTGCTCCTTTCCTATAAATTGAATTTTTGGTTTCTTTCTTTCTTTCTTTCTTTCTTTCTTTCTTTCTTTCTTTCTTTATTTATCCTCTTTATTGCTTGCCCTACTTCTGTGTCCTGTCTACATTATTCTTTCAGAGGACAAGAACCAAGATACTGCTGAGGCTGAGGTCAGAAGAAACTGGATGACTCCCCATGACAGACAGAACAATGTCAATGTAAATAACAACTCTCACCTCAATGGAACTAAATAGCCATTTATGCTGCAGTAAAATATGAGATATCATGGCTCAGAAACACAGATTCAGGTTACCCCAAAGTATTTGTTCCAAGGTGGTGACAGTTTGATGAATTCATTATAGTAACAGAACAAATAAACTCATAAATTAAGTAAGTCATATGAAGAATTCCTATCTACTAATGTGCAGACTTGTGACATAGAAGCAAAAATACAAGCTTTGCATGCAATATGGGGAAGCCAAATACGTGTTTCTTGTGGTGATTATACTGATTATAAGACACAAGTCAAAACCCCGGAATCTGAGGTAATAGTAGAATCAGATTTCCACACATGAAGCCTGAGAGCCATATCCATGATCATTTAACAGCAGATATTCTCTTTTAAATTTTTTAATTGAATTTCTGTGTATTTTATACAGCCTGTCTTAATAAATCTTAATCATTTTTATATCCCCTTCCCCATTGGCACCTCCCATAGCACCCCTCCCCGACTGGAATTCATATCTTCTGTCATTTGTCTTAAGACCTAATTATTGTGTCAAATTAGTGTCCTTAACGTCCCTCAGTGCAAGTTCATCTATCTGGGTCTAATCAGCCTATCTAGAGTCTCTTCCTTTAGGAAGATCAGCTTTTCCTCACCCAGCAGTATCAGTTGCCAATTTTTCTTCAGGTAAGATTGAAGTTATCTCACTATATTTATGAGAAACAAACAAGCCTTCTTTTCAAGAAAGCCAGGTTTCTTAGCCATTGGACCAGGAGGTAATCTGTTTCTCAAAATGCCTTGAAATATAAGAAGCCAATAGGAAGTGAAACTTATGAAAGACAATGAAATGATAGAAGACGTGTGTGCGTGTGCATGTGTAGGCATGACTGTGCGTGAGTATGTGAGCGTGTGTGTGTGTGTGTGTGTGTGTGTGTGTGCAGGCATGAGTGTGTGTGAGTATGTGAGCGTGTGTGTGTGTGTGTGTGTGCAGGCATGAGTGTGTGTATGTGAGCATGTGTCTATGTGTCTATGTGTGTGTGTGTGCACGTGTGGAGGCATGAGTGTGTGTGAGTATGTGTGTGCATGTGTGTGCACAGGCATGAGTGTGTGTGAGTATGTGAGAGTGTGTATGTGTCTGTCTGTCTGTCTCTGTGTGTGTGTGTAGGGAGGAAGACAGAGAGACTGAGAGGGAAAATATGCATTATTTAATTTTTCACATCCCTGGTTTCTGTTGAAAAATCACAGTAATGAGCAAGAACAAAATATAAATTTATCTGACATATTAATTCATCAATATTCTTCCATTGTTTAGAAAGTACTTACAATTAGTAAATGTTCAATAAAAATGAGCATGTTAAGTTTTACCTCTAAATTTTCTACATGTGAGTTGTGTGAATATGTGTGCATGTGTGTGTGCACATGCGTGTGTGTGTGTGTGTTTAGACTTACATATACATACATGTTAAATTATCTTGGATGTGATAATCCCATAATCTCTTGGGATTGACGACATGAGTGAGGACTTGCTAGTAGAACCTTGAAGCATGTCGGTCATCTTGATATCTGGATCCAGGAGTTCAGAGGGCTGTTGGAAACAGGCACACACCAGCAT
The DNA here is from genome assembly GCF_000622305.1 of Nannospalax galili. Classification (NCBI taxonomy): domain Eukaryota; kingdom Metazoa; phylum Chordata; class Mammalia; order Rodentia; family Spalacidae; genus Nannospalax; species Nannospalax galili. The sequence goes on from NW_008340555.1 coordinate 1,990,920, forward strand.
TCTGAGGCCTTTTGCAAAGTACAGGACTTGATTCTGTCTAGCTAGGATGCCACCTGCCAGGTGATATGCTTCAGTTCTTCTTTCAAGATTCCTTTTAAAATTTCATTTCATTTTCATTTCAACAATCTCTCAGGCCCCGTGTTAGTCAGAAGCAAATCTTGCCTATGGGCAGGGCTGCTTAGTGTTAAAGCATCTTGATACTGTAAAGTTGACAACTGAGGGAGGGCACTTTCTTCTACCTGTGAGAATGTAAATCGCAGCTGGTAGGGACTTCATCTATAGCACAAAGCCCTACCCTTATGGGGGGACATCATTCTGTAAGTCGACCACAAACCTGAGGCACCAAAGGATCATTTCTTTATAGTGCTTCTACTCAAAACTATGCTGCTGCCCTGGGGCTGATACGAATCTTTCTGTAGGAAGACAAAAATCTCTGTGTGCCACACATAAGGAGGGCTTGGCCACAAATCTGCCCACTTCCTTTGGACCTCAGGCTGTGATTTGTCTGCTCACATTGATACAATTATTTATTTTGTGATGAAGAGACTAGAAGGAGAGGCAGGGCTTCTTTGTGGTGGAATCGAGCCAGAGGTATGGGAATGCTGCCTCCTTTTAACTTAAACCTGGTGCGCTGGGCCTCGTCGAGAGAAAAGAGGTCCACATAGAATCACTATTATTTATTTATTAATATTTTATGTATATGAATGTTTTGCTTGCCTATATGTAAGGTACCGCCTGCACGCAGTGCCCACAGAAGCTGGAAGAGGGATTGGATGACCTGGAACTAGACTTATAACCATGTAGGTGCTAGGAGCTAATTCCAGGTCCTCTTCAGGAGCAGCAAATGTTCTCAACCACTGAGTCATATCTTCAACTCTGTCACTGTTATATAAAAGTTTTTAAGTGATGTCAAAGCACCCTACTAAACTCTGCTTCTTAGGTGCCACATACTTATGAAATTATTTCACAGAAATGTGCTAGCATATTCAAATGAAAGAATGAAGGCATAGTTAGAGTATTAGGAATTAGAGAATGTGCTGGCATTCCTTTGGAAAGCAACTGAGTGAAGGGAAAACACTGGTGTGTTTTACTGGTAGAGGGTGAAGGACAGGACCATGAAAACAAATCAGATACCCTGTTGAGAAGAATATTAGCAACAGTGTCTATCAGACTGGAAATTATAGAGCATTAGTCTATAAGACTATAGACAGCTATCTTGATTATTATGGTAAAGATGAAAGTAGAAGGAAACAGGGAATCAAATATTTTATATGGTAAATAAGGAAGGAATAGTATGAGAGAGGGGATTGAAAAAGTTACACTATGAGGTTTGGTGGGATGTGTGATATCTTAATAACTCTGCCCTGGACAAGAAAGTTAACTAGGAAGTTGGCATTTCAGTTCTCTACAAGTTGTAGTCGATGTGTCATTGACCAAGTAAAAGTCGATCGTTCATTAAACATTTCTGAGTTGCTATATGGATTTGGAAGTCTTGTCCCCACAAATAACAGAATACCACTCTCAAGAAAAAACAAATTATAACAATCTCCTCTTATCTTCAAAGAACAAGTTCCAAGGCTTCTAGTGGATTCTAGAGAATGCAGGTAATTTTGAATTCCAGATAATATTTTTCCTACTCAGACATGATATGGTACAGTTTAATTTGTGTGTTAGGGACATCAACTAGTTAATAATAATAACTACTAATAAAATTAAATCACATAACAAAAAGTTATGTAAGGTTCCTGCATCCATTGCTCCCTTCCTTCCTGCCTGCCTCCCTTCCTCCCTTCTTCCCTCCCTCTACCCTCCCCTCTTCTACTGTAAGGTGGATAACACACACTGCCTGAATACACTGGACAAAGATACAACCCACATTCTGGGCAGAGGAGAATGAGACGATGTAAGATGTTATTATATCACTCAAGAATTTAAAGCATACAAATTATTTATGTTTGGAATTTCTGTTCATGCATTTGGGCCATAGTTCATGGTGGATGACTGAAGCCACAGAAAGTAAAATAACAGATCAGTGGGACTACTGTCTTTTAATAAAAGGACCTTGGTATGTAGACACTCTGTAGCATTTAATGACCAAGAAATGGATACACTTGCAAATAAGACAAGAAGTAGCTGCATTGTGAAGATAGTGGAGTGGAGTAGGATGGATGCCTGAGAGAAAGAGAGTCACCACAAAGAGATTTTTAATGGGGTAAGTACTGTTGAGATGTCAAGAGAAATGTGATCTCAAAAGTACTCTTTACCCCTGAATGTGGCAGTGAGCTGATGTTATTAGACCGGTATACCAAGGAATCTAAACAGGATAAGGGAGAAAATGAAAATATTAAGGCTTGGTGATCTGATATAAGTAAAGGAAGACCCAAGGGACTAGGGGTGATCATGAGGTTAATAAAAGGAGATCAATGTCGCTTCAATGACCAAGCAACACAAGAAGAAATGAAGCTCTCACAGTACAGCCAGGGTGTTAATAGAGGTATTGCCGGGTCTAACATGCCATCCTGGAAGTGGATGAATGGGCTAGGATGGAAGAAAAAGTTAGGGTGACAAGGCTGTCTGTCACGTGCAGGACTGGAGCCATGCCAATATTTTAGTAAAAGATATTGTGAAAGGTATTTGTAGATGACAATAGCTAAGTTAGGATGGGCTGTGGTATGATGTGTGTAAAGGACAATATTTCATTTTTCAAGAACTTCAGGAGTAAATGAACAAGGATGTCACATAGAAAACAGCAGCCCCTCCCCAGTGAACCAAAGATGGCAGTTAGCTGTCTCTTGGAGGATGGGAGGGATACTCTGAAGACCATTAAGAATGAGGATATTTGTTGAATGTGGTATCACACTCCATATACTATCGTGGCAGTCTATGAGGAAGGAAGGAACGGATACCACAGTGAGTATCTACAAAGTTCCGATTATGAGCTGCAGGGAAGCCATGAAAATCAGAACAAGAGACTGGATTGAATTGTCTCCACAGTTTCTTCACTTCGGGATTTGCTAATGGGCCAAGTCTGTAAGTGTTTATGACTGAACATTCTGGGGCAGTGATGGGTCCTAGAAGTGCACATTTGTGGGATCAGCAAGGATACTGGCCCATGGAAGTTTTGCCCATTTCTCTTTATCATCCACCTTTTGAGAAGTTGAAAAGGTTACATCAAATTTTATGAGGCATCAACTACTGAAGAAATCAATGCATAAGCCCCAACTTAATTTCTATGGTCCACATTATTAGGACTAAACCTCAAGTGGCTTGACTTTGTTGCTAAAATAACCACTTTAAATAGCTTGTGTATAGTAGTCTTGGGATCCATTCCCAGAAATAATTAATCTGGAAGAAACCAGGGCTCCTTTCTGTTAATTAATGAATGCCTTTCCCTCAATAATTAAAAGAAAGTCTTCATTAGCAAATTGTTACTAATCTACCAGTGATAGAAAAACAAATCTCTGGAGTGTGACTCCCAGACATTTCACAACCTACTGGATTTATCAGTCTGTGCTTTGCTCTTATTGATGTGTGTGCGTGCATGCACTTGTGTGTGCATGTAGGTACATACACCACAGTGAGCATGTGGCAGTCAGGAGACAACTTTTGGGAGTCAGCTTTCTCTTTCCACTATGGGATCCAGGGATTGAACCCAGGTCATCAAGTTTGTATAGCCAGTGTTTCACCTGAACTATCTCTTTGGCCTCAGAGTATTTACTTTTATAATCATGTACTACTGGACTGATGGACAAGATAAAGACATGAAGAAGAAGAGATGGGGCAAAAGGCAATGAGAATACATTATGGTGGTGTCTTTCAGAGCTACCACTGGGTTAAATAATGAAGCAGCCCCAGCACTTTCTCAGTGCTATGGTACTTGCCATGATCATAAAGAACACTATTAGAAATATGCACATAAATAAGTATAGCAGGAGATGACTTGAACATATGCAAATTTCAAACTATAATTCTTCAGTGTCTAAGCCCTGTCACTTGCAAAGCATGCCCAACTGTGCAATCAATGATTCAATATGTGTTTTAGTTTGCTTATCTGTCAGTGCGATGAAACCCTGACCAAAACCAACATGGGGAAGGAAAGGGTTCATCCGCCTTAGTTCATCATCAAGGCATGCCAAGGTAGAACTCTGGAAGCAGGAACTGAAGCAAAGGCCACGGAGGAAAGCTGCTTGCTGGCTTGCTTCCTCTGGCTTACTCTGCTATCTTTCCCATATAACCTAGGCCCACCTGTCCAGTGGTGGCACCACTCAGTGCACTGGGCCCTACTACATCATTTAAGGAATTAAGAAAATAAGGTCAGACATGCCCACGGGCCAATTGGATGGAGGGAATTTCTCATGGAGATTCGCTATTCCCAGTTATGTCAAGTTGACAATCAAGTGTAGCCATCACTATATGAAGAGCTGCCTAGCTTGTTGACCAAATGTCTCATGAAATTGCACATTCTACTGAGGTCAGTGCTTGAAGAGGGCAGTTGACTTGAATGTGTTCCTAACAGACTATACATGTTGCCATGTATTTATTTATTTTTATTTATTTATTTGTTTTTAAATTAGGTACAACTCAAGCATGTGATGTTTCTTATTCTTACTGCTGTGCATACTTTTAACTGGAAGCCAACCTGAAGCATATGTTAATTGACTGTAGCTCCAAGGTCACACAGACCCTCTATGTCTATTGTTCATGACTATGTCATCTACTAGTGTTGTGATGATGTTAGCAATTTCATGGGACAGGAACACATTTTCCCAAAGCTTCAAGACCTTGAAGAATTGTTCACCTTCTTAAAAATTGTTCACCTGAGCCATACAGATATTTTCACATAAGGAGAAAGCTGAGTGGGCATTTTCTCTCTCATCCCCACATTGATTGGACTCCACAGATTAGGACTTCTGCACATCCCTTTCTTATTTTGGAAATTCCCTTCATAACACAAGGCTCAGATATATTCAGAAAAAATAATACCAGAGAATCTTTAGGGAAATAGTGGTCATTCATGGACTGTGTGGCAACTGTGTTTTGGCTCATTAGTTTAGGTAAATCTCTTTAGGATGCAGTTTTTAGTCAAGATAATTGTCCTAACTACTCCATTCCTTTTCTTCTTCAACAATAAGAGAATGTGAGTTTTTTACTTGGAATGGCAAGAGCTAGAGCTTTGAGGCTGTGTAGAGAATGCAGAAAAGGTTTTGAGCAAAGCACTCTCCACCTCCACCTTATCCTGTCATTCTTCAAACATAAAACGTACCTAGAAAGACTTGGATTTTCGTTAGCTGTACTGTGACCTTAATGATGTCTCATACTGGAGGGTATGGATGGAAGTTTACGAAAGTCTCTACTCCCAGTAGCTATAGGGAGCTGTTATGCCACCTTTCCATCTTATCTCAGGTTATTATTAAGTGACAGAGACACACATTTACTTAATCTATACCTCTTCGGTCAAACCTATTGCTATGGTGCCTTCTCATAAGGATATAGAGTTTCAATCTGGGACTACAGATGAAAATACTAAGGCAGTAACTAGGATGCTAGTTGATTGAAACATGTCAGTTTCCTGACTCTTCTGATATGTCATGTGACTATCTGTAGAGTAGCTGAATCTCTGCTTCTGGCACTGAGTACTGAAGCAATTTCCTGAGCGGTATCAAGACAAATGCCTTGATACTTCCAAGTGCTCTCTTTGGGTTTGGACGTCTTTTAGAGGTCAGGATACCCTAGGCCTTCTATTAATTACACAGAGTGCGGAAAGTGGCTCATGAATATTCATTATGGAATAAAAAATATTCTATTTACCCATGGTTGCTGCCTTTGTAAGTCTTCTAAAGTGTGATTCTGTCTGATGGACAAACAGCCCGTAACCTGCAGGGCACTGCTTACCCTCAAGTCCTCTTCCCTTTGTTCTCACACATCAAAGCCACTTACAAAAAAGTTGAAGAAACAAAAGTAAAGCAGCAGCCTTGGCAACACAAGGTGTAAGCCCATTACTACAGAAACAGGCTAATCAAGGTGTGACAGATACATCAGTGCTGCCAACTGCGTGAGCTGTGTGCAGTTTTATGTCCCCTCCCGCCTGGTTCTTCAGAGCTTTTAACAAGGTCATTGGTGGAAAGTATGTTTGTCTTCCAAACAATTCATGATGAGCTGTGTGCAGTTTTGTGTCCCCTCCCGCCTGCTTCTTCAGAGCTTCTTTTAACAAGGTCATTGGTGGAAAGTATGTTTGTCTTCCAAACAATTCATGAGAACTTCCTCTGCCCCCAGCCTGTGGGAAACTTAACCCTAACCACTGATGAGGTATCTATACATCCAATTTTATTAATTCAAAGGCATAATACTTAAATGCCAAGGGCCTCTACTTAAGGCCCTTCTTTGGAAAACCTGCCCTTGCTCTAAATTTCATAAGAATATTTGATTAGTGTTTCTGTTGTTTTCAACAGGAGCCAGACCACTGAATTTTATACCAATGTATCATACATTGGATGCTGGATCTCAGCCAAAAGTCTGAGTGTTAAAAGTTTGGTTTCCCCAGTGATGTAGACAAGAGGTGGTCTTTAGATGATATGACTTTGTGAGAAGTCTGTAGGCTGTTGGGAACAAGCCTCAGAAGGAATTGTGGAAACTTGAGTTCTCTCTCTCTCTTTTCCAACAGATAACAGAGCATACATACATAACAAGCATCTATAATCAATCTATCTATCTATCTATCTATCTATCTATCTATCTATCTATCTATCTATCATCTATCCATCATCTATCTATCTATCTATCTATCTATCTATCTATCTATCCATCTATCTATATCTATCTACCTACCTATCATCTAGCTAGCTAGCTATCATCTGTCATCTATTTATATCAGATTATTTAATACAGAGGCCTTTAATTTCAGTGCTTACCTGAATGAAATAGTGTATCAGTAAGCAAATTAATGGAATAACAAAAAAATCACAAACGTCTCTCTCCATGTCTATGTGTGGACACATTTAATATCACATATATTATATATTTATTCAACTAAAACTGGCTTCTTTTAAATTTTAAATTGTGTGTACAAATACGTATGAGTGTGTGAGTGTGTGTTTAATAATTATGTGCTTTGAGGGGCTAGAGATCTATTTCCCTTAGTAGACTGCAAACTGCATGAAGAAAGATTTATTTAGCTTATTTATTGACTTAACTAATAAATCCTAACTTTGGAACAATGCCTAGGATATAGGAAGATAAAATGAATAATTTTTGTATGAGGAAATGCATAAGTACTTGAAGACAAGCTTTTTGGTAATTAGCACATGATTTGAAATATATGACATACTCAGTAAATATTTGTACAAGGAATTAGTGTGTGTTTGAATGCTACAGGAAAAGCTAGTCCTTATTATCCACCATATGCATTTATGCAGATTTATGCACTAAGTGAATCCATCAGCCTTTACAAACAACCTAGAAGAAATTAGCATAAATATATATAACAAGTAGAAGATAGAGAACACCAAAAAATCATAAAAGGAATAAAAGAAAGATTTTCACTCAAAGAAATGAACAAGCTATTCTTTGTTCAAGTAGAATAAAATGAACCTGATCAGGCATGGAGTGAAGTGGCGAGTATATATTAATAAATTGACAGATGAGTGGTAAAGAGCTATGTATAAGGAACCAGAGCAAAAGAAAATAATTAGGATCTGGAAGTTAATTGTTAAAGAGCCTGAGCAGAAATTTGAGTACATTTTCATGTAACATCTCTTTTTTTTTTTCCTGTTTGATGACAAATAAACACTTGATAACCAAAACTATATCTGTTTTTTTTCCTAAAACTGCAATTATCTTGCTAACATTAGCATTTCTACTTAGACAGAAGTGTACAAAATTTCATTTACAAAAGCAATGCTAATGACTGTTAAATTTTCCTGAGAAGATTTGGGCATTTGCCAATCTATGAAACTGCATAGGAGGAATCTAACACTCAGAAGGGCAGAAATCATGTTTTCCGATAATTTTCAAAATTTAAATAAGTTTACTATTGTTGTGTGTTCATGTGTGGCATGCATTTAGGTGTGTGTATGTGCATGCACACACACCTGTGCCATGGTGAACATGTGGAGTCAGAGGATGACTTATTGGAGTCCTTTCTCTCCTTCCTCCTTTATGTGAGTTCTGGGGACCAAACTTATGTGTTAAGCTTGTGTGGTTTGTGCTTTACTTGCTAAACCATTTTGCCAGCCCCCTTTTCCAGTAAATTTCAGATTGGGAGAGGGCAAGTCTTAAACTGTAATACTGTCAGGAAAACAGTGAACGTTATCTGAATGAACAGGAAGTTGACCAATTTATTTTTATCTTTTTTCCCTCTTGCAGTAGCAATGCTATTTCCAGCAGTGTCTTACCTTAGTGGTCATGAGTGCTCTACATGACTGACACTCATTGAACTAATGCCCCCAGTTCAGGAATAATGGAGGCCGTGGCTACAGAGGGGTGTAGTGAGGGGATGACATCACTACTGCATGTGGCAAATCAGAAACAGGAAATGTATCATGGCCCAATTTCCATTGTTTTGCTTGTCTTGTTTTGAATGCTTTACTGTTTGTAAAGGTGAAACTTTTTGAAGAGACATTTATACTCTTCACATTGCATGACTGTAATCCCAGCACTTGGTAGGAAGTGGAGGAGGAAGGTCAGAAGTTCAAAGCCATTCTTAGCTACATTGAAAGTTCAAAGCCAGCCTTGGACACATGAGATTCTGTTGCACACAAAAGAACATTGCAATTGGGACTATCATAGAGAAAATGAAAACAACCACTCCTTGTGTCTTTTGATTATTTTTGAAAAGAGTATTCAAACAATTCAAATTCCAGTGGATTACAATAAGGTGTATTATATATGACTGATAAAATATTGTTTCCTCAAGCAGTTTCTTTCTTTCATGGGTAAATTCCAACCAAATTCCAAAGGTTGCTTGAGCTCAGCTGAATGGGACAGATAAATTGGTGTTGTTCAGAGAAGGTGTTCAGGTCTGAAGTACTTGGGTCATTCTCTGACACTTAGAGCCCCACCCCTCCCACTTAGTGTTTTCCAGCTTTATTAAAAAGTAAAAACTGCAAGGATATTTACTCGCCCTATCCTTCAATATAGCATAACAAACATAAATTTCCCATGTGAAAAATCATAACAGTTTATCTTTTAGGTTGGGGAGCCAGCTCAGTTGCTTATGTACTTATGTTTTAAGACATGAACTTGACCTATGAACTACAAAATGGCTGGCCCAGCCAATTATCTTTATTGGCCCAGTAGTGGCAATTTTATCTTAGGGGTAATCAATAGCTATCTAATTGGACTTAAGGCCCACTCAGTAGAAGGGAATTCATGTGTGGTCCTGTAAACACAGCCAAGTGTATATAGCTGGAGAGGTCATAGATCCAATAGAAATTCTACTTCTGTCACCTCCCTAGACCAATGTAATTTCTTACTATATTCTGAATTCATATGTTTATTTTTTTTACTGACAAGAGTACCTCTCACCACTTATCAAACAAGTTTTGTTTTGCAGCAGATTGAGACTATGACAAAGTTCTATGCATAGTCAAATGTAGAGAATGACTCTGAGGTGTACCGTCCTAAGTGACACATCTACAGTGCTACCTCTACATCTAAGACTCAAGAAACATCATAGAAGAGGGGACAGAAAGAACTTAAGACCCAAACGAAGAAGACACTTTCTGCCAGTTAGTGCATTCTAGACATGACAAGGAATCTCCACAGTATACTAGTCTAACTAGATCTGCATATGACAAAACCAGGTGACATACCAAAGTGGATGGGGGAATTCAAGGGTCTCACCACAAGATGCAGAGCTGTAGGCAATCAATACATGCTGAACGAGGGAGAATCACTTTTCTCCAGGGACAAGCTCCCTGAGCAGTTATCTAATCCCAAGTGGGCAGCCCTAAACACAGATATACAAGAACACCACTAAATGGACTCAGTGTATAGATATATTTGTATGTGTGTATATGTGTGTACATATGTATACATGTGTTATATAATAATAATCAAAGAAGAGGACAAAAATTTGAGAGGGAGTCAAGGGACATGGGAGGAGTTGGAGGGGAGACTAGGAGGAATAAAAATAATGTGAAGTCAATAGTCACATATGAAACACTCAAAAATGAATATATATAAAACCCCAGGGGGCTTGAGAGATGGCTCAGAGGTTAGGAGCACTGGCTGTTCTTGCAGAGGACCTGGGTTCATTTCCTAGCACCTGAATGGTAGCTAACAACAATCTGTAATGCCAGTTGCAGGGCATCTGACACCCTCTTATGACCTCTGCAGGCACTGCAGGACATGAGTGTACTTACATACATGCAGGCATTACACTCAGACACATATAATAAAGACAATAAGAAAATATTTTTTAAAAGCTAGAGTATTTTTACTTGTAATTACCTCTAGTTATTAGTAATGCAGCACTGGAGAGGAGACCTGCAGGGACATCCTACAGTGTCCTGTCCCTTTGAAGCAACATAATCCTGTCCTTCTCCACTACCTCTTCACAAGTGGCCTCTGATGTGTTTTCAGTTATTACAGATTAATTTGCATTTCTTCCTGCTGTCTCTATATTAATATATTTATTGTATGCTCTTTTTCCTTAGATGGTTTCCTTTCATATACTTTTTAGATTCACTTAATTTGACATATATGTCCATATATATGTTTATATATAAACATACTTATGAGTTTGTAATATATTTCTAGACATTTGGTTTAGTTTCAGACTTTTCCTATTACAAATGAACCTGCTAGAATTTTAATGTTCAAATCTTTATATGGATACATATGTATGTGTAAGCTTATATCAAGTCCTGAGCTCACATTTATAAGACTAAGGAACTGATTAATGGAATTTGCACACAACTTTTCAATGAGTAGCCAAATTTTTTCCAAGTAGGTATGCTATTATATACTGCTCTATGGTTATAATGAGAATTCCAGTTTTTCCACATTTCCTGTAGTTGATATGGTCATTTTTCAATTCCATTTTAGCCACTTTGATTGAATTTTGTCTTTTCCCTTTGCATAGGGGTGTCGGTCAATGATGTGCTTGTATCTCCTGTGTTTGCTTCGTTCTGTATTTTCCTTATTGAAATGTCTATTCAAGTCTTTTGCCCACAATTTTTGGAGTTTCTTCCTTACTTACACTTAATTTTGAGACTTAAATTCACACAGACATACATATAATATACATATATTAGATACTAGCTATGAATTATCTTTCCATTATATTTTAAAATATTTCTTTATTTGCTTATTTAGTTATTTATATGTTGCATGAGTGTGCCACAGTACACATGTGAGATCAGAACTCAACTTGAAGGAGTTGATTCTCTCTTTCCACCAGGTGGGTCCTGGGGATAGAACTCGGGTTCTTAGCCGGTGACAAGCACTTTTATCCACTGATCAATCTTGCCAGCACACCTTATATTGTTTTAACTATTGTCTTTTAAATTATTCACTTATTTTTATATATAGAGTCAAGATATTCCAACACCATATGTTGAGAACATTATCCTTTCTCTCAACTGACTTTGTATCTTGCCCAAATCACAACAAAAATCCAGTTCTTTGAATAGTCACTTTCCTTTGTTCCCTTTATCTGTTTGTCTGTATGGTAATGATACATTGTGATTATTGTAACTTTAAAATGAGGCTTGATATCAGGTCATGACAGTTCTCTTTATTTTTCATTTATTTTGGCTACTCAAAGTTTGTGTATTTCTCTGTGAGTTTCAGAACAAATTTGTAATTTTTGTTTTTAAAAATGCCCATTGGTAATTTAGCCTGCTTTATATTAAAGTATAGAATACATTTGTTGAGAAATAAAATCCATTTTTGTTATTTATTTATCTTTACCTTTGATCTTCTCCTGTCCTGTCTGGATGCCTATTATTCCTTTTACAAGCTTATTTCATTCTAGAATCTTCAGTTTCATTCTGGACAGAGGTGCTAGGAGTGAGCATCCTTGTCTTAGTCCTGACATGGGAGGAGAAACTTTTTACCCACTAACATGATGCACAGTGTAGGTTTCCATAGAGCTAAGGGTGGGGACAGTGCCCTCCATTCCTAAGTGCTGAAACATTTTAGCAGGTATGTGTATAAGATACTGTCCTTTATCCTCACATGTATTTGTAAGTTTTGTTTGAATTTAATTAGTTCAAATAAAAACCATAATGGGTGATCTTCTAATGTTACATCAAATGTGTTCGTGCATTTATATACCATAATATTTTACAAAATTTGGATGCCCCTAGAACAGGTGCTATTTGCACATATTTCATTTCTGATGTTGGTGACTTGTTTTGTTTTTATCAGACTGATCAATTAGTATTGCTTTCTCTCTTTTTCTTTTCCTCCCCTTCCTTCCTTCCTTCCTTCCTCCCTCCCTCCCTCTCACCCTCCCTCCCTCCTTCCTCCTCCTTCCTTCCTCCCTCCCTCCTTCCTCCCTCCTTCCTCCCTCCCTCCTTCCTTCCTTCCTCCCCTTCCTTCCTTCCTTCCTTCCTTCCTTCCTTTTTCTTTCTTTTTTGACACATTGTCTCCCTGTAGCCCCAGCTGACTGCCCTAAACTCTGTATGTAGACCAGCTGGTCTTGATCTCATCAAAGTCTGCTTGCATGTGCCTCTGAGCACTGGGACAAAAGGCATGTGCCACTGCACCCGGCTTATTAATCTTTATTTTTTTAAGGTTTTATTGCTATCTTCTTTCATTCTTTTTACCTTTGAGTATCACTATTTTATTTTATTGAAGGCATAGTTGATGTGTTCTTTGTTTAAGTTTTGTCTGGGGGAAAAACCAGAGTGCTTATATGAGATGTTTCTTTTCTAAAAATAAGAACAGAGGATTTAAGATGTGACAGGTTCTTTAATTTTAAATAAATGCAAAAAAATACACTTTAAATTTTTCTTTCTTAAGGCTGGAGAGATGGCTCAGCAGTTAAGAACACTGGCTGCTCTTGCAGAGGACCTGGGTTCAGTTCCCAGCACATACATGGCTGCTAACAATAATTGGTAAATCCAGTCCCAGGGGATTTGACACCCTTCTTCTGTGGGCATTGCATGCACAAGTTCACACATACAAAATAAAAATAATTAAAATAAATTTTAAAAATTCTCTCTTGACATAGGCATTATGTAAATGTGTGTTAGTTTCCAAATATGTGGGAAAGTTTCCAGGGATTTCCTACTGACTTCACTTTTATTCTATTATGCTTTGTTGGAAATTATGTATATGTTAAATTACATTAACTATATTGAGGCATGTTTTAAGGACCCAAATAAAATCTGTTTGGTAAATGTTTGTATGCCTTTGAAAAGGATGTGGATTCTGCGGTTGTTGAGTGAAGTGTGCTGTGGATAATTGTGCCAGGACGAGTGAGAGTGTTGATCAAACTCTTTCAATTCTCGGCCAATGTGGCTTGTCAGTTATTAAGAATCTCTGGATACAATGGGACATGCATTTCTTTTTGCAGTTTCTATCATTTGCTTCATTTAGTTTGAGATTTTTATGAGATTTTGGAATATTGAGGAGCTAATGTCCTCTTAATGAGCTTTCTATTATTAGTGGTGTTTTTTTTCTTGGTAATATTCTTATATTTGAAATTTATTTTATCAGAAAATTATATATCCGCTCTGGCTTCCTTTAATGATTATTGATATGATACATATTTTCCTGTATTTTAACCTATTTCTGTTATTATAAAGTCCAATTCATATTCCTTGTCTTTTAGTCAAGGATGCTAGACCATTTGCAGTTATTAACGGGGTTCCAGTTGTTAGGTTTAAGTCTGTCATGACTTCATTTTCTCTTTGCCTCACTTGTGATTTCTTCAGCTTTCTTTATTGCTGTTTTATTTTGCCTGAGGCGCTCTATAGTCTGACTCCATTAGTTTTTGGGTTTTTTTTTCTAGATTCTTAGCCATGATGCTCTATGGTATTAGTCTCTTGGTGGTTTTAATGTGTATGATATATTGCTTTATGTTATCCACCTAAAAGTCAAGTCACATGTCACCTCCGTTCATTCAGTATTAACCCTCACAAGTACAGAATTTCATTTCTCCCTTGTTGAACTTTGTGCTACTTATCATACGTTTATTTTCATACATGATAAACTGACAGTACTTTACTACTATTATTTATTTTTAAGTGAATGTTTCACCCTGTATGTATGTAAGCACATGAGGTGTGCAATTAGTGCATCAAATCCCCTGTAACTGGAGTTACAGAGAGTTGTTAGCTGCCATGTGGATGTTGGGAACCAAACCTGGGACCTCTGCAAGAGCAGTCAGTGCACTTAACTGCTGAGCCATCACCACAAATCCTCCTTAATTATTTTAAGTAAATGATTGATTTCTTAAACATTTAAATTAGAAATTGTTCTATCATCTTTGTAGCTAGTAACTACCATATCCATTGTTCTATATTTGCTTGCTCAGATCCGTATCTCCCTCTGGTACCATTGCTTTTAGCTGAAGGGTTTGCTGTATGATTTTTTTACTGTACAGATCCAATGATGATGATGTTCAGATTTTTAAGCCTGAAAATAACATTTGTGATACTTTATTTTTGATTTTTTTTTCTGTTATAGGATCTGGAAGCATAGGACTAAGTAGCTGTCCTAATTCTAATGTCTCTGTCAGCTGGGTAGATTTTAATTAATAGATTTATCTCCTTATATAGGTCTGCTTTTTCAGCTGTCCTGCATACCTGGAGATTTTTCTATAGGATGCGATGCATTTCAGATTTTTATCTGTAAGGATGATGAAGTTCTGAATTACTATAAATGCTTTTTTGCTTTTATTTTGACATATGCTTACCATATGTCAGAATTGTTCCATTCTTTTGGTCTTGCTGATAAGATGTGCCAGGTAGAACCAGGGCCATATTTAGTGTGGGACTGATTAGGGCCAGACTCGTGTGCTTCTCTTCAACCATGACATTTTCTGGCAATAAGCAGTCTTCCTCAGTGTTTGCAGGAGCAAAACACTGTTCCTTACAGTGCTTTTGAACTGTTCTTTCTCTGGCCTTGCATAGTCTGCTTATTCATATGTGTTGACCAGGAGTAAAGCTTTTCTAAACCTAACATGGGAGTTCTTAATGAGATGGTCGCATCTGAACAAAGGCCTGAATGACACAAGGAAGGAGGAGCAGAGATAAACTTGTGTGGGGACAAGTGATAAAAGCAGAGCTTGGAGTCAGTGTGATGAGGAAAATGGAGCTGGAAAGGCGAATATTCTTTCAAAGCAGGTATTAGAGCCATCATGCAGCAGAACAAAGATAGGGAGTGCCTCCATGTTCTCCAACCTTTCCTTGCCAGGCGCTTCCCGGTCCTGGAAGAGAAGTACCAAAAATACAAGTGCTGTGATGTGATAGGGCAGAAACCTGAACCTGGCCAAATGGCCGGCACAGCTGGATGGATGAGAAAGACAATTGGGGTGGAGACGTGAACAACAAAACAGTGGAGAACAAAGGATTTGAGAAGGGAAATGAAATATTTAAGAAAAGAAGATATAGAGAAAAATTAAAGTTTTAATAGTCTTTGTATATGATGCCAAAAGTGTGAAAACCAAAGGACTCAAGTAATGGCCAATCCTTTTCACTTTTCAAATTTGCTATTATTTTACATGCAGACACATTAAACTGTTGTGATATTACATTGCAAGGCAGCCACCAAATGATGTGTATCCTGTCAAGATTTTTTGTCTTTTGAAAAGTACTTTATAATTTTTATTTTATGTGTATATGAGTATTGCCTGTATGTATGTAAGTGCATCTGTGTGTCCTACAATGCCCATGGAGGTCAGAAGAGGATATTGGATTCCTCTAGAACTGGAGTTTAGGATGGTTGTTAGTCACCATGTGGGTGCTGAGGACCAAACCCGGGTCCTCTGCAAGAACACTCAGTGCTCTTAATTACTAAGCTATCGATCCAGTCTTATATTTGTCTTTTAATGATGAAGTTATTTAAATTTTTTGATTATTTTAAAAAGCATAATTCATCTTTTTAGTCAAAAAACATACATGAGTGTATGGATCTCACGACTGTCTTGACTTCCACATTTAACTCTGCTTGTCCCAAAAGGTTAAGTGGTATTTACAGTTTCCAGAATATCTTTCACAAAGGACTGTATTTTATATTTTGTTTTTATTGTATTTATTTATTTTGTGGTACTGGAGGTCAAATGAAAAAAATACCTAGTGTCTACCTTGTTTCACTATATTCGCTGTATGATTTAGTTTTCCGTTGATCTTTAATGCTTTGTTTCTGCTGCAGAATATTTTCTAAAATTTATGTAACTGAATTTTATCATTTTCTTGCCATTTTCCCTTAAAAATTTCTTCTTTAGTAAGAAAAGATAGAAATGATCCCATCATATCTTACCACCCTTTTATCATATTTTTAATACTTAAATCTATGATCCATCTCATTTACCTGTTACATAAAAAAGGTTGCAAATAATTTTATATGTAGATAACTAGACTATAAAACAAGCTTTTCTTAGCAAAATAACTTACACATTACCCATTTAGATAATGTTCAGGTTTCAGAGTTAATATATAACTGTTTATTCTTTTTAGATACTTCATGGTTTATGCCAATAATATATTTTTAGTAGGAGATACTTACAACTAATTTTGATCCCATAAGCTAAACTTCTGTGTTAACAGATGATTCAGCCACTCAAGATTTCTTCCGATGTAGAGAAATAATTTTCCTTGTGCTTGCCCTAAAGATACATTATAGCAATGTTGCATGAGATTTCCTGGCTGTTTCCTTGCTGCATTGCACAGGTCTTGGGAAAGAAATTCTAGTTTATTTACTTTTGTACCTACCAAAAAAAAAAAATCTATATAATGCAACAAATCAATCGATATGTAACAGAAAAAAACAAAAACAAAAATGGGCATGTTTAAAAAAACTCATTCAGTTATTAGTTATTTGTCCTATGTACACATGCAAAAGAAATCTCAGATGTGATTCACCCTCCTATCTCCCCCGTCTGTCTCTCCTCCTAGCCTGGGTCCTGTCCCATTCCTTGTGTTGGTGCCCCAGACAACTGGGGAACCACCACTGTTTCCTGATCATTTGCATCCAGACCAACCCAGTTCCTTCTTGGGTACCCAGGAGCACTCTGGGCCTGGCCCCACCCTCACCTGCCTCTGCTTCCTTGGGCCTGCACTACCCCCAGGCCATATATTCACCCAATTCTGGTGCTCCCAACTTCATAAAGACAATACTACAGGACTTTAGGACCCAGATTAATCCCAACACATTAATAGTAGGGGACTTCAATACCCCACTGTCTCCATTAGATAAGTCAACAGGGCAGACAGTTAACAGAGAGACATCAGAATTAAACAATACCATATATCAAATGGACTTAACAGACATCTACCAAGTATTCCACCCAAGCACCAAAGGACATACTTTCTACTCAGCACCCCATAGAACCTCAACAAATACAAAAAGACTGAAATAATTCCATGTATTCTATCAGACCACAATGCAAAAAAACTTACAATCAACACTGGAAGAAGCCCTAATCACCACATGAACACATGGAGATTAAACAACACAAACTTAAATGATGAATGGGTTGAAAGAGAAATTAAGAAAGAAATAAAAGTATTCCTGGAACTAAATGAAAAGGACAATACAACACAACAAAACCTCTGTGTCACAGTTCAGTGACCACAATTCAAGCCCAATGGGCTTGGGGATCCCGAGGTATAGGTGCAGGAGAAATCAGGATGCACTGAACTGTGACAGCTGGCACCCAAACGGGGACCCCGACCTTGTACTCAGAAGAGTTGACTTCAGAGCAGAGCTCAGGCCTTCACACCTCTGGGACATGCTGAAAGTGGTCCTTAGAGGGAAGTTTATAGCTCTAAGTGCCTACATCAAAAAATCGGAAAGAACACAAATAAATAACTTAACATTGCAACTCAAGATACTTGAAAAGCAACAACAAATGAAACCTAAACCCAGCATACAAGAAGAAATAACAAAAATCAGGGCAGAAATCAATGAAATTGAATCAAAGAAAACAATACAAAGAATCAACAATTCCAAGAGCTGGTTCTTTGAAAAGATAAGCAACAGATCGCTAGCCCAGTTAACCAAAAGAAAGAAAGAAAGAGCACACCAGAATCAACAAAATCAGAGATTAAAGGGGAAACATCACAACAGATGCCAGAAAGATACAGAACATTATAAGGGAATACTTTAAAAACCTATATGCTACTAAATTTGAAAACCTAAA
>NW_008340555.1:2009257-2010127 GCF_000622305.1 Nannospalax galili
GCATGGGAACCACCAAAACTAAACCAAGAAGAGATTAACAGCTTAAACAGACCCATATCACAAAAAGAAATTGAAACAGTAATACAAAACCTCCTGACCAAAAAAAGCCCAGGACCAGATGGATTTACAGCAGAATTCTATCAGACATTTAAAGAATATCTACATCCAATACTACTTAATTTATTCAAAAAGATAGAAATAGATGGAGAACTTCCAAATTCCTTCTATGAATCCAGGATCACTCTAACACCAAAGCCTGGTAAATATACAACCAAAAAAGAAAACTATAGACCCATATCCTTAATGAACATAGATGCAAAAATTCTCAATAAAATACTTGCACACCGCATACAGACACACATCAAAAGGATCATCCACCATGATCAAGTTGGCTTTATTCCAGAGATGCAGGGATGGTTCAATATACGTAAGTCAATAAACATCATAAATCACATAAATGGGCTCAACGACAAGAACCACATGGTCATCTCAATAGATGCAGAGAAGGCCTTTGACAAAATTCAACATGCATTTATGTTCAAAGTCCTAGAGAGAATTGGACTGAAGGGACCATACCTCAACCTAATTAAAGCCATATATAGCAAACCGACAGCCAACATCATTTTAAATGGAGAAAAACTGGAAGCAATCCCACTGAAATCAGGAACCAGACAAGGCTGTCCACTATCTCCACTTCTCTTTAACATAGTACTTGAAACTCTTGCAAGTGCAATAAGACAAGAGCAGGAAATTAAAGGAGTAATAATTGGAAAAGAAGAGATCAAATTATCCTTTTTTGCAGATGATATTATATTATATCTAGGAGATGCCAAAAATTCCACCAGAAAATGCCTAGAAATTATTAACATG
>NW_008340555.1:2010275-2012657 GCF_000622305.1 Nannospalax galili
ATTAAAGAGCTCTATAAGGAAAGTTTTAACTCTTTAAAGAAAGAAATTGAGGAAGGCATCAGAAGATGGAAGGTCCTCCCATGCTCATGGATTGGAAGAATTAATACTGTGAAACATACCATCCTACCAAAAGTCATTTATAGATTCAATAAAATTCATTTCAGAAGTCCAATGACATTTTTACAGAACTGGAAATAAATATCCTAAGATTCATATGGAAGCACAAAAGACCTTGGATAGCCAAAACAACCCTGAGCACTAAGAGCAACGCCGGGGGGATTACAATACCAGATTTTCAGCTGTATAACAGAGCTATAGTCATAAAAACAATATGGTACTGGCACAAAAATAGACCCATAGATCAATGGAAAAAATTGAAGACCCAAATATTAGTAAATGCAATTTCAGGCACCTGATATTTAATAAAGGGGCCAAGCATATTCACTGGAGGAAAGATAGCATGTTCAGCAAATGGTGCTTGCAAAACCTGTAGAAGAATGAAACTAAACCCCTATCTTTCACCCAGCACAAAAGTAAATTCCAAATGGATCAAACACCTCAATGTAAAGCCTGAAACTCTGAAACTGTTAGAAGAAAACATTGGGAAAAACCTATAAGATATAGGCGTAGGAAAGGATTTTCTAAACCAGACATCAATTGCTTAGGAAACAAGGGCAAGAATTAACAATTGGGACCTCATTAAACGAAAAGTCTTCTGTACATCAAAGGAGGCAACCAGGGAAGTGAACAGAAAACCCACAGAATGTGAGAAAATCTTCACCAGGTACACATCTGACAGAGACTTAATATCTAGAATATATAATGAACTCAAAAAACACAGAATCAAGACAG
This sequence comes from Nannospalax galili, assembly GCF_000622305.1. NCBI lineage: Eukaryota > Metazoa > Chordata > Mammalia > Rodentia > Spalacidae > Nannospalax > Nannospalax galili. The sequence continues at coordinate 2,011,128 of NW_008340555.1, forward strand.
GAAGCAACCCAATTAAAAGATGGTCTAAGGAGCTTAACAGAGGGTTCTCAAAAGAAGAAGTAAAGATGGCTATGAAGCCTCTTAAAAGATGTTCAACATCACTAATTCTTAGAGAAATGCAAATTAAAACCACTTCAAAATTTCATCTTACCCCAGTCAGACTGGCTAAGATCAAGAGAACAAATGATACCAAATGTTGGAGAGGATGTGGGGAAAGGGAAAATTCATACACTGCTGGTGGGACTGCACACTTGTTCAACCCCTATGGACAGCAGTGTGGAGAATTCTTAAAAAACTACAAATGAACCTGCCATTTGACCCAGTTATACCACTCCTTGGCATATACCCAAAGCACTCATCCTATTGCAGAGACACTTGTACATTTATGTTTGTTTCTGCTCTTTTCACAATAGCTAAGAGATGGAAGCAACCTAAGTCTCCCTCAACTGATGAGTGGATAATGAAAATGTGGTTCATTTATACAAGATGGAGTTTTACTCAGCAGTAAAGAAAGATGAAATCATGAAATTTGCAGGTAAATGGATTGGACTAGAAGCTGTTATACTAAGTAAAATAACACAGACTCAGAAAAAAAATCGAAATATATTCTCCCTCATATGTGGATCCTAGAACCAAACCCTGATAAGTGAGTATGTATACAGACATAACTACAGGAACCAGGATAATGGAAAGGAACCAGGGAGGTAAAGGAAAAGAAAGAAGCTGAAAGAGAAGAACAGTAGGAAACAGGCCTTAATAAGGGAGATACGGATAAAAATTGGATTAGTTTAAGGGAGCAGGGGAGTGAAGGGGTTACAAGGAACCTAGGAAATAAAGGGAAGGAAGGAGCTCAAGAGAGGTAGGACCATAGGTGAAGGGTATTATTAAGGGAGAAAGGGGGGAAATGGGGGCACCTTAAGTGGAAAACCATGAAGGAGGGGTGAGACATTACGAGAGATAAATAATGCCTAGCTAGTTTTAAAAATCAGAGGGAACCATATTACTCCAACAACCTATTTACAAATTATACATAGCACATCAAGAAATATATGTCTAGGTAAGGTTTATCTGAGAACAATTGGTCTTTGTCCAAGATATATCTACGTGACACACAGTAATTAAAAGTACCAGACTGGTGGAACTAAACTTCTTGGATTTTTAACAGACATACTTTGACACCTACAATAATTGGTCAGACAGACATAAAGGACAGCTTTTGCTCCTTGCAGTCCTAGGTCAACTTGTTCCAGGGGACTATGAGCATCTCTCACAATGTCCTGTAATTGTGGTGGGTCACCTTTCTGTTTGATCAAGGAGGCTGATTAGACCCCATCAGATGGACTTGAACCAGTGTCCAGTCTACAAAGAGGAGGGTCAACACAGAGGAATCATTTCCTCCATGCTTCCAAGCAAAGCCAACCATGGTCGAGCAGAACCTTTGACTTCTCTTCACATAGGCGAAACTGGTAAAAGAATGGTGCCAGGGGCTCCTCCCAAGCCCATGTGACCCTGAGGAACAGATCCTCAAAC
>NW_008340555.1:2012727-2036443 GCF_000622305.1 Nannospalax galili
GCAACAATGCCAGATAGGAGATACCGCCTTTTGAGTTGTTGGCCAGGGTAGCCAGAGGGACTCCCAGATGGTAATCCAGCATAGAACTGGGAAAATGAACAGCAGATCCCAATCTTATCTAAAGGAATATTGACAACTGATTGCTGCTAGATGAGGAACAGCTGACCCTCCTAAAATGGAGACCTCTAGATAGCCTGACTAGATTCACCAACTGGACAAGTAGTGGGGAATGGCCAGGGGTGCCAACAACACAGCAGACAGTAGCAGGGAAGACAGAGTATAAGAGCTCTAGTGGGGAGAGGGAGGCTATGGGAGGGGGCTATCTGGGAAGTGGGTGTATAGTTGAATAAGATGGTTTGAGATGTTCTGTGTGATACACACACACACACACACACACACACACAAAAGAAAAAACAAATTGTAAAAATGTATTATATTTGAGGAGGAAGCACGGAAATTTATGTCATGTTAATTAGTAGAGGTGATAAAAAAAAAATTGTAAAAATGTATTATATTTGAGGAGGAAGCACGGAAATTTACGTCATGTTAATTAGTAGAGGTGATAAACATTACCATTGAAATCTACCTGATGACTTTATAGATATACACAGGTGCCAATGATTCAAGTGCAACCGATTATGAATAGTAATAATCAGATACATACAGATTAGAGATGCATGTGCCAACATCTCAGTAGTAATAGGAAAAAAAAATGAGTCTTTCTGCAAGGAACAATATATTCTAAAATGAAATGGAGATCTTTTTTAAAGGTTAAAAACTCATTCAATTTTATGTCTTAGAGGGCTTATACTGAGTTCAATATTGCATAACTGTGTTAATTCAGCTGTGAACATAGAAACTTACAACCACTTGTGAAAGAGGTGTACTCTTGCTCTGGAGTGTATTACTGGATATGTTAAAGTTGTAATTAAATGCTTCTTCTAATCATGTAGTTATTAAAAATCTTTAAAAACAATCTTAGATGTACACATATACATACACACATGAGAGAGAGAAGAGAGGGAGACAGAGAGAGAGAAAGCAACAGAACACATTTTAGATTGATTTTTTTCTCAAATATTAAAAATTGTGTGCTCTGGTCTAGAAGGATTATTCTTGCTGAATTCTTTTAACTCAGGTTCAGTCTGTACCATATTCCTGCTCATTTCATTGGGAAATAGACACCGAGCTATCTTCACAGCTGGTCATCACACCAATTCTCTTCATTTTAAAATGATTTGCATGGAGCCCTAACTACCTGCCAAAAAGCCTGCAACAAGAGATAAAATGCTTTCAAATAATCAATGCTTTCTAAATCCTCTCGTTCAATATAACTCCTCCAATCTTCTCCTGAGAGAGAAGGGGATTGTGTACAACCTGTCATCATGATGTACTGTCATCTAAAATCATATCCCACGGAACCTCTGGGAAAAAAAATGGTATTTGTACTTTCATCTCACAACTCACCCAAATAGCACAAATGATGTAGTTCTTTCGCCTGGGTGTTCTGTATTCCTTCCTTTCCAGCTGAAAAATTTGGCTTTTTCAAGCAGCCATTTGAAAGAAAGAAATGTACAGAAATATGTACTTTTGGGATGTGTATCTAATGTTTCACTGGATGTATGTGCAAATGTGTGCATGCATGTGCATGTATGTGTTGCATTCTCAAAAGCAAGCACATCCAATCCTCTCATTATGTTTGTAGAGTGCAGATTAAAGAAATCATATTGATCCAAATGTGTTGAGGGCCTCACAGTCAGAAGGCCTTTGTACCCCTGCCCCAATACTTTTGCCCCGTGTTGCCATCATCTTCCATTGTCAGACTTCTGCCTTAGTTTGATCCTGTATGAATTAACAGAGGGTACATCACTCTTTAATTTTTTTCATTATTTATTTATCTTGTGGGTGGCACATGCTCAGGTGGGTATGTGAGGTCAGAGGACAATTCGTGGAGTCTGTTCTCTCCTTCTCCCATGTGAGCTCGGTCACTGAACTCAGGTTCTCAGGCTGAGCCATCTCACCAGTTATCTTTTCTGAGCTTTTAAATATCTGCATTGTCAGCACCTTCTTCCCATTCAGGACATCTCACAAGAAATGTCTTTCCAGAATCATCTTTCCATTTCAGGTCTTGCTACGCAAAGGCAGACTCTCAGCCCCCTCACTAGACATGGAGTTAGAATCTGCACTTCTCATAGCAGTCACATCTGGAAGATTTGATATGGGATCACACTTGCAAAGCACTGGCCATAGGATTCATCTCTGTTTACATCATTATTAAAGATGTCAGTATCAGCCCCGTCTGTCTTCTATCCTGCTTGGTTCCATGTTTAGCAAAGACTCATTTCACGTTTCTACTTGGGAATATAAGGCCTGGATTTCTCTTTTACTGCTAATTCAATAATCCTATGTAGCCTGCTTTGGTCTTCTGTTCTCTATAAGAAGTTTTAAGAATCACTTGTATCTTTCTGTGAAGAAAGACTAAATGTGTAAGATTCAGCCTTAACAAACCTGATGCTATTATCATCATCAAATGATCATGCATCGCTTCTCATGAACCAGTGAGTAAATTCTACACTGTGCCAATCCTGCTATTTTGAAGATTTGCCTATATTCTTCCTGTGATTTTTGCATCCTCCAAGCACCTTTATTAGGCCCAGCCTGATTTAATTCCTTGCCAAAACTGCTCCTAACTAGGATGTAGTTTGAGGGCTGTGCTAGTTATTTACTGCTGCTGAAATACTCAAACATCAAACAGCTTCACATAGCACACAATGATTTTCTCACATTTTCTGAAAGGTCAGATATTCAGAAAAAGCTTCGCTCAGTGGGTCTGACTCAGAGCTTCTCAAGACACTGTAGTCAAATGTCAGCTGGGCTACAGCCATCTGAAGGCTCAGCTGGGAATGTGGCCATGTTTCCCCATCTTAGAACTATTAATATTTTGGGATGGAGAATCTTCAGTGAGAGGATTTCTTGTGTAGGACCGGATGTTCAGTAGCATCCACGGCCTCTCTACAAGATGCTGGTTCTATCTCGGTCTTTCCACTTACAACCACTAAGACATTAATAAGACTCTGACATAAGCATCACATTCTGTTGAATACCATGTGCCAAGAGCTCTGCTTCTTCAGACTAATTAGGCCCTTCCATCAGCTATAGACCTTTACGTGGAAACTTGAACTACAACTTTCCCAGTAAAATGTGCTAACCATCTGAAAAGATTATTTCTGGATATTTGGGATGAAAGCAGAGCAGCATCATTTGAGGAAAAGTCCAGGCTGTATCTGGAAAACCCACCTTCTTTGATAACTATATATGGGGTACAAGTGCTTGCTCCCTTTACAAGAATGATTATAACAATGTCGAGCAAAATGATGCGAATAGAAGGACTTCTGCATTATCAGAGGAGAAGTTGATGCCAAACACTTTGTCTCTCAAAAGACTCCAGTGACTAAGCACCATTATATGGCTGTGTGGACACATGGCCCAACGCGGTCCAGCAAAGCATATCACCCATCTGATCCTCTATGATGCCCCAAATTAGAGTTACTGGAGATTCACCCAATTAGCACCTTTTCCACAAAATGTGGGCATCACTCCTGACTATTTTATTAGCTGGGAAGAGAGGGGTGGGTCCTTCATGACATTATAGTAGAGGTTAGACAAGCAACAGTTGGTGCATTTTCTGTTTTGATTTTTTGAAAAGATACTATAAATTAACAGAGAGCATACTAAGTAGCAGAGTGTATTTCTGACGCATCAGTTGTTACATAGGAGAGGCTGGCAGCTTTAAGCAATGTTCCAGGGCCAGTATTTTACTCAATGACTGGAAGCTAAATCAGACTCCTTACTAAAGTTTGTTATAACAATTACCAATAAAAGGTTGAAACTACACTTGAATGGCATACAATGCAGAAAACACACACACACACACACACACACACTCAGACACACATCATATATCACAAAGTTTGGAAACTAGATTACAGTCCTTTGCAGAGAGTAATTTCATGGTGTCACCTGGTCCCCATGTCCACCTAGCCTGATTGACTAAACAGTTAATTTCCTGAGGATTCCTGGGTTTAGCTGAGTCCTTGATAAGTTTGCAGAGGTGAAATTTGCTACAGACATTCTTTCACTGAAAATGGCCCTAGCAACACAATGAGGACACATGTAGGATAAGAAAGTGTTTTTTCAGGGGCTACAAAAAGCTCACAGCAGTAAGCAATCTACCCAACTCAAGACTTACCAAGTTTTAAGCAAACTACTATGTCTTCTAACAGCTTAAGACTGCAATTATAGATCACTAATCTGCCCTGAGAGAGTCCTATCTTATTATGAACTATGTGTCTATGTGGGCCAAACGTGGCATTATTGAAATGTAAACATTCAAGATGAGATCACTATCTCCTGGAGACCCCTAATGAAGGGGTGCTGGATAGCTTCAGTTGTCAACTTGATGCACCTGGGGGGCGGGCACTCAATTGGGGAATTTACTCTCTAATATTGACCTATGGACATGTCTAGAAAGCACTTTCTCTTTTAAATTACTGAGTGATATGGGAGGGCCCAGCCCTGGGCAGGTGGTCCTAAGTTTTATAAGGAAGAAGCCTGAGCACAGGCTAGAGGAGAAAGTCAGTAAACACTGTTCCTCTCTGGTCTATGCTTCATTCAGCTCCTACCTCCAAGTTCCTATCCTGCACACATTCCTGTCTTGGCCTTCCTCATTGATAAACTGTAATCTAGATGTGTAAGCCAAATAAACCCTTTCTTCACCAAATTGATTGTTGACAGAATTTTATCACAGCAGTAGAAAGCTAACTAAGCAGAAGGAAAGAGGATCACTCCCTGGGTACTTTGAAATTGTAGTCCTTTTGATGTAGATGTGGGAAATCTTCTCTGGACAAGCGATGACTGGCCAGCAAACAAGACAGCCAAGTTCTATGGAGGGAACTTCTCTAGCCCCAACAGCAATACACACACTTTATGTCCTTCTGTGCCTTTCCCAGCATTTCTCTGTTTTGTTCGATCAAAGACTAGTTCCATTTACACTGGATTGATTCTCTTCCCTATGACAGTAGTTACTACTGAATAAAATGGTTCTTTTCTGCCTTATTGAGCTTTCCTACTTTGCTTACTATGACTCACCATACTAGGAAGTTAAATCACATTTATCATATGCTTGAAGAGTTGAGAGATATGCTATAGTGTACTTGTAGAAGGAGCATGAAGATAAACTTCATTCGATGAGTGATGCTGGACTTTGCCTGGCCTACTGTTCCTAGAAGTTGGAACATAATGAAGGTTGAGAACTCTCCCATCCTTTTCTATTCCAAGAAATGAAAAGTGGATGAGTGCAAATGATTATCCTGTCTGCACATGTTCCAGGATAACACATTCTTTCTCATTACTGCTATAGACTTTCCGATGACTCCCTCATCCTCCTGTCTCTCTCTCTAAAGCCCTTAACCCGTTGCATTTCTAAAACCGATTCTTCAAAGGGTTCATTAGAGTCACCTGTAAGGCCAAGGGGAGCTGGGATGGAAAGAGACAGGTAGCACACATCTAAGTTCTAAGCATTTCTAGTGGATCCTCCATTCTTTCAGATGCTGAGATGCAACTTCTCAGTTTTATGCCAGCTGTCATGTGAACAGTTTGACTGTTCTCTCTGCCTATTCCAACCAAATTGCTGACCTTAAGCCTGGATTTTACAGACATTTTCTAGCTGTCACTCAAATATTTTTAAACTATATTTTGATGCAAGGTGACAACTTTATCTCCACATTCTACAACTGAAAGAAGAGCTCTTTATGAGACAGGGAAAAACTGAAGAAAGGGATTTGGAGAAATGTTAAAGACTTCAAGGCAGTTAGCAGCACAAAAGTCTTATTTTGTACCTTTCTCACACATAGCATGAAGAGCTGAAAATCTACTTTTGTCTCTGCACATGCTTCAATAAATGATGTAAAAACATCATCATTCAACACAGTCTATATGCACATGAACTACAGGTCCTAATTTGCTATGAATTTGTTAACAAACAGAAACAAATTACACATGTAATAAGAGCAGATAATCTTTATGGGTGAGACAGGAGCTTACATATTGCAAAGCAGCTTTGGAACAATATAAGAGTGACCAGGGAATCCTGAACAACAGAAAGAGGAAACAGAGTTCAGATAACCATTCAGCTAAGGGACTTCTAGTGCAAATGATTCTGACTACACAAGACAGTGACCTTCACAGGACATCCCCAGATAAGCAATGCCAAGATGCACTTGATCTAGTTCTTAATCAAATGATCTCCTATGTAGGGAATGATGCTTCAGGAGAAAGAATTATCTGGGGATGAGACTTTTGGTGAATGTTGGGAATATTGCCTATACATAGATATTTCTAAGAGTACCAGGTCTCAGGTCATTTTCCTTACTAGTTTCCTTCTATGACCTCCATCCCTCCCTCCATCCCTCCCTCCCTCCTTCCCTCCTTCCTTGCTTTCTTCCTTCTTTCTTTTATTCATTAAAGTTTTGATAAATTCATATGTATAAAAATGCATACTGATTTTTCTCCTCACCATATTTTCTAATCCTCCTCTCATTCCTGTTTTCTCCTCTTGACACATCTTTCTGACATTCTTCTCTATTTGTTTTGTTTTGTGACCAACTGATTTTGACCATAGGTTTGGTACTACACATTGGAGCTTGGTGGGTTCAACAGCAGCTACACATCTGAAGACAACGACCCTCCCCCATCTCCCACAACATATCAAATAACCAACAGTTCAACAGTAAATGATTTGGCATCATGAACTTCTCCCCATCCATTTTTGATTCTTGACAGGGCCAGTCTTCAGCGCAAGTAACCACAGCTGCTGTGAGCTCATGATTGCAACGATTATGCCATGCCTAGAGGAGGGATTCCACATTCCTTCTCCCTGGCTCTGACATTATTCCCATCTTATTCTTTGTCAGGTTTCCCTGAACCTGAGAGGAGATAGTGCACAAGTCTTGTTTGGGGCTAAGCTCTCAGCTTTCACTTATTCTGGCTATCTCAGACAACAATAAGTTTCTACATTCATGATTGTATACTGCAAAGAGTAAACATGATTGTTTACTTCTCCTCTTTGACTAAGGATGAGAGGAGCTTTGTTCTATGGGCATAACCACTGAAGACAGTTCAATGCTATGTCAGTTTGTCTAGACAGCTGTGGTAATGGATTGTTGATCAAGTTTACAGTGCCAGGCATGCATTCCTTCCTATGGAGTGGCCCTCAAATTCAATCAGAGAGCTCTTTGTTACCCCTACAATGGTCTTACCACTATTGCACAAATGAGCACATCTTGCCTGGCAGGTTGGTTTTGTAGGCACATGGTTCACAACTAGGTAAGACAATTGGTGTCCTTTTCCCCGAAGAGCCTGCATAGCACTTTCCATAACTCTGAGAACTAACCAGAAGGGAGGAAGATGCCAGCTAAGTTCTAGCATGCTTTCCCTAGATCTTGCAACTGAGGTGTGTGATATCTTCTTTAATAGGGCTATATTACCTCATTCTAGGGGGAAAACAATAGTACTGAGAAAAGCTTGTATTGTTTTGGTCTCTCTGGCCTCCATGACCACCAACTTCTTATGGAGTTACTCCATTCCTGGCATTGGAAAATATTGACCCATTGCTTCTAGCAACCACAGTATCTAGCCATGCAGGGTATCTCTTTTCAATCTTTCCTCTATAATTTTTAATTGGGCTAAAAAATACTAGATTTCCATGCATATTTTTGTACATCTTGCATTTTGATTAACCCTCTTTATCCCACCCCTCTTCTGTTCAAACTCCCTACCCCTTTTGTCCCCAATGTTCCCCATATCCACTTTATTTTACCTGTATTCTAATACCCTTCCTCCCTAGTCCTCATACCCCACTCCCTCTTAATTTCCTGGCTTCAAAAGGTAGTCCAAGTTACACAAGAAAAAAATGCTGAATCTAGGATCTGCATATGGGAGAGAATGTAGGCCATTTGACACACTCAATACAATTTATAATTTAATTTTTCTTTATGATTGAAGAGAATTCCATTGTGCATATGTACCAAATTTTCCTCATCCCTTCATCAGTTGATTGACATCTAGGCTGAGTCCATTCCCTAGCTATTGTGAACAAAGCGTTAATGAACTAAATGTGCAGGTATCTCTGTAGTTTGATACAGAGTCCTTTAAATATACCCAGGATTGGTATAGCTGTATCATATGGAAGTTTTATTTCTAGCTGTTTGAGGAACCTCCAGACTGACTTCCAAAGAGGCTGAACTAGTTTACACTATTACCAACATTGTATAAGGGTTCCTGCTTTCCCTCATCCATACCAAAGTAATTTGCCTGGGCTACATGAGACCCTGTATGAAAAAAAATTGAAATACATACATTAATTCATATATAAAATGCTAAGGAGGAAAAAGCAAGTGGAAAAAAAGCTTTGTTTGATAGAAGAAGCACTCCCCAAAGCTTCAAAGAAAATGACTTTGCATTGAGAGGAAAACATCAGATTAAGATCATCTAACAGAGTCCCCTGCGAAAATGAAAAAGTCAGGTAAGAACAGGTTCATTTAGCCATGCTCCCATCCCTGCTTAGGCCGTGATTCAAAGGTTATTTTTTAGCATATTGCCTAAAATCATATTCTGTGGTAATTATTTCACACTTTAGTGTGTTTTGGATAACAACTACTAAAGCAAAATAATTCCTATCTATAGTCATGTATGTTTTATCCTTGCTAGGGAGGTTCAATTGATTTTCCTCTCCCCATATGGAAAAATACAGGTTTGACTATATTTACACATTTAATACTCCAAATGAATACAGCTATTATTAGAGGGTCCTACACACTTATTCTAAGTTCTTGTTGATTTCCTCATTTATAAGTTAAATACAATCTTTAATATATTGAGAGTTCCACTGTTAGCTCGTTCTGTCTGTCTGTCTGTCTCTGTCTGTCTCTATCTATCATCTATCTATCTACCTATCTTCATCATCATCATCATCATCATCATCTATCTAACTGCCTTCAAAATTATTTCCAACAGCTCAAAACCATGCCTAAATCTAAAGAAATTGAAGGAGGGAGACATCTTCCCTCAAGAACAAAAGAAACTAAGCAAAGAGATTATCAGTGGGAACCCACAGTCTCTAGTAATACCTGATTTAGGGAACAAACACCATAGCAACAGAAAACCTATGCGTGCAGAGAGGAAAGCCAAATGTGATTAACCATTCCATGTGACACTGTGGACATCACTAGGGATTTAGAGTCAGACATCTCTGAAGAGTGGTATGGCTGAAGATAGATAGGTATGAAGCTTGTACAGGGAACATGATACATTCCTATCCCTGCCCCTGAAGAAACATCTATTTGCTTCTGGACATAGGATAGACAAAAAAATAAGATGGAAGAATGGAAGATTTATTACTGTGAATACTTATCAAAGTTATAGGAATTATTCCTGGTGCAGGTCAACTGACCATACACACAGGGTTCTGTTCTGCTATTTTATTTTAATACTTTTAACTTTAAGGGGTTAGTAATCAGATATTAGGGAACTTGTGTGTGTGTGTGTATGTATGTGTGTGTGTGTGTGTGTGTGTGTGTGTGTGTGTCTGGGGTGGGGGGTCAGAGAAAGAGGAACAGAGGGAAGTAAAGAACTCAAAAGGAACAATAGAACCATTAGTCAGCAACTAAGGTGCATGCGAGATGAGCCCAGGGCCAAGCCAGAGAACGAGATGATGCCCTCTGTGTACTTCTATGCAACAGAAGAGTGTTTCATAATGACAGAATAGGGCAGGTTCTTTAAGGACCAATATTTGGAAAACATTGCTCTTCAGGAAAATATAATAAGACTGGAACACAAAATTTCTAAAACAGTTAAAGTCTTTTTTAGGATGTCAGTTTATAGGTTGTAGCCCCTGCATTCCTCTTTATGAACAATGAAAATTAGTTGTTATTTATGCCCTAGGATACTCTAGAAATCATGTCTTCAAAGATAATTTTTTGTAGGGACTCAAAATCAGCATATTCGCATATGTTTCTTCATTCTATCATATACATTGCTAAAATGTATAAAGGGAGACAAGAGGGTAACAAGCGTTGTAGTCAATGTAAGTCATGATTAACTGTCACCTTCATTCCTCAGTGACTTTAAATCGTCTTCCTATCACTTTATACACATTCATCAGAATCTAATTGTATCTGACAACTATTATTTTAAATACTTGTATGATATCACACGTGTGTACAGATGCAACTATCTTACCTAAATAATGACAGTATTTCTCAACTAATGAAATATTCAGTGTCCACATTTATAATTGTTTCTTAAATGTTAATTTTGACAGGGTTTTTAATTAAGATTTAAATAAAATCTGCACAGTGCAGTTGGTTGAAATGTCACTCTGAGTTCCATTTTCCCTTTAGTTGTTTGTTTGTTTGTTTGTTTGTTTGTTGAGAAACCTACTTTCCTCCCCTGTTGACTTCCCTGCAGGCTTGTTTTCAATCGCTGTATCCATAGTTTTATCTATTGCTCCATGGTCTATAGTGTCCTTTCATGCTGTTGACTTTTTCTTTTTCTTCCTTTGGAATTTGGAATTTGTTAACACTCTTGTTAGATCAGCTCTTTTTCACTCACCAATCAGAACATTTCTATAAAACCTCTTCCATCTAGAATTTAGTAGATTAGATAAAGAAAATTCCTGATGGCTTCTCTCCTTTCACTGGATTATGTTAAAACCCAAGTTGCTTCACAAGCAGGCAGCAATGATAAACAATGAATTTTGTTTTTCTTTATTATCGTGAATTTCTATTTTTAAAATATTTTATCATGAAATATTTGATTTATTTTAATTGACTAAATTTGTTATCACTGTTCAATATTTGGCCATTTGGCTTCTGACTTTTTTAGGACTTTTGATTCATGCTTATTCTTTATTACATTTGATTAGAAAACACACATATGCACGTAGGCACTACAAGTGGTCATGCAGGCCAGGAAGAACAGGGTGAATTTTTATGTCATAAATATAGATTTTATCTGAGTAATTTACTGATAAGGAAAGAAATTTATGTTCATATTGATATGATTCTATGTTTTAAAATAAGCATATATTACCTCAATAAAAAGACAGAACAGTTTAACATGCTCCAATTTCTTAAAAAGGAATTGTGACAAAATTGCTGTTGCAGTTCCTATTGAATCATACATGTTGTCCTCAAATGAATCATATACATGAATTAGTTAATATTTGCAAGGCAGTTTAAAAATTACAGGTCTGTGTGACATTATCCCATTTAGTTTATGACATATTAATAATACATTTAATTTATCTGGCATTTGAATTGGAGCTTAATGAATTAGTAAACAATATCCAATCATGTTAATAAAGAGCTTTGAACTGACTCATCTAGATGATTCTGTTTTCATTTTATAATTATGTTTAGCACATTTATTACATTTGTTTCTGGGAAGTATTTTATGAACACATAGTTAATACATCTTTCTTCAGGTAAAGTATGTGAGGTTTGCTTACAATATGTGTGTTAGGAGTACAGTCTAGACACAAAGATAAGCTTTCAAAATTCACCTTTGTCTTGTTCTTGGAGAAAAATAGCTGCTACCCAGCCTTTGACTTACTCTTTACAAATGAGGTCAGATGGCCTAAGTGACTACAGTTCTAATGCTTTAGTAATAAAGAGTGTGTCACCCACTGAATAAAATAAGAAGGTCTCTTTCAGACATTTTCATCAAAGCTTTAACAGCTGGGACATATTGAAACCTAACAGAAAGGATGGTAGCATTACCAGGTGGTGGTTGGGGGAATGATAGTCTATTTGGCTGCATTCTTTCAAGTGGGATAAATGACTGTATTTTAAGAAAAGGTTTAGGTGATGATATGCCAGAGGGTCTCGGCGGTGGTTGTGCCACTAGTAGACAATAAATCTGTCATCTTGATCTTGGAGTTCCTGGCCTCAAGAACTGTAAGAAATAAATTTCTTTTCTTTATTCCCTTCCTTCCTTTCTTCATTCTTTTTCTTTCTTTCTAGAAAATCTAAGAATTTTTTAAGGCAGCAGGAATGGACAAAGGCATAGAATTCTGGGTTCAGCTTAAAATCTTCATGCGTGAAGAGATGCTAAGTAAAGGTTATGCCACCTGATTGCTTCCTGTGGAGCCAACTGAATGCAAGGGAATGTTTCCAAATGTAAAATTTCACTTCGAGGAGCTGGGGATATAGCTCAGGAGGCAGCATGCTTGCCTATCATGAACAAAGCTGTACTAGATCCCTAGTACTACATAAACTGGTCATCACGGCCTATAGCTGTAAAACTAACAGGAAGTGGAGGTAGAAGGTTCAGAAGTTCAGGGTTATCCTCAGCCACATAGCCAGTTAGAGGCCAGACTAAGTTACATGGGATCCTATCTCAAAAACAAAACAAAACAAAGCAAAGCACATACAAAGTAAAGGAAAAAAATCAATCACCAAACTACTATCTATACAACAGATTTTCTACTCTAATTTCGGGAATTCTCTAGTGTGTGACTTTTGGATGCTCTTCAGATCTTGGGGGTTGGTATGAAGCCATTTACACCAATGGGAACCATCTAGTTCAAGCCATCATCTGGGAGCGCCAGCTGGGGCATTAGTCATGATTCATTTCAGTCTTCAGGTCAAACTCTACAAAGCCAAGGCTATGTTTATAATTAATGATGAACATTTTAAAGATAACCAAGGTGCTCCAAGGACAAAGCATAACATAATATTTACCTTTATATAAAAATACAAACTCCAAAATTGTCTCTACTTAATTATATCATGTTTAAATTAATTGCAAATTTCCAGACTAAATGTAATATACAGAGATCAATTTGGCCTTTGAATGTGCTGTGGAAAACAAGTGTACTGCTAGCATTTACCTTTGTAAATCACACCAAGAGCCTCTGAACAGGAGCATCTCAACCAGGAATAAGAGGCTGAATTCAGTGTCATCTCCTTTCTCTCCTTCTGCACCGCTCTAAATCATCTCTACTACAGTTCTATCATGTAGTCGTCACCTTCTCTGCAGGGGTCAACTGTCTCTCAGAGCCTCTGTGACAAAGGACCTGAGTTGAGATTTAAGCAATGCATGCAGCTGTCATGGATCACCCTTCCCCTCGGCATGGGACGTTCCTCCATCTCTCCCTTTGTTTTCCTGATGTTGATCCTGTGGAAAATCTCAGGACAGTTAGTTTTTGTAGCAAATCTCAACTTGCGTTTTCCTGCTCCAGCTTCATAATTAGATTTAGAATAACACTTCATGGGCATGATACCTTATCCTTCAGGTTTCGTCCTCTAGGACTTGTCCCACCGCTGATGGTGTCCACACTGATCACTTGATTGAGTGTGTGATAGCCTTCTACATTGTAAATTTACTATTACAAATACATATTTTGTGAAGTCACCAGAAGCTATACAAATATGCTATTCTTCATTAAGTATTTATCTTACTCAGATATGTTTATATTGAAATATTTTTTCTTATTTTATTCAAAAAGCATAGTTTATTACTGCCATCACTTATTTCAATGCTTAATTTGTCTCAATTTGGCCCAAATTATTTCCCCCTTTGGCAGGCTTATTTGTCCTTCTATTATATCCTCATCATTTACAAAACATTATATATATTTAATTTGTGCAATGTGATGAAATGAAACATATGGATATGATAATGAAACAAGTTCATACATCTATCATCTCCTACAGGCCCCCAACCTATCTGCCAGTCTCAGAAACAGCTGGAAAGTAGTCAATTTAGCAAAAGTCTTGAATATATTCCATTATTAACTAATATTAAGTTGTATAAAGGACCCTGAGACCCGTTTCCCTTATATCTGATACATTGTATCCTTATACCTTCTTTCATGCCATTTCATTGTTTCTAGTTAGAAGGGGAAGACATTACACCTGTTGGTGGCTGAATGGAGACCAGAGGAGCTCTATGGGAATGCACAACGATGCAGTCATTATGAAAGAAAAGAATAAAATATGCAGTAAAAGGAAATTAAATCAATATATCAAGGAGACACCTGTGCTCCCATGTTTATCACAGCAATAATAATAATAGCCAACCATTAGAAACAACCTGAGTATCTACTGATGGATGAATGGAGAAAGAAACCATGGTATATGTATACAATGGAATACTATTTAATATTAGAAACAAGAAGGTACTGCTTCCCCTCATACATAGAACTGAAGGATAATTATCCATGTGAAAGAAGCTAAACACAGGAAAGTGTCATGATCTCATTCAGATGAGGAATCCTCATTGTTTCACAACCTCCTCGCTTAATGACACAGGACATTCTAATGTTTCCCCGAAGTTTTCTTGTGAGCCGGTCATTTCTTCAAGGCAACCTTGTTTCTTTTAGAGAAGACTGATATACAGAAGCCAAGATATGAAATATCATTCCTCCAAGACTCACTCAGTTTGACAGACCCAAGGAAGACATGTACACACTGCATGCATTACATTGGTGCACATTTTTCACCTGTGTATATTGCCTGAAACTCATGACTATAGATAAATAGCTGCAGGTATAATCCCATCATAGGACTATAGTTGGGATTTCCTTTCTTTTATTGAATCTGTCTTCTACAGTAGATCCCTTTATGCACATACTTAGGATAGGCCTTAGGATATGTAGTTAGAACTATAGCTATCGATCTGCCATCATGGCTTTCAATGAATTCACACAGATGCAAAAATACGCATGGCTGAAAATATATGTGAATGATGTGCTGCGTGTTCAAATAATGCCAGCAAATGAGAAATTAGGTAATGTTTGAACCACAAGTAATGGTTTTCAGGAATAGGAAGTATGATCTGAAGGGCTAGAACTTGACAGAAAGCATGCCAGGGAAAGGTCTCCAGTGATGACTCATCTGTGAACAGCAGGAGCCTCAGAGAAAGCCTCTAGGAACATTCTTTACTATCATATCTCCAAGTCCAGGAAGCAGCAGTTGTGGGGTAGTCAATGTGCCCAGAGGCCAGTTTCCAGGGGTATCCCTACTTTTCAAGCTAATGCTTGCTGGTGCACACTGACATATTTAACAAACACACATTTAATACATCAGGAAAGGTTATATTGATCCTCAGATTGCTAGATGCATAGAAAATATGGTAAAAATAATGTGATCAATAGCTGAGCATGAAAAGTGTGCTGGGTGTGTCACATGTGAGTCACATATGAACATGTATATGGAGGCCGGAGATTAAATTCAGTCATTATTCCTCATGTGCTGATCACCATTGTTTTTGAGACAAGCCTTCTCACTGACCAGAGACTCAACAAGCAAACTTGGCTGGCTGGGGCCAGTGGACCCCAGAGATCCATGTGTCTCTACCTTCCCAGGGCTGAGATTACAAGGATGTACTACCACATCTCGCGTTTTTCATGTGGGTTCCAGAGGTCAAAGTCAGTTCCTCAAGGAAAGCACTTTACCACTGAGCTATCTCCTCAGCTCCTATGAATGGTTTATAAAAAACTTTTACTTTGATAACTTCTCAAAAACTTTGAAGTTACTTCCAAATACAAAGTAAAATGAACAAAAAAGAAGCCTTGACCCTGTCAGACTTGCACAGATCTATTATAGCTTGTTTTATGAACTTAAAAGGAGATTCTACCTTAATATTGAAGATGGTGTGAATAATTACAAAAAGTCAAGCAGAGGCTGGGGGCATCTGTTGATGTTGAAGTCAAGCTGAGAGGAACCTGGACCTGCCATTTTCAAACAGTGCCTCAAAAGGAAGAGATATATTCCATCATGGCCTAGACATAGAAAACTCACAAAATGCCCATGCACTTGGAAGTCACAGAAGACAGAACGGATACCCCACCTGGACCCAAAGGCCCTAGTGTGCTCACAGTGGACACTGGATAGGACAGATACAGTCACCCAGAATCTACTAGGAACCCCATGGAGCTGGCTAGGTCATTTTCACAAGCAGTCCTAACCATACAGGAGAAGGACGCTCCCACATCTGCGGAATTGGACTTGGTGCCTGTCACATCCATTAGCAAGACATCCCAGTCAACACAGTGCTGGAGACATTTCTAACACCCTGTGTCACAAGGGAGTTGGAAGGATTAATTAGCAGCTCTCTGTGAAGACTCTATGTTCTTTTCCTCAGGAGACAGATTAATGACTAATTCTCAGACCTTATTCTGAAAAGAAGGTTATAGTAACTAACAGACTCCACCTCCGAGAAGTACTGAAAAGTCAGTGTGCATTTGCTGATCTGAACACAATTGGAAAACTCATCTCAGGTTATAAATAAAACATTTGACTAATTCATACCTAATAATTCTATCACAATCAATATAATTTAAAGATTTTTTAAAAGTTTGACGAACAAATATCTATTCAGATTGTATTGGGTTTGGAGTAGTGAAATGTCTCAGTGGGTAAAGGCCCTTGTCACCAAGCCTGATGACCTGAGTCTGATCCTGGGAATCCACTTGGTACAGGGAGAAAACATCTGACCACCACATTACTTCTGTAATGCACACATGTGTCCATGCACATGAACATACACACATACACACAGTAGTAAATACATGTAAAAAGGTGTTTTGAATAATGAGAGTAATGAAAGGAAACCTCGTTGTCTAATAACAAGCCTGAAAGAACATCAGTGTGTACTTAAATATATATAGCTATTAAAATTATGGTATGAAAGTTTTACATTGAATAAAAGAAATATTCTAATTCCAGAAAATTAAATATAAAATTGGCTATTTAAATGCCTTGCAAATACAAATTATTACATGGAAAACAAAGACAAGTAGAGGAGGGAGGTCACTCAATAATGAACAGTATGTCTGTTCAGGGTCTAGACTACACCTGGGTGTCACTTTTCCTTGTGATCAAAGGTTCTATAATGAACTATCTGTACTTTATTATAAAAAGAAAAACAGAATGGCATGAGTCTGACCATCTTGCCTGATCTGGCCTACAGCCCTTGGCTGTATAAACTTATGAAGAAAGAATTTCCATGATGTTATTTTCTGATATAATTTTCCATGATGTTATAAATTCAATTGGCTTTTTTGTATATTTTTATTAATTTTTATATTTCACACAGAACATCTTAATCATCTTTATACCCCCTTGCCTATCTACACCCTCCCATGCCCCTTCAATGGATTTCATGCATTCTGTCATTTAGGTTAAGGCCTATTGAGTCAGTTTAGTATACCCAGACATTCCTCAATGCAATTGACCCTAGATAGGCTGAATAGACCCCAGTGAAATTTGATTTGCTTTTGAATGGCTTTCCTCCTTGTCTATTCTTCATATTTTCCTCTTCTTCCTAAAGCATCAGGGCTTTGGAGTTCAAGCCATTTTCTTGCCGTGTGCACTGGACCAGGCCTATTGCTTATGTCCCATGCCAGAGATTCTTACTCTCCTTTCCTTAGCTTGTGATTCGGGCCTCTTCCCCTTTTAAGTTTGATGAAGGCTATGAACTGTGAACTATTGCTCCTTTTCTGTGAGTTTTCCCCAGAATTGTGCACACTCATATCCTCCATTGAAACATCTACCTAATAGCCTTTTACTCTTTTCTTCTTCAGTCACAGAGAGGAAAAAATTACATTGATTCTTCCTAGAAAGCCAAGCTATTCTAGAGAAAATCATTTTTTCTGTTTCCTATCTCCACTGACGAGCCTATCTTTGAAGATTCCGTCAGTTCCAAATGTCATTCATTACAGATTTGTCCCTTCCATTTCAGGTTCTTAGGTCCTGCTGTGCAACAGCATCATAGTTGAGAGGGACTTAAAAAACCATGTTAGTGCAATTCTCCGATATCGATGAGGAAACTCAGAACAATTTCCCTAACTAGGGACCCAGCTCGTTTAATCATTAACTAGCTTCTGCAGGTGTCCTGGAGAGAGAGCCATGGCTTCATGAGGATGCTCATTTAGGAGCTGATAGCCTAGAGAATTTGACTCAGCAACACTGCAATAGCTTCTGCATCTTCTACTAAGTGTCAAATGTTCATTCTAGAACATTTTCTTACATATAAACATATAAACACTTACATGTTAACAGTATCATGTATTTTTCTTATTGACTGGACTGGATTCTATATGTTTGCACTTACAAGTCTGTATGTAATCGTTTTTAGGGGTTAAAAACTTATTTCTAAACAAGTGTAACTTCTTGGAAGGCTGAGGCAGGAGGATAATCCACTGGATGGCATCCTGGGCTATATAGTGAAACACTGTTTCTAAAAAGAATTGAAAGGAATTGTTTTCAGAAGGAAGCATTGAAATGTAAAATGTAAAACTGAAAAAGCAGTCCAAATGTCAGAGTTCATTAATGGAATTCAATGAATTGTTGTTGTAGGAATCATTTAGCACACTGTGGCAGAAATTGTACACATTTTAATTTCAGCTCTCTCAGCTCCCTTTGAACAGTTGGCAAGGCTGCAGAGACTTTCTTAATCATTTGAGGGTCCCTCCCTAATATTAGTGTTATCCTTAAGAGCTCTGTTTCTTAGTATTTTGTTTGTGTCCAATACAGCAGACTTTGTTACCCTCATTTTAAAGAAAATTATTTCAGAACTGTTAAATAGCTGAAACTTAAGATAAGACAGCCCCAGGACCTGGGCCCCAGTTTAGAATCTAGAAATCTAGATAAACTATGTGTTCTCATTCCCATATGCTATATGACCATTTTGTAATTTAATATTAGCCAAAACTGTATTTCTGATGTTTCTTCTGCACAAAATACATCTATATTTTTCCATATAGGAGTTCACATTTTGTAGTGGTACATTTCCCAATGACTCTGTTATATTTTCATTCCCCAAACCATTCCTTAAATGACAGAGCTCCCAACTGCTCTATGTGATGGGCCATCACTTCTGAATGCTGCCTAGAGTGAGCCTTGAACTCACCAATTAGTGCATATGAATGTGTAGCACTATGTGTTTAAAACCCCCTTTACCTTGTAATAAGATCAACTTCTAAGATTCATCTGAGCTCCAGGCACAGCATAATGACCAAAGAGAATGAGAAGTCAATAAGAATCTAATAAAAACCTTTTCCGAGTTCTCTTGCCCAAACCTTGTAGCCACTTTTCCAACACTGGCAGCAAACCCAAGTTCCCAGGAGTACTGAGAACCAGCTTCCATCGTGCGTGGTTCACACCTTGCCATTACATCATCTCTACGGTTTCAGATTGTGGCTCTGCCATTCTGAAGATCTGGGAGCTCTTTCCATAATAAGAGACACAAGGGTAACATATGTCACAGAATGGGAGAACCTCTTAAACAGCTTTGTGATATAATTTATAACCGAAAAGGTTAAACGTAATAGTTTTATAACTAAAAAATAAATAAAAGATAAAAATAAAATGAAATCATTCAAAGGCCATTCTAAATCACTATTTTAAAATTCCACATCACACAAAATCCTAAGTATACTAAATGAAGAACATTTCAATTGGGGAGCGGGTAATGACATCTTAAACTATTTTATTCACCATTCTCCAGGGTCTCAAGAACAATTCTATCTTTGAATAGTGTCATGACCTTTATCCCATTTTTCTGACAACATATTCTCTGTGTGATTCCATTAAGGAAACATATAGGAATACATGTTATATTGGGAAAAAGCAGATCTTCTTTTATTGTATAAATACTTGTATCTTAGGGATTGTTAAGATGGCGCAACAGTTAAGAGCACTAACTGTTGTCACAAAGGGCCCTGGTTTAGTTCCGAGCATCTACATATGGCAGTTCACAAAAGTTTGTAACTGCAATTCCATGGAATCTAATACCTTTTGGCTTCTGAGGGCTCTTGCATGCATGTGGTTCACATAAAGTCACATAGGCACATACGTACATAAATAATTTAAGTAATCTTGCATCTTAGAGCTGTTTTACTATTAAAAGTTACTATAGAGCCTGGACAGATAGTTTGGTCAGTAAAGAGCTAACTGCAAAAGCATGAGGATCTGAATTTAGATCCGAAGTTGGGTGTCAGATCCTGTAACCTCAGCATTAAGGAGGCAGAGAGAAGAGGAGCCTTGTGACTTGATGGGCAGCCAGGAAAACTCCAGGTTCAATAAGAAACCTGTCTCAAAAAATGAGGTGGGGAAGAAGATACCTGATGTTGACATCTGGTTTCCACACATATGTGTACACACACATGCATGCACACATTATGACTATTTTTAATTCATTTCCAAATATATATCACAGTAAGATGAATCCAAAAACTGACTTTGGGTCAAACCCAATTGTATCATTTACTAGCATTGACTGGGCAAGGGACTTCCATTTTGTATGTCTTCATTTCTCACTTGCATAATGGGGCAGAGTTAAGAGACTCTATCTCATAGAGCCGCTGTCAAAGTTCAGTGAGACCATTCAGGTAAAGTGCCAAATATACTCCCTAAGTTCAAGTAAATCATGAATAACAATCATGTCTTCCCTATGGGGTAGCCTATGGGATATGGAGTTCTCAGTCTACAGGTAACATTGGGGCCAAGGTTATAGACACGTAGCCTACAGAGAAGATTTATTCATGGTTTGCATAATGACAAACAATAATAATAGTAGGTGAGATGCTTATGAGCATTCACTTAGCACCCGTGTTAGAGTTACTGCATGTGGAGACTGCTGTCTCTGGAGAACAGAAAATTTTATGAATACTCTGTTAAGGAGACTTAAAAAGAATCTTCCAGTATGCAACTTAAACATATGATAAAAGTCTATCATTCTGATTCCAAAAAAATTGTATGTCATTTTGATTCAAATTATGTGGGGATTCCAAGAAATTGCATGTCATCTTGCTTCAAATTATGTGGCATTATTTTTGCTGTGTATCACTCTTTTATTTATTTTTTTCTTCAGCAAAAATAATCTGATGTAATGTTCCCATCTTTCCTTTCCTGCTGTTGACTGCATGTAGTCAAGATGCTAATTAAAACCATCTAATTTAAAGGCCAAGTTTTCCCTGAAATAGATTCTTGGTAATTTTGCAAAATTACTACTGGGCATGAAGGTTGAAACAGATATGCTCAAATAATCTGTGTTTTGCTTAAAGTGATTTAAATGTCAAGCTATGGTGTTTTCAGCCTCAAATCCCTGCAGATCATGTTAAGATCGTTTAAGAAGGTACCCTTGCTAGAAATCCACTGATGGAGGCACTTGGGCCATCCAAAGGGCTGTCGAAGCTCCTTTTTCATTTTTGGCATCTTTCCAAAACTGAATACTGAATCAAGTTCAGTATTCTTGGTATATGCAGATACAGAATTTATATTGTATGTTTGTGGTAGACCACTGGGGACCAAGCAGTGAGTGAAATGAAGTTTCAGTAAATGACATCCAATATCCCATATTATTCTTTGAATGCATCAATTTTAGTTAATACTCTACTCAAGTGATTTTTACCTTTGCAGCCAAAAGAATTCATCTTTTAAATGGTGTGTACACATGGAGATGCTCACTCATGCTTTCTTTTTAAAAATTTGTTATATTGAATATTTTGTGTATTTCATATAGACTATCTCAAACAATCTTAATCATCTATATACCCCCATACCCACTGGAGCCCATATACTCTGTCATCCCTGTTAAAGCTCACTGTGTCTGGGGACACTGATGACACAGTGAGCCTTAACACAGTGAGCCTTAACAGGGATTACACACGCTTTCTTTCTGCATGCTCTCTGTGGATGATTTCAATTCTGTCACTTGACTGGCACCAGTTCATCCTTCAACATTGGCATAGAAACCTTTCCCAAGCCTCACTCTTCCTCAAGATACAAAGATATTTCCATCATTTGCAAGGTCCATAGTGTTTATAGATTATTCATAGGAGATTTATTTTCTTTTCTCATTCATGTATGCATATCTAAAATAACTTTATTCTATGGTATGTATCTAATCAATTGACCAATCAAATGATTGATGGGCCATCTAAAAAGTGCACCGATCTCTGTTTCAATTAGCTTCACAGAATGGTTTCAATCTTCTACTGAGGTGAGGCTAATAAGTGAGAGTTTCTGAATGTAGGTCCACATCAGCCTCAGTTTTGCCATGAACACAGACCCTCACAGACATAGCCATATCACCAAAATGTCATGGAATAGCCACAAGAAGGGTGTGACAGTTAATCCTGGGTGTCAACTTGAATGGATCTGGGATTAACTGAAATGAGACAGATCTTCTTGACTGGATCATCTGAAGCTGGAAGATACAGCCTAAATGTGGGTGTTACCTTCTGATGGCAGCCTGTATAAAAGGCCAAGGCAGAGGAGAACGCCTGGCTTCTTACTGCTTGCCTTCTCTCTCACTGGTGAGTTCTTCTTGCTGCTGTAGACTGAAGACTAGCTGATCTTTTGGAATTCATCAGATCTTCAGTGCCAGATTGGGACTACTGAGACATCCAGCTTCGTGGACTAGGCAACTATGGATTCTCAGCCTCTCCAGTGTGGACTACTCAGACTGTATCCTGTGAGCCAAGCTGATAAATATCTAGACATATATATTCATTCTACTGGTTCTGTTTCTTTGGATAACCCTGACTAATACAAAGGGCAAGCCCAGAACAAGCCGATTAGCTCTGTATTGGTGTTTAGCACATAGCAAGAAGTATGTAATTTCCAACACATTATTGACAATCTAGTCCTTTTCTTTCTTATCTTCTGAACCCATACATGTCACAGTAATGAAATATGAAATCCATAATCATCCGTCTCCTACTGGTCATAGTTCTTGGCAGACTGATGACACAATTCACCATTTATATATATTGTGGCCATATTAACCAACATACAATATGCTTCCTTCTTTAATTTGGAAAAGCTTTTTGACATTCGCACATCTGCTGCCTACTCAGATAAGACTGAGGGAAAATGTTTGTGTTAGTGGTGCATGAAATGTAATTGAATGGCCCAGAACTCTACCGTTTACATCTGTTCTGATCAAACAGATGGAAAACAGGGACAGTGACTGAAATAGTCAGTGATGTGCTCAAGAAAGGCCTTGTATTAAGAAGGCTATCTTGGCCTTATGACTATACAGCTCAGTGATAGAATAAAGCTCTGGGTCTGATATTCAGTATACGAGAAACAGAACTATTAAA
This sequence comes from Nannospalax galili, assembly GCF_000622305.1. NCBI lineage: Eukaryota > Metazoa > Chordata > Mammalia > Rodentia > Spalacidae > Nannospalax > Nannospalax galili. Next base: position 2,035,901 of record NW_008340555.1, read on the forward strand.
AGGATTGACTCCTACTGAATATTTGCTTGTATAACTACAAATGCCATTTTTTTGAATAATTTTTAAACACTCATCTTTATGCATTTCCATGAAAAATAAATTATGTAGGATTTCCCATAAGTCAGTTTGGAACTGGAAAAGCTACTTTATGATTCTGGATAATAAAGGTTTCATTCTATTGTGGAAATGTTTGTTGATATTTTGTGATTTTATTTTTGTTCTTCAAAATTCCTGGGAAAGAGAAAAGTAGATAGGTTAATGGGTAAATGGGTTGGGTACCCAAAATTATGCAAACATATGCTCCATCCTCCCCAGCTATATGATAAAAGTTAGCTTTGAGAGGCCTCATGGCCTTGTCTTCAATCATTTATGAATATTTCTTCAGAGTATAAGAGGTGCCCAGGCTACTTAGAGAATTAACTTGCTGTCTAGTATGTCCTCAAAATCTATTCATATCACTTCTGATCTATGTACAGAGGGAAAGATCTTTAAGGTCCTTTAAGCTTCCATATATGTATATATGTGGAATATATATTATATATA
>NW_008340555.1:2036507-2046410 GCF_000622305.1 Nannospalax galili
AAATTTCATCTTCTTGAAATAGTAAGATATTTGAGATTCTCAAGTACTGAGCTGGTCTTTATATAATAGGAATATTTTAAACATTCTATTTATATGTGTTGCTGATAAAAAGTGTATTACCCTGGTACATTTCTTGTATTGTAAAAGCAAACAGTATACAGCAGTCAATGCTGCGATATATAGCGGATCAAAGTGCTGAGAATAAGATATTGAATGTATAGGCCTAAATGGGACATCCTTACATCCTTATCAACACCATCACCACACATAGACACCCAGACACCAGACACAGACACAGACAGACAGACAGACAGACAGACACACACACACACACACACACACACACAGCCCTTGTGTGCCTGTCCAAGGCTTAAGGAACATCACAAAAGGATGTGGGAAGAATGTAAGATCCAGAGGATGGGAAGGACTGATGTGAAATGCTGTCTTTTGGATATGATAAAGCTCTAATACAGCTGCGGTTACCAGCATAAGATCAAGCCAGCCAGAATTCTTCAATAGACAAAAGAAGTACTCTCCAGGCTCCAACTGAGGTGCAACTGGCAGTTGATAGCTGCTGTGGGGAGGTAGAACCATTCATTTTTAGAGTATGAATACTGATATGTTTCCAATGCTCCTGGTGATGGCCCCCACACCCACACAGGCAGCCCTAATAAGATTTAGTGAGTTATCAAATAAATGTAAAAGAAAAAACTTGGAGTTGGGAGGGGACATGTTGAGTGATACAGAGGAGTTGGAGGGAAGAAATTTAAATGGGTATGCTGATATTTCATTGTGTATATATTTGAAAGTCTCAAGAAAAATAATATTTTTCAAAAAAATGAGGACATCAAATTTGAAAGGAGACATAGTCTACAATGCAGTTGGGAGAGAATGGGGTATTTCTATGATAAAAATACATTGAATACATGTATGGAATTCTCAAAGAATGAATAAATACACAAGTCTTCACAGCCTTAGATCACAAGATAGAAAAGTAACACTTTGTTTTCAGGTGTGAACTATCAGCAAAAGTGGGGGCTGCAGTGAAGGTCACAGAATGTGCATGATATTTGCCTTAGGAAAATAAATTTTAACCAATTCCTTTGATAGGCTCTGCTTCCCTCAAAGCCAAATAATTTAATCAACCAATCCTCACACAACAGGAGTCCTGATGTGATTTTCAAAGAGATACAACTTTCTGTCCCATGAGAGTGAACTAGCTTCTAACCCAGAAGAGGAGCACTATCACTGTGTACAGAGTATGATGTTATTACAGATAGCAGAACTAACTTTTTAGGTCCTTGCTAGATTTTACAAATACGTATATATACATATATATATATATGTGAAATTATAATTTAGCAAACAGATAACCCCAGCTCCCTCCAGAGTTGGCTTTGCATGATATGATGCACTTTCTGCTATGGTCATTTTTTTACCATCTGCTGACCCAGATGGAAGAAGGAACTGGAAAATTCTCTGTTGCCTTTCACATTCTGTGGTGACATGTGACTTGAAGTAGGAAGCACTATGGCTGAAACTTGGATTCTACTTCATCTACTCCTGGCTCAGGTTCTGAGAAAGCAAGAAAGGCATATGGATACCCTGGGAGTTAAGAGCTTTGTGTCAGGCTTTGGCTGGGACAGCTATGGAGCATACAGACTTTGGCTTCAGGCATGCCAGAACCTGCTGCCTCATTGTACTGCCCAGTAGATGCGACCTTGGAAATTAAGCAATCTTCAGTTTCAGCATCTTAAAATAGGATGAGGGTGGCATCATCCTCGTTCTTTCATGAGGATTAAATGAGGTTTTTATTTCCTCACCCTAATCAATATTATTTTGATACAATCCAATTAACTTTATTTCATAGCCAATAGGACTGTGTTCCTGGTTTTCTGATCAAGATCTCCACATTTTGAGAGGATGATCACCCCTGTATGATCTTAGATAAGACTGAGAGCCAACAGGTGCAATTTACATTCCACTCACTCTTTCATGTGCAGCTGGTCATTGATTCATCACAGGTCTATAAAGAAATTGCTTAATAGGAAAATGATTGATGTAGAGAAATTTCCCCATATCATTGAGCTGTAGAGTTGTCATAGCTGTAAGTCCCCTGTTGTGTTTTGGATTTGATGTGTTCCTCAAATATTAATGCACTAAAAATTTGGTACCAGTGTGGCAATGCGGAGATGGTGGACCCATCTGTAATGGGCCTAGTGGAAAGTAAATGGGTCCTGGGTCCAGTAAATGGGTCCATCCTCATGAATGGATTAATGTTGGTTTCCCAGGAGTTTGGTTTTGCAAGATTAAGTTCTGGAGAAAGCAGGTTGATACAAAGGAAAACCACTCCATGTGTCTGGTTCCTTTCTGCACATGGCTGGTTCCTTTTCCTGCTCTCTGATATACTACTACCACCAGGCTATTTCAACACTCTAGCCAACAGAATTTTGAGCCAAATAAACTTTTAACTTTATAAGTTACTTACCTTCAAGAACATTATAATAACACAAAGCAGACTACACCCTACACTGTATCTTTAGGGGCAATGAGAAAGGTTTAATGTTCCAGGACTCAACTCTGTCCATGGAACTAACTTCCAGATTTAACTTTATCCTGCCCGTGAGTCTTAGAGCAACAGGGAATCTCAAATAGGCCATCCATCAAGACCCCGACTCTCCTAGTTTGTATGTGAAATAATGAAACTAAAATGGAATTGTCACACTAACTCAGGAACACAAGTTCTCAGTGACCCTGAGTTGCTTGATATAGCTCAACTGATATAAGATGAAATTAAATACTAAAACTCAACTCCACATTGTGAATATTAAGTAAATTGTTGATGCTGATTATAAGAAACATCTAGTGATTATCACTAACCATGCAGATTCATCAAAGTTCCTTCCAGAAGATGAGGGGAGCTGGAGTTTTTTGTTTTGTTTTGATTTTCGGTTTTGGGTTTTTTGTTTGTTTGTTTGTTTGTTTGTATAAGGTCATATTGAGTAGGATGACCTGGTGGTTAAATTAGTTTGCAGCGACATCATAGAAAACAGCTACAACCTTGATAGTTTAAAAAGCAGAAATCTGCTTTCTCATCATTCTGAAAGTTAGAAGCCCAGAGTCAAGATGCCAGCCTGGTTAGGTTTCTTTGAGACATCTCTCCTTGGTTTGCAGATAGCTGTCTTCTCATAGTCTATCTTTTGTGTGTCCTCATCCTCTCTTCTTAAAGAACACCCATCACATTAGACTGTAGTTGACTCTCTGGACTTCATTTTAACTTTCCAACCTGTTAAAAATCTTTCTCCAATGGAAAAGTGTAGGTTAGGACTTTAACATTTCAATCCATGGGACACAAAAATTCATGGGTCTCTGTGATCATTTAAGAACGACTGACCATAGCCTGACAAGGAAGCCCTTAGAACCTGACAGTCTGCTAGAGAGGATGCTCATACTGTTCCTTTTAAAAGTTAAGGGGGATTTGCATTTCACCATCCATAAATGCTCATTCCTATTACTTGGCTACCTTTAGTGATTCCTAAGAACACAAAGACTAGAGGAAAAAAGTTCATTGCAGAATGCGTTTTTTGTCTCAGGTGTTGGTGAGTCCTGCGCTCCAAATCATCTTGGTATCATACACAAACACAGACATTTGGGAGTTGGTATGCCTCTTCCAAATAAAATATACAAAAGGATACAGAATTTACCAGTTTCTAAAACTCATTTTTCCCTGTAGTTTTCATCCTACTGTGTCTTTTTTCAAAATATTGAGTCTCTGTATCTTCTAAAATTATAGTGGATTTCCTAAGTATTAGAGTCACAATGAAATTTAAATGGAAAGACAGCAACAGTATAGTGTCCCAATCTTCAGGATTAAAGGAAAAGATCTCAGATGTTAATGACCAAACCTTCATTCTTTGATTTCTACTGGAGATTTTTATTAATATTTTATCTTAATTAAAAATGATTACTGGGTCTACAGGGATGGCTCAACAGTTAAGAGCACTGGCTGCTCTTGTAGAGGATCTAGGTTCAATTTCTAGCACCCACGTGGTGGTTAACAATTATCCATATCTCTAGTTCCAGGGGATCCGATGCCTCTTTTGACCTCTGCAGACATTGTAAGACACTGGTATACTTATGTACATGCAGGCAAAACATGCATACACATAAACTAAACTAAACTAATAATAAAATGAATAAATAACATATTCAAAGGATGATTACATCTTCATTGTGAAGGAAATTTGGAAAAACACATAAAAATTTAGTAAAATAAAACTGAATAAGAAAATTAAAAAAAAAATTTCCATTCTTGCCATTCAGAAAAAGGCTTGTTGCAGGTGGGATCTGGGATTATGACTCACTCATAAAGCACTTGTTAGCATTTGTGGGGCCCTGCATTAGGTCATTTAATGTGCAATATTTTATTACATAGTATTATGTAACCATCATATAATTGTGGCTCTATAATTTCCTAAAATGGATTGTAATGTATAACTAATACTTCATAGTATAAATATAGTTTAACTTAACTATGTGTATAAATTGATACTGGAAACATATATTAAACATAATATATGTATTATATATATATATATATATATATATATATATAGTTGTACATAAGGAGATTTGACTATATTTCAGTTTTAAATGCTGACTGGAATAACTCAGGATAAAACAGTGGAACAGGTATGAGAGGATGTATCATTTTACTAGGGGTTGGCATCCTTTTACTACTGGACCATCTTCCTGCACTAACGTATGTTTCTTTTTGCATTTGTTGGTCTCAGTCATCCCACTGCGGTCCCTACACACACACACAAACACAGATTTAATCTGGTTAAGTTGTCTGGCATTTGCATCTGGTACTACAGCTCTGAATTGCTCGCTGGAGATTAGGGTGACAAAGAGCAAGGTCCCTGCCAAAGTCAAGACAAATGTCACTCATGTAGTAAACTTCAATTATAGTCAAATTAATCACAGTAATGTTATAGTCTGTTAGAGAAAATGGAGCAATTTGGAGGAAATCTGTCCAAACACTGAGCGAGCTGTACATACACAGAAGTCCCAGAGATCCCAGTGGGCAGGGGTGTACAGGATGGCAGGTGGACTTCTTGGCCAGGATGCAGATCCTTCCTGTAGTCCTGAGAACTCTTTTCTCTCCCCTACTGATATTTCATGTTAGTTGATGTTATTAGAAGCAGCAAACACTTTGATTCAGGGAAGCCTTGTGGCATATTAGATGCATTTGCTTAGTGTAGACAGATGCTTTTCAGTTCTTTGCATGAGCAAATCCTCCCAGTACAACTGACAACATGGAGGGCATTTGTGTGGTACAGAAGATGACACAGCAAGTGCCATGCCAGTTGCTTAGGGCTCAGCCTGCAGCACTGCACTTAACAGGACTGTAGTGCTACGAGTCTGGCCACCAGCCTGCAGTATACGGTGCACATTTCGAAACTGATTTTCATCAGCAATATTTTGGTTTTGTTTTTTAAAATATTTTTTAAAGTGTCTAAAATCATTTTTTTTAATTTTTAAAAAAATTTTAGAAGCATTTCATTACAGCTTTAACATACTCAATAACAGTTTCCAGAGCAAAGATACATCTCTTTCAAAAGTGGCTATAAATTTTTTAGGTTCGCTATTGAATTAATACAGTTATGCAATATTAAATTCAGTGTAAGCCCTGTAAGACATTGTTCCTTACAAAAAGACTCATTGTTTTTGTTAATATCACTGAGATGTTGGCGCATGTGTCTCTCATCTGTATATATCTGATTATTACTAGTCATAATCAGTTGCACTCACATCCTTGGCACCTGTGTATGTCTATAAAGTCATTGGGTAGATTTCAATGGTAATGTTTAATCACTTCTACTAATTAACATGCCATAAATTTTTATGCTTCCTGCTCAAATATAATTCATTTTTTAAAATTTGTTCATTTTGTGTGTGTGTGTGTGTATGTGCATATCACACAGAACATCCCAAACCATCTTATTCATCTATACACCCTTTCCCAGAAGGCACCCTCCCATAGCTTCCCTCCCCCAACTAAAGCCCTTATACTCTGTTATCCCTGCTACTGTCTGCTGTGTTGTCGGCACCCCCAGCTGTTCCCCACTACTTGTCCAACTGGTGAATCTAGTCAGCCTATCTAGAGGGCTTTGTTTTAGGAAGGTCAGCTGTTCCTCATCTAGCAGCAATCAGTTGTCAATATTCCTTTAGATAAGATTGGGGTCTGCTGTTCGTTTTCCCAGTTCTATGCTGGGTTACTATCTGGGAGTCCCTTGGGCCACCCTGGCCAACAACTCAAAAGAAGGTATCTCCTACCTGGCACTGTTGCTTGTTATGTAGCCTTTAGCTATACATATGGACTCTTAAAAAATTATATTGGCCCCTTTAATCTTTGGTTATACTTTCCTTTTGGGTGTTTAAGGCCATATAGTTGGCCCAGGTAAACCAATTTATTTTTAATCTTAAGGTCATTTGAGATCTATTCCTCAGGGGTCATATGGGCTTGGGAGGAGCCCCTGGCTCTTTCTTTTAACAGTTCCACCTATGTGAATATAAGTCAAAGGTCCTGCTCAACCATGGCTGGCTTTGCTTGGAAGCATGGAGGAAATGACTCCTCTTTGTTGACCCTCCTCTTTGTAGACTGGACACTGGTTCAAGTCCATCTCGTGGGGTCTCCTCAGCCTCTTTGATCAAGAGGACAGGTGACTCACCACCATTTTAGGACATTTTGAGAGATGCTCATAGTCCCCTGGAACTAGTCGACCTAGGAGGGCAAGGAGCAAAAACTATCCTTCATGTCCCTCTGACCAAATTAGTATAGGCCTCAAAGTATGTCTGTTTTTTAAAATATTTTTATTGAATTTTTGTGTGTTTGATACACATATTAATCATCTTTATACCCACTTCTTCCTGGTCCCATAGTCCCCTCAGTAGATTTTATGTATTCTGTCATTTATTTTAAGGCCTATCAAATCAAGTTAGTGTCCTCAAACATTCCCTCAGTGAATGTTCATTCACTGAGGTCTAGTCAGCCTATCTAGAGTCCCTCCCTTAAAGAAGATCAGTTCTTCCTCACCCAGCAGTTATTAGGTACCCAAAAGTTCTTCAGCTAAGATTGGGGCCTGCTTCATATTTCCACAATTCTATGCTGGGTATTTGTCTGCTTGAATTTGCATGGGTCTTGTGCATGGTGTCACCATTGCTCTAAGTTCATATGAGCAAGGTCCCAGGAGCCTGTCTCTGTTTCCATATGGTCCTGTACCTCCTCCTCTGGTTCTTACAATCTTCTGCCCCCACCTCCTCTGTAATGGTCCCTAAGCCTTAGGTGAATTTAATATAGGACCCATATTCTGCAGACTCTTATTTTCTATGCTTTGGCCATTTGTGGCCCTTTGTGTTCAGTGTCCTCTGTTGCATGAGGGAGCTTTATCAACTATATCATCCGTTTTACTAATCTGTGATTTTCTTCTTGGATTGCACTGGGAGATTCCATGTGGAGGGAAGCCCAAAGGAAGGTTTCATTTACCCCTAGCAGACATATGTTGTGACCTTACTTCCTCAGAGTCCTGGCCTCTCCCCTCCTTAGGCAGCAGGCCCCAGACTACTTCTACTGACATCCTTCTTTCCTCAAACCTTGACCAGCTGCCTGGGAGTGTGTGCATGGGTGCACACATGTGTGCAAGTGGGTAAGAGATCTTCGACCTATCCTGCGGAAGCAAAGCCTCCTTGCTTTGCTATTTTCTATTAATTGAAAGACTATCTCCTAGAAGGAAGTGGGAAATTCCTAAGACTCAGGAGGTAAATGAAGCTAAAAGGCTGGGAAGTAAATGAAATTTACCAAGTTATGTAAGTTGCTGACAGTTACAAGGTTTATAAGGCCCAACATCAAGGCTATAAAAGCATTAACAATTGCTGGGGGAAGGGAAACTCTACAGTCCAATGAGCTGTTGAGAATTGTGTGGGGAATTTCAGGAATCCAGCTTTAGTGCAATCATTCCTGCTGTGTGGTCTTTTAAGTGATGCAGATGTCTTTAAGTCACTCAAACTCCTGTAAATAACCCTTCACCCACATATCCATAAGCAACCCCAATAAACTTCACTGTCTCACTAAATTAGACTTGGTAGAAAAATTTCTTTGCTCTGTCTTTAGTGCCCTGTTTGAATATCTGAGTTGAACAGACATTTGTTCCCATTGATCAAGGAAAAGTCACACAACAGAATTCTCTTCACCAAAATTACTGGGCCTTTGTAATTTTCCAGTGCATCTGTATGGAAGTAAGTCTTGCATCCATTTGTCTATTGAATTTTGAGCTCTCGGGTTTTCATTATCTCATATATAACATAGAAATAATTCATATACCCTAAAACTCTGGGACAGATTAAAACACTAAATAGGTGTATCACAGAAGGCTTGGGCTAGGCACAGTGCTTGCCTGAGAATTAGTGTTCCTTTCTCCCTTACATTTGAATGGTACTTAAGAAGGCAAGGTATAAGGCGATAGGAAACAGAAGGGAACAGTTCAACAAAGACATAATTGATGCAAGTCATTATATAGCGTGATATAGTTTGCAATGAATATATTATGACATTACAAAATGGTTTAAGGAGAAAAAGATGTATGTAGAATTTTAGAATTGTAGATGGGTCTGGAAGGTTGTCATGTAAGAAGTGAGGCTCTGAGATGGGATTTGGGGATATTCCACATAGTGAGGGAAGACTAAGAACATTGAGAATGAGATTTGAATTCAGACAAATTTTCTTGCCGTAGGAGTGTGAAGTTATCAGATGCAGGGTAAACACACATGCTATATTCAGCCTGGCTCTGTAATGGGTAAATTGGTTTAATGTAAACAGGAAAAAAACAGAAAAGCCAACAGTGCACAGAAATAGACACTATAAAAAAACCTCTTTGGGGTAAAGTGAAATATTGGTACTTTTTTATATCCAATGTCATCATCGTGAGAAAAAATACTGAGCATTTATTAAATCCAAGAGATAATACATACATACATAAATAAATATCCTGTACATCAAGAGAATGTTGTTTAAATTTTGAGTTCAAATGGCTTTCAAGTTACTATGGTAATGATGTTTTCTAGGAAATTATGATGGATTTATTAAACAGATGATAGGCATTACCTTGGACAAGATTTACTGTGTGTACTTACCCATGGCACTAATGTGCAAGTCAGGGGGCTTGTGTAAAAGTTACTAGTTGAGGCTAAGCACACTGATATATAAATTGCCATCTACAATACGTTGGTATTCTTGCTAGCCTTTTAATCTCACACATACTTGCTTGAACAGCTTGTTGCAAGAAAAGTTCAGGTAATCAAAATCAAACTATTATTCCTCATTTGACTATCTTTACATATACATGTAATAATTAGACATTTATGGTAGAGTATGATATTTTAACACATACTGAGTTTGTATTAGATCAAGGTAATTAGCAAATGCATTTTACCTCTGCCTCCATTTCTCATTTCCTTCTTAAAGGTTATATTTCTTTTGGGTTCTAGGTCAAACACTTGGCTTTTCACATGCTAGACCAGTGTACTACTGCTAAGCCTCACCCCAGGCTTATAGCATGGCTTTTAAAGGATGTTTTTGCTGCCATCTAATGAGGACTTATAGTTCATTCCTACAAAATAAATTTTGTTCCCACAATGTAGACTTTAAATAAAATTTGACTAGGCTTACAGTAAGTCACATGGTTATTTTTATTCAAATTTTTGTGAATTTTATACAGTATGTTTTGATCTCATTTAGATCCCTGACCTACACCCCTCCTTACTACTCCTCACCCAATTTCATATACTTCATTTTGAGAGAGAGAGAGAGAGAGAGAGAGAGAGAGAAGAGAGAGAGAGAGAGAG
>NW_008340555.1:2046635-2048000 GCF_000622305.1 Nannospalax galili
GGAGGCTTGGTCCTCAGGGAGGACTGGCTTCTGCTTCTTCTTTTCAGGGGAAGACTGGAGGGGTAAAAGGGAAGAAGTGAGATTTGGGGGAACTGAAGGGGTAGAGGGCCCTTGATTAGTCTCTCTGGTTCCCCGTGGAGGTAGGAATGGTTGTGCCCACGGTATAGGGTTCCGTGCCAAGTCTTCCCAGGTGACTATATAAGCCACCTAGTCCGGATGTCCATGTGGTCCTGGGTGGAAAATGTATTCCTTGACCTGTAAGATAGTAGCAAGGTCAAAAGTCCCATCCCTTGGCCATCCTTTTTTGAAAGAGGGCCACTCAGAGGAACAGAGACTCTGCCACTTCTTCTTTTGGACCTCCACTGATAAGTTGTGGGCCCGTTCCACGACCTCCTTCCAATATTCCAGAGTTAAGCTTGAAGGGGTAGAGAGAGAGAGAGAGAGAGAGAAAGATACAGAAGAGAGAGAGAGAGAGAGAGAGAGAGAATGAGAGAGAGACCCCAGTTGATGTCTATAAATGTCCTTCAGTATGAGTCTATTCACTGGAGCCTGGTAAACCTCTGAAGAATCACATCCTTGAATGAGATAGACTATTCCCCTCCCAGTAACCATCAGTTGCCAACTGATCCTCAAGTAGGGTTGGGGTTTCTTATCTACTTCCCCATGTCTATCCGGATATTCTGTCTGGCTTAAGCTTCTGTAGGACTTGTGCATGCTGTCAATATTGCTGTGAGTTCATATGTTACTGACCAGCTGATTGGATAACTCTGTTTCCTTGTGTTCCTCCACCACCTCCGACTCTTTCAATCTGCCTACCCCTTCTTCCATGTTGATCTCTGAACCTTGGGAGGCAGAAGTTTGATATAAGTGCCCTATAGAAGGAGAAGTACTCTGGAGCCTCTTATTTTCTGCATGTTGGCCTGTTGTGGGTCTCTGTGCTAATCAACACAGTTGTTTAAAAATGTTCCACTTGAACATGTAATGACGTTCCTATAAAGTGGTTATTTGTAGAAATATGTTTGCGGGGCTGGAGAGATGGCTCAGCAGTTAAGAGCACTGACTGCTCTTGCAGAGGACCGGGGTTTGATATCCAGCTCCCACATGGCAGCCACAAACCATCCAGTTCCAGGGGAATCCGAAGCCCTCTTCTGACCTCCATGGCACTGCATGACATGGGTGCACTCACATACATGCAGACAAAACACTCATACCCATAAAAAAATAATAACAACAACAACAACAAAAGAAATAGGTTTGCTTAACAGCATAAATTACAAAAGGCAACCACAAATATTTTTCCAACTGTTTCTATGCAAATTAATAGGAAAAACAAGACCACATCATTAACAATGAGGAAGAAAAATA
>NW_008340555.1:2048062-2056184 GCF_000622305.1 Nannospalax galili
TCTTCCATGGAATGTTCCAGATGTTTCTAGCTCTGCAGTTAGACAGTCAACTTCTACTGTTATAATAAAAAACAATGCCAGTGAATTCTCCAGAATACACAGCTACATTGAAACTACAACTAGGAACTGGAAAAAAGCTCTGCCAGCTGCTCTAATGAATAATAAATTAATCAATTAAGACCTTCATGTGGTAGGTAATTAACTTTTGCTTTGAGAAGGTACTGAAATATTTACCATCCTCTTCAAATCCAGGACATCTAGATTCACACATTTCTAGACCTTGTCTAACTAGAGCAGGTGTGGAGAATGATAAGATTCTAACCAAGGAAGCAAGCTCTTTGTCCACAAACAGGAGAGAAATAGTAGGCACTGAATTCAGGATAAATACCTAGATAAGCAACATTAAGCTCACGTGGGACTTAAGGATACAAATTTTCAGGCCCTACTGACACTAACTGGCTGCAACCTGGGAGTGACTTTTAATAGTCTGTTTTAAACAATAAGCATTCTAGAAGATTAGGGTGGAACATCAGTTTTGATAATCATGTAGTGTAGAATAAAATAAAAGGGGAAACAGTCACACAGCTGAAAACCACTGAACTTCATTCAAGCTGCTAATCTCTCTTTAGTCGGAAAAAGCACGATAAAGCATTAAATTGTATATATTAGTGTTAAGTACCGATTGATTAAATGATGATTTTCTAATCCAAAAAATTAGAGCCAGTAAATACTTCTTTGACCTGATTTAGTTTTCAAAATCTACAGGTGGTAGAGAGATGTCTCAGCCTTTAAGAGAACCGGCTAATCTTGCAGAGGACCCAGGTTCAGTTCCCAGCACCCACCTTGCAGCTATCAACCATCTATACCTCCAATTGCAGGGGGTATGATGCACTCTTTTAGCCTCTGTGGGCACTGCGTGCACATGGCACACTAACAGGCAAAACACCTAAAAAGAAATAAAAATTTAAAAATCTACATTTTCTAATTTGTAAAAATTAATCCTGGTTAGTGATATAAAAGCCTAAAATGTCCATGTTTGTACCTGCAGTTGGTCAAATAAACATGTCCAAAATGAGAAGAGCATGAACATGCTACCATACTCCAGGGGAAATGCAGTCAACATATTACACTAGAATAAGAGTGTGCGAACCTCACTTCAATGACACATGAGAAACACACAGTCACAGTGTGGTGTGTTGCTAGCATGGTGGCGGTGCCTTTCTAAAACTTTTTAATGTTTGCCATATTTTCAGATCTTAAACTAGTCAGACTAAATTTCAGAGCACTTACAGTATTATATGCATTACAGGAAGCACATCATTTACAAAATAGAACTTTTTATATAATGCACGGCATCCCCATTTCATAAAACTGATCAATAGCCTTAACATTCCGAAAGGACTTCCTGAATGATAGCCTCTCAAAGACTAATAGAGAGACACAATACTCTTAAATAATGTTTCCTTCTACTTTGGTGCAATTTCTACTCTATTAATGCCAAAGTATATTGTCCTGCCTTTCAAATTCTGTAATTGGAGTTTGGTGATCTGAAAGGATAGTTAGAAATCTGGGGGGCTTAGGATTTCACTGACTCTAGAAAACAAACTCATTTCACATTCTATGAGATATTTGTAATGCTCCATGCCTTGTGGTCAAGCAACATTTCCTATAGTGAATAGTGTTAAGTACAATCTTTGCAGGCAAAAACATGTTTTAGAACCTTCATACACACCACACACATATTTTAAATGTACATTACAAAACAGTGATTCAGTAAAAATCTTGTAACATAAGAATAAAGGTCTGAAGAAATTTGGCAAACTCTAATACTTCATAAATAGAAACAGTATATTTCACTGATATCCCTGAATGTATGTAAGTGCACCTGTGTCATACAATGCCCATGGAGGGCCAGAAGATGATGTCAGATCTCCTGGAACTGGAGTTATGGATGATTATTAACCGCCATGTGGTTGCTGGGAACATCTCTCCAGCCCCAATTGAGAGATTTTACTAATGATCTACCTTATATACATGTTATTTTGAAACTAAAAATTTTAAAAATAAAGAGGAGGGAAACAGGAGGGATGATGGAGGAGCAAAAGGTAGAGAAAAGAATGCCAATGTGTTAAGTTTTAAAACAAGAAAATCCTTTTAGATGAAAACTACCTGCAGCCTAAAATCAGATCACTACTTAGTAAAATATAAAATAAGTTTTAAAACTATCAGCTACTTTTACAACTGAAGCATATTCATCATTGACTCTAGAGATGACACAATAATACAGGTATGCATGTACAATGCTGAGGGGAATTTAAAGCAGAATGGTAACAATTTGACAATTTATGGTTATAATCACAAAATACTTATAAATTGATCCTCTTAATTTTCTTATCCAAATTTGTATGCTCATCAACTTCGATGGTGGGGCTGTGGAGATAGCCCAGCAGTTAAGAGCAGTGGCTGTGCTAATAGCCAATACCCACAAGGCAGCTAGCGACCATTCATAATTCCAGTTCCATGAGATATGACACCTTCTTCTGTCCTCCATGGGTATTGCATGTACATGGTGCACTTACATACATGCAGGCAAAACACTCATACACATAAAAAAATAAAATCAATCAAAAATTTTCAGATATACCATTTATTAAAACATTTGTCCTTCCAGATAATAGAACATAGCAGTTGCTAAATACTGTATATTATTTTCTACTTGAGAGAAACCTCTCCATTTAAAGTCCTGTTAAGATTTTACACTGGGGGCTAGAGAGATGGATTGCTCAGTGTTTAAGAACACTGGCTATTCTTGCAGAAGGCTCAGATTTGTATCCCAGAACCCACATGACAGCTAACAACTGTCCGTTAACTCCAGTTCCAGGGGATCCAACAGCTTCTTCTGTCCTCTTCAGGTATTGCATGACATGGGTGAACTTACCTACATGCTAGGCAATACACATATACACATAAAAATAATAAATATTTTTTTAAAAAAGATTTTACACTGAATGGCAGGCACTATAACTTCATGCCCATCTTTCACAAGCCTTCCTAGAGCTTGGTCCTTTCTCTTTCTCCTTCAAGAAAGCAGGAAGAAAATTAGTTATCACAAGTAACTCGTCTTGGTTAGTGCTAAATGTTCAAAAATGTTTATAATCCATTCTGAATTTCTGTGCTTGATATATTGTGGATGTATTATGTAGTACTCCTTATCAATAACACCCCAGTATCTTAGAACTCAGTCATTTGTGCACATTATTTTAAAACATATAAGGACACCACCTGCACTGTTTCATGAAAATGTTCAAAATGAGGTAAAGATAGCTTTCCAGACTACTGTTTTTCAGAATTAAATACTAACACTTCATTTGTAAGACAACCAAGAGAGGTGAACGATAGCTTTATCTTGTGCTTTCCAGTCTACTGTTTTTCAGAAATACACACTAACACTTCATTTGTAAGACAACCCAAGGGAGGTGAACACTTGGTAACTTGGTAATGGCTCTCCCACTGACATCTACTTCTTGATCACTGAAATCAGTGATCTTTAACAGAAGGGATATTGCAGATGCCATTACCAAACCGAAAAGTACAGAAATTATATAAGTTGTCTCAATCTAATGATTTCATAAGACTCATCTTTTACTGCAACTAGAGGCAGAAAAGTTATAGCAGAAGTCTGTAAGGCTGCAGCATGGGGCAGACTTGAACCAGTCTTGTCAGTCTGAAGATGCACAGGGAAGTATAACAAGGAACATAGTTCTTCAGTGAGCCCACTGTGCTGACAGTCAGTGGGGGCGCAGGGTCTACAGCCCTACAGCCACAAGCAGATGAACCTGCTGGCCACCAGAATGAGCCAGAAAAAACCTCTCCCTCTGGAGTCTCCAGAAAGAAACCCAGCCTGGGATGTTTTGAGCAGACAAGTCAGCCGAGGCCACCACACCAGTAACCAAATGCACGGTGAGAACACATCTGCCTCCATCAGCTCATGTGTGGGAATCCATTATGCAATGAATAGACACCCAATACTTGCTTTTAACTTATAAAGTCATGGGATAAAGTTAATTATACTTTCTTCTTCACTCCTTTGACTTCTAAATTTACAATGAAGAATTAAAAATAATTAAAATTCTAATGTAATTTTGACATTGGCTTTTTGAGATAAGGTTTAGAATATTCATGGAAATTCTATTATCATATTGAGGGTGATGGTTAGAAGATGAGGTTCCTAATGCATTTTCTAATTTGCTTTTTAATCTTGGAAATGTAATCCACTGTACAATGTTCAATGTGAAGTTGTTTTATAACTTTCCCAATTGATGGATATCATTACTCTGTCCCAGAAATGAGAACTCCTGGAGTTGCAGAGATAAGTGTTTCTTTCTACTTACATTATAGTGTTGTAACACAGCCCTGCTGAGCACACCACTCAGATTGGCCATATGATGGGTCCACACAAAAGTCAGAGCCAGTCACATCTGGCTCCTGGGTGTGGACCATGTGGGAAGCACTAGACTCAATTCTCATAGGCAGCATCCTGTGATCTTCCCAATGAACACAACCTTGTTACAACTGAAACCCAAGAAATTAATGAAGATTGTGCAGGTATTTGGATAGGTTGTTTTGAATCTTCAAATCTTATTTCTCTGAGTATTCTCAAAGTTGCCTTCCTTTTCTAACATCACAAATTTATAGATCTGATAATAAAACTCTTATCTGAAAAAGGAACATCATGAAGTATCTTTACATAAAGGAAGGACACCCTGTGCTACAACAGTGTAATTTGTCTTATTAATTAAAATAAAGAGGGTTATCCTATTAGAGAAATTTATACTGTGATTTAAAAATTGCTGGAATATTAGTGTAGACAAAATTGAGAGCTAAATCCATCAGGGAGATCCAGTTTTAACAGACAAAAGAGAGGCACACAGTCTTCAGAATAATACTCTAATGGAACATTAGGAGGGGAGAAGGAGGCATTTTAGACTAACAGCATACTCAAGTCTTCACATCAAGGCCCACCCTCAAGGGGAATCACAACCTTATAATGGATTGATTTAATGCTTTTCACCTTTACAATGGTATGATGTGGACAAATATAAGAAAAAATAAAAATCTACGGTTAATAATTAGAATTTGGGTTCAGAAAACTAGGAATAAAATGTTAGACTCAAAGAAAGTAAAAGAAAATGTAATTAGATTAGGAGGCAATGAATAACAAGCTATCAATGCAATCAAAAGCTGCTTTTAATGGACTGATAAAATTGATGGCACTTTGGCCAAAATAACGGAAAAAAAGAGTGACAGTAACTAATAACAGAAACAAAAGGGCTTTATTGTGATCCCACAGATAAAGAATTATGAAGAATATTTGAATAATTCCATGTTTCATCTCACTCTCACAAAGAGAGACAGATAATTGATTTAGGCCTTGTATTCATGAAAGAAGCAAAATAAATAACTAATAACATTCAAAGAAGAAAGCAACAGTCCCAGTTGAATTCACTGGTATTACCAAATATCTAAGGAAAAACAGCAACTGAAACAAGTCCATCTTATGGGAGAACTACCAACATTCAGCAATCTTTACAAAAATTAGAAGAAATTCTTCCGCACCCATTATATAATGCTTGTGTTATCCTAATAGGAAGTCAGACGACAGCATGAGAAAGGAAAACTACAGGCCAGAAAGTGCAAAGAATATAAATGCAAAGAACCCTCAACTAAGTATTTGCGAATTAAACCCAATGATGCACAAAAAGAATCACACTAAGGGGCTGAGGAGATGGTCCAGAGGTTAAGAGCACCGACTGCTCTTGCAGAGGACTTGGGTTCAATTCCCAGCACCCACATGGCAGCTAACAATGTCCATCACTCCAGTTCCAGGGAGTGATAGAAAAACCAGCTAATGGTCAATTTAAAATTATAACAAATTGCTTGACATAGTCCAACTCACATTCGTGATGAAACATGTCATAAAACTAAGTGTAGAGGGAACCCATCTCAAACCTGTAAAGAATATCTAGAAAAATGCAATAGTGTTAGAAATGTGATGTTTCCCTATCTTAAAGCAAGGCAAGGAGGTCTGCCTTAACCAATCTTATTTAACAATGTTCTTTGTTCTAGTTCATGCAGAAGGATAAGAATGGGGGAAATAAACAGTGACCATACCAGGAAAGTAGAACAAAAAACCCATAGGTGGCATTGACACTGATGTAGAAACTACAAAGAATCAGCAACTATAGAAAAAACAATGAACCACCACAAACTGATGAGCACTTATCAGGAAAAGGATAGATAGACAAAATAACAATAACAACAATTGCTTTCTTGTATCAGCAACAAACCACTGGAATTTGAAATAAAACTCTATTTTAGCTTTATAATAA
Organism: Nannospalax galili; assembly: GCF_000622305.1. Classification (NCBI taxonomy): domain Eukaryota; kingdom Metazoa; phylum Chordata; class Mammalia; order Rodentia; family Spalacidae; genus Nannospalax; species Nannospalax galili. The sequence continues at coordinate 2,054,452 of NW_008340555.1, forward strand.
AAATTTTGGAATAGAAAAAGAATAAATTTACTTTTGAACAAACAGTTGTTACATTATGTGTTGAAAATACTATATATTTTAAAGAAGTTATTTATTATTTGTATGAGAGTGTATTGCCTGCATGTATGTAAATGCACCTGTGCTGTGCAGTGCCCTTGGAGGTCAGAAGAGGGCATCCAATATCCTTGGAATTGGAGTTAAAGACAGTTGTTAACTGCCATGTGGGAGCTGGAAATCAAACCCAGGTCCTCTGCAAGAGTAGCCAATGCTCTTAACTCCTGAGCCATCTCTCCAGCCTCCCAAGTAGTGTTTTTTTTTTTTTACTATACCCAAAGATATAGGAATTTTTGCCAACGTGGGTGCCAGCTTGCGTTCTTGCCCTGTATTCATTATCTTAAGGCTTTAGCTTTTTAAACTTTTTACTACATGTGAATAGGTTGAGAGTCCTATTGCATCCTTATAAGCACTGCAAAATCACCATCAAATACCCTGGCATATATCTCCACAGCAACATGGTCAAGATATTTTTCCTGACAAATCAGCCACTCAGGTGGCTCCACCAGTTGACTCACCCTGTTTGACTGTAGGAATTTGCATTGCCCAATTCTTAAGAGGATTATTGGCCAGATAACTGACATTTATTGAATATTTATTATGCCTAAGTAACTTTACATGGGTTTTCACATATGACCTAATTTAATTCTCAAATAAAATCATATTACATGGAAATAATTTTTGTACTTAACTTTTGTGAAGTCTTGGGAAGTTTTGTAAAGATCATCTAAGCTGGAGACTGAGGGAGCATACATCTGACGTGCTCCTGATTTGTTTGCAGAGTTCAAGCTATGTTAACAATATAATGAAATACCTATGGTCTGCATACAATAAGAATGCCCCTCCCCAGTGTATGCAGAAGCTCAGTCTCTCACAATTAGCATATTTTTTTCCTAAACTTAATGGCATTCCCTGTGATGGAATATGGTATTTGCTTTTACCTTGGTCTCTAGTAAGACTAGTAAGTCAGCATGGGTGCTGACATAATAGCAAGAATGCAAGCATAAAATAATTACAAAAAATCTCACTGCAAGCCCACCAGACCAGAAAAGACAGCACATTAAAGAGCAAGTCCAAAGCGGGATCTCAGAGTGTGAACGAGACATTTGATCCCTGGTTAATATCCAAATGCCTAGAGTGGAACGGTGCATACTGAGATCTGCCACTTCTTAAAAAAATAATTCCTTCCTTAAAAATACTTCCTTCCGTACTGTGACAGTGAGAAGAGCAGCTGGAGCATTTAAGGCGAGTGGGAACTGAATACACGGTAGACCCAACAAATATGTCTGAATGTCCAATCCCGATGATGTAGCAACATTAGAATTCCAATGCCTTGCCAATGGAGGTAAAATGGCAAAGCTTTCAAATATGTTTAAAAAAATACTTTCAGAGAATGAAAATATTCATGCCATTTGTTTCAGTGTTCCCATTTTTAGAGAAAAAAATCTAACCAAGAATAATGTTAGTGTGAAAAAGTTTTATGTATGCACGGTCACTTTAGAATGTTGGTAGCAAATCTGATGGACATTCAAAATTACCAATAGTACAGTAGCTATTATACCCAAGAATAAACTCATAAAAAATGTTGATTAAACAGTTATTAAAAAGGATGTCAACTCACACCTTCAAATTTTCCATACTATATAATAAAATGCCTTCAAAGTAAAAATACTATAGAG
>NW_008340555.1:2056469-2072768 GCF_000622305.1 Nannospalax galili
TGTATATATATATGAATTTATATAATGGTATATGTACTACTTAAAATAATGAATCTAAAAGTTCTACAGTTTCAATTTTGAGAAATAGAACTTGATGACAGTTCATAGTTTTCCCATTTCTTTCTTTGTGCTTCTCCTCTCTCAAGATTGTTTTTTCAGCAAAATTTTTTAGTATGGAGGCATTAAATATAGCTGGATATGGATTCTTGTAATCCCAGCACTCAGGAGTATATGTACTACTTAAAATAATGAATCTAAAAGTTCTACAGTTTCAATTTTGAGAAATAGAACTTGATGACAGTTCATAGTTTTCCCATTTCTTTCTTTGTGCTTCTCCTCTCTCAAGATTGTTTTTTCAGCAAAATTTTTTAGTATGGAGGCATTAAATATAGCTGGATATGGATTCTTGTAATCCCAGCACTCAGGAGGCTGAGGCAGGAGGATCCTGAGCCAGTCTGGGCTATACAGCAAGATCCTGTCTCAGAAAGAATGTTTTTAAATATAGAGTAATATTGATGCACCCACATTTGTGCAGTGAATTTCTGCTACCTGAATCCTCACTTCTTATTTTGGGTTATTTACTATAACATGTACATAATTTAGGCATCATTATCCATTTTCTTTTTCAAATGAATTTCAAACATTAGTGCTTTTACTCCTAGATACTCAGAATGCATATAATTAATTATATTTCAATATTTATATATACTTTTCATATACTACAATTTAGACTTCTAGACTAGACTTCTAGAGTATAACATTTTGAGAATGAGAAGTAAGAACTATGAAGAATCAGAGGATTTGGGAGACACTGGCAGGCTCATAGATATACACTTGAAGCTTGTCTTTGCCTTCTGCTCATCTGATTTCCTTCTCCATCAACTCTATACAGAAAAGTCAGGATTTAATCCAAACAACTGCCTTCCAATAAAGCTGGTTTTATGGCTCATGGGAATAAATTTATATTCATATTCTCCCCGGAGAACTGTCTAAATTTGTCTACCTCTTAGGTAGGGAAATAATTGGGGTGTCTGAAAGCTATTACAGTACAAGGACAGTTTTTGAAAAATCTTTAATTTTGAATAAAATTTCTAAAACTCTGCACTGCCAAGTCATTCATGCCTGTCTATAACAATGATGAATTTAAACAATTTTCCTCATAATGACTCAGACCACTGTAGTCACACACCATGGCTCTTAGAGATTCATGTGCAGATTTAGAAAGAGCACAAATCACACCTTATCATCTAGGTACACACATTACAAAGCACAGCTTAAGGTCACTGCCACAGATTAAAGCAAGCAGCAGTTAAGAGCACACAAGGAGGGAGCTAGGAAGAAATGGCAGCACAGTTTACTATCAAAGTAGAAGAGAAGACTCTGTCAGAAGAAAACTGTCCCTGCTTCTAATACAACTCCAATCATACGTGTCTGTGTAACATATACAGATTTATGCAGACATTTTATACTTAAATTAAGGCATGTACTCTTACTGTAAATCAATATGACAAGAGAAAAAAAATATTTCCTTCCTGTTCTACCTTATTCATGGTTGGAGCACCCTGTCCTTTTACTTAAACTTTTATCGCTGACCCCACCAGTGAAAGAATCTCAATGTTCTTTTTTACCTCTTACTGTAATTCTCATCTCATTTATTAGTGCATTTTTCTTTTGTCTAAACCTTAACTGAAGGACTTCCTTGGAGTTCAGGCAGATCCTTTACTATCTTTCTGGATGATTTCATTCAATATTGTAGTTTTCAATAATCATCAACTTTTAAAACAACCTCAGTGAAAGCGATATGGACCAGCACACTGTCTTCCCTGGCAGCTTCTCTTAGTGTGCTGGCCCGGTCAGCGGCCCAAGCTAGATATTACATTTCACCCTGTTCTTTCCCCTTCTCAGCAGCTGCATGAAAACAAGTATCACAATGTATCTATTCCACAAAATGACTAGAATAAATACATCCTGTCCTTTCTTCTCTGACATCTTCTCTTACTCACCATCTCCCTTACTCCATGTTGTGTTTTGTGCTCTTTCTGAAACCATAAGGGTTTAAAAGTTAGAAAGAGCATCCGAGTGAGCAGGGGTAGGTACCAAGCCATGAACTTCGCCTGCATGTCTAAGGACTGACTGGGTGTTCTGTCTTCTGTTGGAACATCCAGACATGCACTGTAGGTTTTCTGGCAGTGCTCCCAGTGTTCTCCCATCGTGGGCAGACAGAGTGTTTCATTTGAGCTGCCCTTCTCATCTCCCTCTGGCATTCATCCCTTGGCACTTTGCTGCTGGGATGCTTTCAATTTGGCAGCCTTCTTTTTTGAAAAGGGATTATTGTAAAATGGTCCTTTTAAAAATAAGATAATTTAAATAAAAAGAAAATAGAATTATGCTATGCTGAGAAGCCTACCTAGAAGTCTCAACCGGACATGAGGTTCAGGAGTCTTTGATAGAACTGCAGTGGCTTTCCCAGTTCTAATCTGGTGTATCCTGTACCCTGGTGGCAGAGTCTATTCTATCTTTCTCATGGGTCCAACACTCCAAATGTCAAACATGCTCTAACCATAGGGGACACATACTAAGAAGTGCCAGTGAGAGCACAGTGTTAGTTAACTCTCTGATTTTCAGGGAAGGGGACAGGACATGCAACTACAGAGATTATTCAATGGAATACTTTGGGTAGTAAAGGAAACTAAACACTATCAAGGGTCTACAAAGAATAACTAATTAACAACTAAGCTAAGAGGTCTAAGGAAACACCACTACAACACCAACATAATGGGTATTAATAAACATTGGTCAATAATAACCCTCAAAATTAATGGTCTCAATTCCCCAGTGAGAAGACACAGACTAACTGAGTGGATTACAAAACAGGATCCATGAATCTGTTGCCTGCAAAAATGCACCTCAGTAGCCAGCAATGATCCATACCATCTTATGACAGAAGTATGGAAAAAGACATTCCAAGCAAATGGAGCTAAGTAACAAGCAGGTGTAGCTCTTCTAATATCCAGAAAAATAAACTTCAAATTAAAACTTGTCAGAAGAGATAGGGAAGCTCACTTCATACTCATTAAGGGAAAAATCCCTTACAATACTAAATAGACAGTCACCTCACACAAGGACATCCAATTTTATAAAAGAAATTTTATTAGCTCTAAAATCTTATATTGACTCCAAAACAGTGCTTGTGGGTGAAAAAGAAAACACATGATCATATCATTAGATGCAGGAAAGGTCTTTGACAAAATCTAACATCCATTCATGATAAAAGTCATGGAGAACCTAGGGATACAGGGAGCATGTCTCAGTATATGACAAGCAATAAACCACAAGCCCACAGCCAACATCAAACTAAGTGGAGAAAAATGGAATGCATTCTCATTAAATCAGGAACAAGGAAAGAATGTCCATTCTCTCCATTCCTGTTCAATATAGTGTTGGGGTTTTGCAAGAGAAATAAGAAAAGAAGAAGGAGACAAACGGGATACATATTGGAAAGGAAGAAGTCAGAATATCCTTATTTGCAGATGATATAATTCTATACATTAAAAACCCTAAAGACTTCACCAGACTACTCCTAGTACTGAGAAGTATATTCAGAATATTAGGAGGATATAAAATTAACATCCATAAACCAGTAACCTTCCTATATACTAACAACAAACATATCAAGAAAGAAATCCAGGAAATAAACCCATTCAAGATATCCTCAAAATTCATAAAATAGCTTGGAAGAAATCTAACAAAGGAAGTGAAAGACTTATAAAATAAAGTCTTTAAGATATTGAAGAAGATACCAGAAGGTGAAAAGACTTCTGATGCTCATGGATCATCAGGAACAATATTTTGAAAATGCCATCTGACCAAAAGCAATTTACAATTCAATGTAATACTCATTAAAATTCCAGAAAAATTCCTCTCATAAACTGAAAAATAAACTTCAAGTTACATCTCTCTCTCTCTCTCTCTCTCTCTCTCTCTCTCTTTCATAAATGCATGCACACACACACAAACACACCCACACATACACAAACAGAATAGAAAAAATAATCCTGAACAATAAAATAGGTGTTGTTTGAGGTATTATTATTCCTGAGCTCAAATTTTACTACAGAGATAGAGTAATGAAAAGATCATGGTACTAGCATAAAATAGACTCAATGACCAGTAAAATAGAATCAAAGACCCCAATGCAGTTTGAATCCATGCTTTTATAGCCACTTGACTTTTTTTTTTTATAAAGGAACTAAGAATACAGACTGAAAAAACAGGCAGCATGTTAAACAAATGGTGCTGGTCAAACTGGATGGCTGCACATAGAAGAATGACACTAGATTCTTATCTCTCACCATGTAGGAAACAATTCCAAATGAAGCAAGAGACAGGGGAGAGAGTAAGGAATACACTGGAACTAATAAGCATAGGACAGAACTTAATGAACAGTACTCCTATAGTGCAAGCATTAGGACCAACAATTGACAAATGGTACCATATGAAACTAAAATCTTCTGTACGTAAATGCACCATCATTCTAGTGAATTACTAACTTCCAGAATGGTCTTGACCAGCTCCACCTTTGACAGAGGATTAGCATCTAGAATATACAAAGAACTCAACACTTAATTCAACATACTTAGTGGGGCAAGGAGCTAAACAAGGAGTTGTCTGAAGATGAATTGCAAATGGATGGGAAATACTTTTTCAAAAGTTCAACACTTTAGTCACCAAGGAAATGCATATTAAAGCCATTTTGTGGTTTCATCTTAACCTACTCAGAATGACTAAGATCCAAAAAGCAAACAACCACAGATGCTGGTGAGGATGTGGAGAAATGGGAACTCTTATCCACTGCCCATAGTATTGTAAAATGTTGCAGCCAGGATGGATATCAGTGTGGAGATTTCTTTAAATACTCAAAATTGAACTACCATGTGATCTAGCTATACCACTCATAGGCCAACACCCTACTTCTGAAACACCTGTTCATCTACGTTCATTGCTGCCCTTTTCATAATACCCAGTAATTGGAAAAAACCTAGGGATCCATCAACTGATGAATGGATAATGAAGTTGCGTTTCACAAATACAATGGAAATAGTGGTTTGAGTGAGAATGTTCCTCATAGGCTCCAAGTATTTCGATATTTTATCTTCAGATGGTGGCGTTGTGTTGGGAGGTTTTAGGAGGTCTGGCCATGCCAGAGGAAGCAGACTGAATTCCGACTGGGGTTGGAATTTGAGAGTTCTTAAGCCTTGCCGGATCTCCAGTTGCCTCACGCTTCCTGTTCCTGCTTGAAGATGTGAGTGCTTTGCTTTCTGCTTGTTCTCTGGCCACCTCACATGCTTCCCCACCTTGATGAACTCTAATTCCTCTGGAACCTGGAACTCTAAGCTCAAATAAACTCTTCTTCCTATAAGTTCCCTTGATCATGGTGTTTTATCATAACAAAATACACATAATTAATATAATGAAATATTACTCAGCTTTTAAAAATGAAGTTATGAAATTCTCTGTTAAATTAATGAAATTGAAAACAAACATCCAGAGAGAGGTAACCCAGATCCAGAAAGAGAAATGGCACATATTCTCTCTCACAGTTGAGTGTTAGCTTTGAAATCTTAGATATGCATGTTTCAATTTTAAAAAATCCATACAAGTCAGGAAACGAATACATGGCCATGGAAGAGTAGGGGGAGGCTTTTTGGGAGGGGTGGTATAATGAGTCATATAAAGGATGAAGTAGAATAATAAAGTAGGAAGTGTCAAGTGAGGTGGGGGAAAGGAGGGCAAGGCAGAACAGGGAATATGGAGAGGGATAACAACCCTCAGGGCCTTTAGTAAAAGCCATATATGGAAATCTACCACTATTTAAGCTCCTTAAAGTATATACATATATATTATAAAAGGAGATTAAAAATAGTTACCATATAACAGGAGGATATTGCCCCTATTTGACACCATAGACTAGCAAAATAATATCCAAAAGCCAGGAATGGACTCCTCTACAGAAACGGTTAACGAGGGGTCCCATAGACCCTCAAATAATACTGGCCATTGTCCCTTCTGGCCATTGGTTATCTGCAGAACTTCATGACAAGACCCTATTGCTTAATATACATGGGCTATAGAACAAACAAGGAGAAATCACAGTGGTCCTGACTTCACAGTCTCATCTCTCTACTGGCTAGCTTCCATCATGCTGGAAGGTGTTATGCGTGGTACTAGAAATAAAAAGTAATCATCAACTTCACCCAGCTGTGAATCGAGTGAACTACAACAACTGGCCTGGTAAGATATGCCTACTGGTGCAATAGTGGCACAAACATTATGGGAGTAACCAATCACTCTCTAATTGGACTTAAGGTTGGGGTCATAGAATGTAGCCCATACCTGATGCTGATATCAGGCTTGAAAACCCAAGGCTAGACAGGTCACAGGGCTTAGGGGAGATATCTACTAAATAGCTACAGTATTGTAACTATATTATAACTGACTCCTAATGAGTTATTTTTATACCCATAGATTAATGAATCTCTCAACTCTCCCCAGAGAAGTTTCCATAGGCAGCCGATGGTGATTAACACATAATCCCACAACTGGCCAGTTTGCACAAAACAAGAATCTGCAGAGTACTGACTCCTAAATAGGACACCTATATCAAACTTTTGTCTCCCAAAGCTCAGTGATCATTGATGAAGAAAGGGGGGCAGAAAGATTGCAAGTGCCAAGAAAACAAGAAAACAGAATTTTCCAGACACTTGCTGAGTTACTCATATGAATGCACAGCAACGGTGTCAATATGCGTAAGTACCACATAAACTCAAGTCAGATAAATAAAATACCAGGATAGATTTGGGGCAGTGAAGAACAAACTCCCAATCCTATCCAAAGAACTATTGAAAACTGATGGCTGATGGCTGATGGGAGAGGGTGAGACATTCACACACACACACACACACACACACACACACACGTTAAATCAATGAAAAAAATTTTAAAGGCAACATTTTCTTTGAAAATCAACAGTATTAAAAAAAAATCAACCAAATAAAAAGTACAGGTATTTACATGTTCTAGAAACACTTTGTTAGCACTTTAAATATTTCATTGTAAATTAGTTTTTGAGAAATGCTTAAATTTTCTCTAGTTACTGTAAACAATGCTTTTCTGAAGTGGAAAATATAAAGAACTCCCTGATATATTTCTGAGACAGTTTATAGTTTGATATTAATATCAGCTAGGCTGAATATGGGCTATCTTGAATTTGTGTAGCAATGACATTATATTCTGAGATTTTTGTATGTACAAATTTAATAAAATAGGAGCTCAGTTCTTACACATCTAAATTCTTCTTGAAGGGTCCGGGTGTCTCCTTTGTATTCTAAGTGCATAATGTGGGCATTATTCTGGCAATCTATCACTGTGTGTTTCTTACTTGGAAAATAAGCTTTCAGTGAATCATTCTTTTTTCATTCAGCTACGAGATTTTAAAGCCTCAAAAAATAAAACTGAGCATAAATCAAAGGCAGACTAAGTCTGACATAAAACAAAACAAACAAACAAACAAAGAGCAGTTCTGAGTGAAAATAATTTACTGAAAGAAAGTCAAGAAAGCCAAGATTCAAAAAAATCTTGAGAAATGTAATTTTAAATTGAAGGTATAAACTGACTGGAAAATGAAAATTGTTTATAACTTTCATGCTAGAATCATAAATACTAGAAATAATTTGAACAGCATTCTATATCCCCTTGTTTATTAAGAAGGGTATTTTTGGACACAAATTTCACTCATTAGGCCGTAAAATATATAACAAAGCATATGTATAACCTGACAGAGGGTATTCATAAGGGGATATGGGTATGGGAGAGGGTTAAATATTATCAAGATATATTGCATGAGGTTCTCTCAAAATTCAATAAAAATGAATTTTTAAAAAGATTATTCAAAATTCTTGAGAAATGTCAGATTATATTAGGATTGTTTGGGGTTTTATTTTGAAACTGTGTTGTTTCTACTGAATATTCTATAACCTTGAAACTGTTACTTTTCTTCTGTAATCCTTGTTTAATTTTAATAAGAAAACTAAGACTATATACTGCATTGGTTATAGGATTTAAAGAGATAATATGACCAGAAACACTCAATATTATTAAGACCTTAAAATGCTAAAATAAATAAATAAAAAGGTATTCCTTAAAAACATATTAAGTATTAGAATTATTCGGAGTGCAAGTTTAGGTGGACACGAGTTGCAGATTTCTCATTTAGCATTTGTTACCACACTTTCCATCCCTTTGGAATCATAAGTTTTGTCTGTGGGATACTTCAAACTTTGATGTCACTGAAGCTATTTCACAGCACTTTTTTTCCATTTCATTTATAGAAATGACAGTTTGGAAAGTCTCTTGTCCACAAAGTGTTATATTGCTGTTTGTTGAGTTGAGTTCATTCTTTTCCATTTCTGGTTGAATAGGAAGCAAGGAACATTTTCCCAAATCACTTTCTACCAGTTAAGAGGGAACAATATATAGTCCAATACTAAGAGCAGAGAATGCACAGGGGCACCCTAGGGCTCCTACAGCCTTGGCCCTTATGTTGCTATGACCATGAAGCTGCTTCATCTTAATGTCTTAATAATTTGATGTGATAGAGCTAACCTGCCTCATCCAATTGGGATATTGGCCCTTAATGTTCTTTTGGTACTCAAGTCTGATGCAGTTCTTGACTATTGTGGGACACCCTTACCCCTACATCTGTCTCTTTGCTAGGGTCTCCTCTTTCCTTCAATGATTTGTAAATTCATCCGGCACTTTGTTCCAAAACTCTAAACAATCTCACCCTTACCTGATGCTAATGATGTGCAACACCAGTGCCAGAATCCCAGTTGCCTCACTCTACTAGTTGTCAGCCAGCTGGTGCTCCACTCTGGCTAAGATTGAGCAAAGATGCATCACAACACCTTGTTAAGAGAGCTTTACAGTGTTTATAAAATTCACTTGTTAAGCAGACTCAGTAGTTCCGGGATGAAGGACTGAGATTCTACCCTAACAAGCTCCCCATGGATGCCATTGCTGTAGGGTCATGGGGTATATTTTGAGAGAAAATACTTATTGCACTGCCCTTCTGTCTTCAGTATCCATCAGGCTGTGATATGAGTCCCTCAGCTCTACTGGGAAGCCTTTACCTTCCTGCACTATCTCACTCTCAAATAGGTTGAATTCCAGCATGTTTCATAATAAGTTATACCTGAGTGTTGGTGCCCTCAGATACACTCCAATGAAGTCTCTCTATGCACATACCTGTGCAGGAATTGTAAGCAGACTTACAAGGTTTTTAACAATCACTGACGTTTTGCTGGAACTAGAAATTGATCTGCCTAATGGGTTTGCTTGTTTCTTGTTGTTAGAATGCTTGATTCTCTATAATATGTACTGTTTATATTGTTTAACAATTGACTTACAGTTTAAGAAGTTAAAAAATTAGTCTTCTTACCTTCCAATGGAGAGGTCTCAGGTTGATTCAACCCATTTGGGAACACAGAAACAGCAAATGTTACAAAGGAGCTGATAGGTATTATGTTACCCTCTTCTCTTGGGAACTATCCTTCTGAGGATAGCCAATAAGGTGGGCGAATCCTTCCCAGGCTCTCCCATCTCCGGAAGGTTCCACCACTTTTCAACAGCACCTCATTTTCAACAAAGCTTCCACCAGAATGTTTGCACAGACAGACCACACGCACACCACAGTTCTGACTTTCTTACATTTCTTACCTTAACGGTCAGGTTTACATCATGGTTGGCAAGAACATCAAGAGTCAATTCATTTGCATGTGAGATAAAGCAATACTCCTGCTAAAGCTTTCGTTCTCATTAAAGTGTTGAAAAACAACCCAAAATGTCATTAGCAATTAACAAGGGTGGAAGGGTGGAATTTTATGCAAGAAAACAACCATTTTTCTGTGACTGTTGTGCAACTACATCTGGGTGAAAACTATTATACTCTAAACATTTTTGGAAATAAGCCATTTCCACAGGTGCAGAGAAGAAATTTGATCCTCATTTTCTATTATGTTTTAGTTAAAGAGAAAAACAGATTTTTTAAGTTAGCTCCCTGGAATTGCCAATTACCCTAGTCAATGGGAAATTGCGGACATATACTGTATGAAAGACTGAATCTGGATGTCGTATCAGCACAGAAGTGAACGCTCACTCAGCTACCTAGCCTGCTGTGCTCCAGCCTTATGGAATCCTGCATTTACCTCGCAACTAAGCCAAAGGAAAAATCAAAGTCCTTTGTCTTCGTATTTAACAAGGTTTTTTTTTTTTTTTTTTAAACGCAGAGGGGCGTCTTTAGGAGAAAAGTTTCCCAGCAAGGTATATAAATATCTAAATCAAGCAGAATTGCCCTCATTACCCATCCGTTAGGAAGGTGATCTCACACCTGGAAAGCTTCCCACCTGGTGCTTCAATAGGTTCATTAAGAGAATCAGCACTGTTCTGCTCTGCAAAAGGTTGTCCCCAGTAGCAATACCACGTGCCTGGAAGAACAGCTGGGTGAGACTGCAGCTGGCGATGCTGAGTCTGAACCAGGCCACACACCTTCCATTAGCATCACTTCTTTAGGGTTTGAGTTGTTTATTTGTTTCCCCAGGTGCATACTTCAGCAGCCAAACGAAGAAGTTTTTCTCAGTCCATAATGAACAAATGCCTCTTCAGGTTGAACTTTCCTTACTAGCTCTTTACTTTACTACTATTTTGGCACAGTGTTCATGATTTCTGGGAAAGAAGTGATGTGGACAGCAGCGGCTTTTCACACAGTATCTGTGAAGGCAGAAGAAGGTGGTCTCCTTTACAATGCATACACTAATGCTACCCAACCTTCAGAACTAAGTGCACAAATTCTTGGATAGAATATTGAACAAAACAACCAAATATAAAAGCTTCAGTGAGAAGAAGCCTTCCAGCAATTAGACTGCTTCAAAAGACTGATTCCTTAATGATATCAAGTCATTTGGAAGGAAGTTCTCTTCCAAGGATCTGGTGATACATACTTAACACTGCAAATTATAGGCAATTGTGTCTTCATTTGAACCTGTCTCATTGGTTTTTATTTCAGAATTTTGTAAATATAAGGAGGAAATGAGTTTAATTGTTCCAATCATGTGGAAGCATCAAATGCAAAATGTCATGTATATTTATTATGAAAAATATATGGTAATTCTCTGAATATTGTTATATGGAACACTTAAATATTCACATTGCATTTTTTGCTCTGTGCCTACAATATCCTTTAAAGATATCTTCCTAGCAGCTGCTAAGTGTCAGAGGCTGAGGTTGGAAAATGTCACTCAAAATGATATTTCACAGATCACAGAGAGCATCTCAATGGTTTGTGGTCTATAGTCTGTCCATTCTTTGTGTCAGTGGCTCTGTAATTGGCATGAACAATTTATAAGAGGGAGGTTCTCTCTTCATCCTGTTATAGTCGACTTCATTGACAATTATTGACAAGGAACACAAATTCTAAAAGTTAAAGCTTTTGAGTGATCGCAAAAGGTAGAACAGATTATCTGGGATACAGATATGATAACAAGATATTAAATTTATTTTTCTAATTTTGAAGGCAGGTATAGTAAAGTCTAAGATGAAATAAAAATAATCAATAGGAAACATTCAATTCATCATATCTTAAGAACTGTGTTTATTTAACACAGTGCCAAGTACTACCCTAAGGAATAGCTTTCATTTTTATTCATAAGAACAACCCAAATTAGATTATTACAGTTTCATAACTGGGAAAAGTACTCCACAGAGAAGCGCTATATATTTCCTAATATTTCACAATAAGCAGCAGATGCAGCAATTAAACCCTGAATACTGACTCCGGTGAACCAAACACCAGGCTTCCCAGACCCCAACCTATCAGTGTGGTATCTCCCAACGCTATTTTGGGGGGACTGAAAACTACTAGAGCATCAAAAAGCTTCCCTCTCTTTCCTCAAGGATAATAAAAATATTTCAATCAGTTCTCTCAGTTTTGAAGCTATTTGTTTTGTAGTTATCATCTGTGATCTATACATCAATACATTCTTTGTAAAGCAGAAATATTCTTGCCTATTTTGGTCCACATAGAAATCTGTTTGACTAGTACATGAAACTCTAAAAATGATCACAAATCTCATATAAGCTACTTAAAGGACTCCTTCTACAACCATATTATTATAATGGTTTTGACATATTATTGTGTTAACATTAAAATAATGGAATTAATATTATACCTGTTATCATAGGCCAATTTAAAAACTGATTTATGCAATTAATAGAGCAGATTCGAAAGTGCTTTGGCTTGCATTTTCTAAGATATTCATCAACACAGAGCTTTGATGGCAGATGAGGAATGATTATTATGATTATACCATTATACTGAATTTACAGGTAAATTTCTGAATCTGAAAGACTAGATAGAGAAGAAATTCACCTTCAAAGTAAAGTCATTATCCAAGTGGATTTCAGATTCTCTAGCAGGAGCTCTTAAGCAATCTCCCTTGGGTCTGCCAGGCATCCATGTATTGGAGATGCTGACCCACTAGGTGGGGTGGAGTGCTACACATCTATTGTTAGGAAAACTGCAGGGTAGCACTGCTTCTGGGAACAAATGGTCTATGGTCATTTGGGCCATAAGTGATTAAGATGTAGAAGGATGGGTTCATTAAGCCAGACTCTACACGAGCTTGGTCACACAGGGTAGTTTGAGGCGGTGAGACTTCATTTTTCCACTAAAACATCATGACCTCAGTCTACATTTCTGTGAAATGATGTGAACAAGCTAACTAGTTATCCATTATCCATGCTCTGTAATTATAGTAGATTTTGTTGACGAGCACGTACGTCTTTTAATTTGAAAAGCCTATTTAGGAGAGTAATTGAACTGAAAGCATATGATTTGAGAGTGGAGCTGGGTGTGTCTTTGGGTTGCAAGCTTTCCATGCATATACTCTGTGTCATGTATGTGCTTCTTTGGCATCTTTTCTGCATCTGTGTTAATTCCATTCATATATGCATAGCCTACAACAGCTAACAACATTAAACATCAAAGAAACAACAGCAACAATTACTTCAGGCAAGCACCCTTAAAACCACAGGATAAATTTGATTTCTTCAAAAAGAACTCTGTCTTGACCTAGCATATAGTTTCAAGTGAGACCAGTGAGAGCAGATAAATATAGTTCACAAGAAACTCATGTGTTGAATTCATGAGGTCATGTGACAGCATGCACAAGACCTGCACGTGCTCAAGCCACATGAAACTCCCCAGCATGGGTGAGGGAGGGGTTCATGAAGCCAGACTCTTATCTGAGGAGGTATTGACAACTGATGGCTTCTGGAAGAGGAAAAGTCAGTTTTCCTCAGTAATTCGGACTCTGAGAGACTTCAGTAGCTGGTACAACAGTATTGTATGTATAGGAAGCACTAAATGGACACAGTGTATATTAAGATAAAGAGAATGTCAAGTTGGGAGGGGAAAATAATGGAGGATGGAGGAGGAATTGGAGAGCTCAGAATTTGGAATGAATTTGATCAAAACATCATTCACACGTGCAAATATTAAATGAAATAGTTTTTTTTAAAGCCCATATGTGGGGGCTGGAAAGATGGCTCAGCGGTTAAGAGCACTGACTGCTCTTGCAGAGAACCCGGGTTCAATTCCCAGCACCCACATGGTGGCTATGAACTGTCCTTAGCTCCAGTTCCAGGGGAATCTGAAGGCCTCTTCTAACCTCCGCAGTACTGCACAACATGGGTGCACTCACAAATATGCAGGCACTACACTCATACACATAAAATAAAAATAAATAAAATATATTTTTTAAAAGCCCATGTGTGTAAATCACTTTTCTCATTCCTGTAACCTGTCAGAAACAACAAAGGAAAGATTTGTTTGGGTTTATAGTTACAGAAGGTTCAGTCTAGGGTGGCCTCATGAACTTGGCAGAGCCTCATGGTAGTGGGAATTTGTGGTGTAGTGGGAATTTGTGGAGGCTGATCTTGGCAAAAATGTGCTAGAGAGAAGGATGACTACAGGAAGAAACCAGGGCAGATGTAGCCACCAATGATACATCTCCAATGATCAACTTCTTCAAACTGGGCCCCGCCTCCCTTGTTTTACCATCTCTGAGGCTACCATAGTGTAAGTCCATCAAGGGCATATCTCGTTCATTAAATCAAAGCTCTCATGATGTAGTCATTTCTGGACATGACATCGCACACAGAGGCGTGTTTTACTAGTCTCTCTGGTGTTTCTTGGTTCACTGAAGTTGACAAGATAAACCATCACACTACACTGAAGCCCAGTGCTGGACCTGGTACTGACGCCTATGCCAGACGTTCTAGTGTCCAGGCTCTGAGCCTTGAGCTGAGTTTCTTTCTCCAAAAGAGCAATCTGTGTTTTGATTGTGAGAATAGGGGATGACTTGAATCATCAGTGACTGTAATCATAAATGAATGCTATTGCCCTAATCATAACTTGAGGAAAATTCAAGACAGTAACATAGATCCGTGCTCTGTGAGCGATAGAGATAGAAACTGATAAATGTTTTTCACAAGAAAATGTTCATCACCAAATCACAATTTGAAGCCTAATTTAGACACAAATTATGTTAAGCACATAGGACATTAGTTTCAACTTTCCCTGGCTATAATTTATCAGAAAGTCATCTAGATTTAATGGAGTTGGTGACAGAAATAGAAATTATATTTGCCTATCCATGCTTTGCTCTTTCTGAATTTTAGCTCATTCAGTCCTCAGGGAGGCAGTTTGAACACACACCGTTTAAGTGTCTGCAGAGTAGGTTCACTAAGGACCGACACTTTCCAGACACACATAGGATAAGCTTGAGATGCTGGTGTATTTATTACTGAAGTTTTATTTCAATGCATTAGGTCAGCTGTGCACTTTGAGAAGCCAAACACAAGATGATGCTAAGGAGACCCTTGCTCCAGAATTACAAAGAGTGACAACAGAGTTAGCTAAAAGGCCATTCTGAGTATGGGGCTTTGTGCACCTGTGACAGGCAAGCCCGTGAACCATTTCATTTCTGTAGAACATAAATATTTTTACAGAAGCCAAATTAGAAGACATGGGCTTACAGAAAACCACAAGAATGACGGTATCAAGCAGAGTCAGCTGTCTATATTTGCTTTTTCATATATACGGGTTGAACCAAATGTTTGAAAAGATGGCTCAATGAGTAAAGTGATTCCTGCACAAGCATCAAGTACCCAGTGCAGATTTTCAGATGCCATATAAGAAACAAGGCATGTGGATATGCGTCTATAATCCCAGTGCTAGGGCAGTGGATACAGAAAGATCCTGAGGACTTCCTAAAATGGATGGGCTGGCAAGAAGGCTCAGCAGGTATAGGCACATGCCACCTAGCCCAACTTCCTGAGTGGAATCCCGAGGAATCACATGGAAGAAGAAGAGAATCAAGTCCCCAAAGCTGTTTTCTGACATCCATGAGGATGCATGCACATGACCAATATACACACTCATATATACCAAATAAGTAGATGAAATGCAATAAAAATAAACATTTAAATAAAAACTAAGATGCATAATAATAAGGAAGGTACTGACATTGACCCATATCCTTCGCAGTTACACATATTTACATGGGAGATACACATAGGACATGTGCAGATACACACTTTTTATACAAGGGATATAAGCATCGTAAGATGTACTCCTCTGGAGTGAGGGTTCCCAGAACTGTATTTGACATCCAAGCAAATACAGTTACAGACAAACATAAAACTAATGAGAACAAGGATATAGAGTGTAACTCTTTCCTTTCTTGCCAACATTCCACTTACATTTCATTTTTATCTGTGAAAAATAGTGTTCTTTTTTTATTTTATTTTATTATTTTTTTATTATTTTATTTAAAAGAAGCATTTCATTACAATAGCATTAACCTATTCATTAACATTTTTCTGAGCTAGGGTACATCTCTTTCAAAATTGGCTGTACATTTCTAGGATTACAGTACGTTTAAAAAAGATCTCTGCTGCGTTGACAAAACACACAGTTTCATACAGAAAAATTCATTTCAGGGCTCTTGACATTGAGAAGTTTTTACATGCATTTCTAATCTCTATATACATGACTATCACTGGTCACAGTCGCCCGCCTTCTGAGCTCCTCAGTATCTAAGCATGAATACAAACTCGTCAGGTAGACAGCCTTCCTCTCCCACTAGAGCCTCCATACTCTGCTATCCCTGCCACTGTCCACTG
>NW_008340555.1:2075420-2094355 GCF_000622305.1 Nannospalax galili
GTATTGAATCTATATATTGCTTTTGGTAAGATTGTCATTTTAATATTAATTCTTCCAGTCCATGACCATGGAGGTCCTTCCATATCCTGGTGTCTTCCTCAATCCCTTTCTTTAATGATTTAAAATTTTCCTTGTAGAGCTCTTTAATGTCTTTGGTCAGGTTTACTCCAAGGTATTTTTTTTGTTTTTGTGGCTATTGTGAATGGGAGGGTTTCCCTCTGCTCTTTCTCTGACTGTGTTCACTGTTGAATGAGTTATCCATAGGCCTGTTGGAGAAAACTCACTTGAGATTTCAGGCAGCTACTGAATTAGGATTTTTTTTTAATAAAGCAAGTGTTAAAGGACAATGTTCTCTATCACTTCGCTATCTATTGTTTTGTAAAACTGAGATGGACAGATATCTTAGGCACTGACTTCTGACAATCAGTCCTGTGAATTTTCTTAACCTATTTCGGCTCCTTTCCCTGCTTTGCCCATAATTTGTTGATTTTGTGCTTTTAAGCAAAATCTATATTAAGCACCTTGAAATAGTTCTTTCCTTTGACTGTCTCAGTTCAGAATTCAATACGTAGTTCCTATTTCAATTCCTTATCTATCATTTGCTGAATCCTCAGACTGCTGGGTGAGATTTAATGGCCTCTTATCTATCCTATGAGAGAAAATGACTTTCCTAGTAGAAAATAAGCTCAGGTGTTTGGATTTCCACTCTGAAAATAAACTTTAGCTTTGATATTAATTTAAAAGAGTGGGTTTCTGTCCATGTTGGATAAATAATTTATCAAAATTAAAAGCATTGTAAGATGCTTTTATATTTGTTGTGTTGTTATAAAGGAAAGAAAAAAATCACACATGTGTATATTTATATTTGTATAAACTATGCATACACATAGGTCTATATCTTTCACACCTTCCTACATCTACTTCGGGTCCTTGTCCAGATGCTGACATTTTGGAATTCCCTTAGAAAACGCTATCTCTTATGAAATTATAAGAAATCTAGCCAAGTATTTTCCTAGCACAATGTCTAAGAACCATCTCACTGGGAACACAGAGAATAACGTAAGAAGGGAGCCATGCCATTTAATAGCAGTGATCAGTGGGAGGTAGGAAATACTCTGTTCACGTTTTCATGTCCTTTAACCATCCATTAAAATAGAATGTTCTACATGGTCTATCTGTCATCTCCCACATCTGCCTCAAGGAGGCAGTGTATCCTTAACTCCAATCTGTTCTAACCATTTTTCATTAAGAAACTTTAGCTGCATTTATTTCTGTGTATTTAGGGGTACATGCATACCATGCTTGTGTATGAATGCCAGAGGACAACTTGTAGAAGTCAGTTCCCTCCTTTCACCATGTGTGCTCCAAGAGGGAACTCAGGCCCTTGGGCTTAGTTGTAGGCTCCTTTACCCATCAAGTCATTGACCCAAAGTTTTCTTCTGCTAGGAAATTTGAATTATGGCACCTTTACACTTTCATATTCTCCAAGTCATACATCTGACTCCAAGCAACAAAGTAGCTAGTGCTAGGAAGGGAAACATTGCCTGATGAGTTTTGAATACTCAGACAAATCTGCCCCAACTAATGTCTGTGTACTGAATTCTCAGGAATAAGAAAATGAAAAATGATGATGATGATAATGATGATGATAAATAAAAATCCTCCAAACATCTAAAACAGACATTTAACAGGTTTTTCATTTTATAAATGCCAATTTGATACTATAAATATCTAACAAATATAAAGTGAATTTATAATGTAGAACAAGTGGGTATCCAAATATAAATGAAATACATTTAGGTAGATACTTTGTAATTTCCATAAATAGTGGTTCAAAGTGGATCCTAAACTTAAGTATGAGACATATAATTATGCCAAAATTTTGAAGGTAATGAGGGAGAAAATGTAGGTTAACTTGGGTTTTAGAGAGGACTTTTCAGCTTTTTTGGGGACAGGGTCTCCCATAACCCCTACCTGCCTGAAACTCACTGTGTAGACTAGGCTTGCCTACATCTCACAGAGATCTGCTACCTCATCCTTCAAGTGCTGGGATTAAGGGCATACGATAAATTCAACCTTTTACTATGGTAATGTTTGTAAGAGTATTCATCAGTAGAGTTAAATACAACCATAATGTTGCATAATCATCCCCACTGACCAACTCTCTCATTCTTTTCATCTTATAAAACTGAATCACCATACCAGTAAAATAAGAATTTTCTAATCTCACCCAATAATATAATTCTACTTTTTTGTCTATAACTGGGTACAATAAATTTTCATATAAAGTATCAGAAGTGTCATCTATGAGAAAAAATTTTACTACAACTTATCAATTAAATTTAAATTAATTAAAGTTTAAAATTTCTACTCTGTGAATACATTGTTCAGAAAAATAGAGGTAAAGTGGAAGAAAATATTTTCAAAATACATATCTGTTTGATAAAGAACTTATATAAATCAATAAGTACTTTTTAATACTCAGAAAATTAATAATTCAATGAGAAAGTGAGCAAACGATCTGGATAGATACCCAACCAAAAAGACAGATGCAAATAAGGAGCATCTTAATAATAAAGAATAACAATTAAAACAATGGGATCCATCACAGGCTCATCATAGTGGTCCAAATCCAAACCACTGATAAGGCAAAAGACAGATAAATACCTGGAGGAACTGAAATTCTCATTCATAGTTTTAGAGAGCGCAAAGGACTGCAAGCCCTTGGAAGAGAGTTCAGTAGTGTCTAACAAAATTCAACGTAATTTTGTCACCCCATCTAGCCATCATGAACTTCAGTGTTACCTCATATGAATTGGAACTCATGGTCCTAAAAATTTGCATTTAAATATTTGAAGTAGCTTTATTACTAACTTCTGAAGCTTATAAGTAACTGATATTCTTCACTGGGTGAACTGAAAATAGAAAATAGCAAATTCTGGTCCATGTATACAATTGGATAATATTCAGCATAATCAAGAAATAACCTGTGAACATGTATAAAATGGAAGACCATAAATGCATTTCACTAAGTGAATTATGCAAGCCTAGAAAAGGTGTATATTGTACAACTTCAGCTATATGACATTCTTGAACAGAGGACGCTATGGAGGACATGAAAATATTAGCAGCTAGGATGAGATAGGAGGATGAAGGGGAATTGGTAGGACAGATATTATTAGATAATTATCAATTATTTTGCATCATATTGTAATGGTGGGTGTATGACATTATGTGATTGTAAAGATGACCTGTAAAAATGCACAACACTGAGATCAAAGCATAGTATAAACTATTGACTTTAGTTAATGGTAACCTTTCAATTACTGGTCAGCAATCAATGCAAATGTTAACAACAGAAGACAATGTGCAAGGGGGGTGGATGGCGTTGTGTACTTCCTGCTCATCTCTGTAAACCTAAAACTTCTCTAAAGTATAGTCTATTAATTTAAAAAATATATATTTGGCATGGAAAGTAGGTACAGTATTCATGTTCTATCACAGATCTTGGCTCATTTTCAGAAACAGCTTAGTTTACTATTTCAATTACTAATATAAAAAGAAATAAAGCTCATTTAAAGAAAGATTTTTCTAACCACAGACACAAATACAGAATCAACCATCCTCAGAAAGGTGTTTATGTTACTCAGTTCTGAGTTGCGAAGGCCAGGTACCTAAGACTGCCTGTGTACCACCAAAAAAAAAAAAACACTGTGAAGGAGATTATTAGACTCGGAAAAAGGATCAAGGAGTGAGGTGCTCCTAACTTCTTCCCTGAGGTAAATTTCTTAGTCTTTTTATAACTGGCAGTATGTTTTTGAGTGAAATACCTGTGATGATAGAAACTGTTCCAAACAGTCCCTGAGCACACGAATACAGACACACACACATACACACTTACAGAATTATAGCCAGGTTTTAAGCATGTATACTGTGTCCTTATTAGCATTGCATAATGTGAGCTTACATATAGAAATAGTGGTACAATTGTGAAAACCTGGATGCTTACCACAGAATGGTTGCCAGTGACCAATTTCTCAGCATTGAGTTGAATTGTATTTGAGCAAATTAAATCCTCCATATTGCTATATGTATTGTACCTTTATTCATAGTATTTTATTCAGGGCATGCTAATTTAAACTGGGTGTTTTTGACTCTAGTAGCAGAGAACCACTTGTCATATACAGTTTCCTTAATTTACAGATTAGCAATGTTCTTTCTTTTTGGCTGTTTTCTTTTTTTTTTTTTTTTTTCAGGATGATTTTAATTAGAAATTCTAATTAACTATACACCACAATCATCCTTTTTTCCTCTTCATGAAATTACTCATAAAGCAGCGTGAATGGAAACCAAGATACAATCAAAGTGGAGCTGAAGATTAAGAAATAAGCATTGCAAATATCAAAACACCTGCCAGAATTGAGGTGCTCCTTAAATACACGTGGTCCTTCATATATTCGAGAGATCATGGCAGGTGTATTTAAAGAATGATTTCAGTCACTGAATTAGAGCAAGTTAACTTGAACAAAAATAAATTCACTTTCTCTACTGATCTTGTACATTATTTTCAGATTTACGACATCCTGGTCTTCATTTCCAAAAAGAGATGCCAATTGTACATACCTCATAAGGACAATGATGGCTCTCAATGTCAACTTGATAGAATCTAGAATCACATAGAAGATGAGTCTCTAAGAATAATCCTGGCAAATTATCTCTATTGAGTTTTTAGTCTCTGGGCATATCTGTGAGGGAATATCTAGGCAGGGTTCATTGAGGTTGGAGGATCCACCCTGAGTGTGTGTAGCACCATAGGCTGAGCTCCTGGACTGCATAAAAAGAAGAAAATAAGCTGAGCCCTAGAACTCATCTCACTCTGCTTCCTGACTATGATTACACTGCGACCAGTTACTTCAAACTCCTGCTGCCATGATTTTCCCACCACAACAGACTACACCCTAGAGTTGTGAGCCAAAATAAACACTTCCTCACTGAAGTTGTTTTTGCCAGGTATTTTGTGGCAGCAAAAACATGGAACTGGAGAAATGGATAAGAAGTCCCAACCGTATCTGAGGAACTATTGGTAGCTGATCACTGATGAATGAAGGAGCATTGATCTTCTTTAAGGGAGTGATGCTGGATAGGCTGATCAGGCTTCAGTGGATGAACTCAAAGAGAGGGACATCTGTCCACAAACTTGACTTGATAGTTCTTAACATAACATATATGACAGGATGCTTGAAATATGATGGGGGGAGTTTTGGGGGGTTCAGATAAATATGGCTAAGATGTATTATATGAAATGCACAAAATTCAATAAAATTATAGATTGAAAAAAATGGTTCACTCACAGACCTTAGAAGATAAATGAAGTAACACATAAAGTTCAGAGTATTGCTTTTAGTCAGCACTGGTGCCTGTCAGTTGTTATTAGATAATGGCAACACTTGGGAGTCAGACTCTAGTGCTTTCTTTCTGACTCAGGTCATGCAATTCAGGCTCACTGCCCTTTTTTTTTCCTGTGCTGACAACTGAAACCAGAGTCTCGTGCATGCCAGGCAGGCTGTATAATACTAGGCTATGTCCCCAGATTTTTATTGCATTTTTTTCAAATAAAGTTTTATTGTAACTCAGCAACTCACATTTGTTTATTTATAATCAAGGTGTTGACAGAGCCATATGGTCTTCAGGGTCTAACTAATTTACTATCAGACTTTTATAGAAAGCATTCATTGTCATCTAGATTCAAATTGCTTTTAGAATCAGAAGACCCACATTCAAGAGTACACTGCTATTCATCATGGTTTTGCATTTTTTATTTTTATTTTTGGCCAAACCAATAACTTAGTCTCCTGTCTCTTCAATAACTATCATACTGAGTATTAAAAAAAAAATACTTGCATTACTGAATTAAATCTTGAATGGAGGATTACGGCAAGTCCAGATAGCTTTTGTGCAGTGAATATATACTGTTTGTATGTTAATCCCTCACTGGCCTTTGTGTTTGGGGACAACACTGGCTCTACCTTTCTGAATATGCAAGGCTGACTGTGGGTGTCAAGGAAATGGACCATTTCCCTAGAGTTTGCGGGATCAAACTACTTGCTACTTTTTAGAAAGCTTTCAAGGAAATCTATTATTTAGTTTAACACAGCCATGAGAAAAATAAAAGTGGGAGAATAAAATGACATAAATATGGCAAAAGTATGGGTAAAAATCCATATTATCAGGCACTGTATGCTTGTCTTTCATTGAGGAGGGAATGAGCTTAGATAAATAGTAATGTCTCAAATATCATAGGAAATCTTAAAATAAGCTTTAATTTTTTTCTGATTTCTTTTTAATGTATGCGTATGAGTGCAATGCCTAAATGTGTGTAAATGTTCCTGTGTTGTACATTGACAGAGGGTGTCAGATCCCCTGGAACTGGAGTTACAGATGGTTGTTAGCCACCATTTAGGTGCTGGGTATCAAACCCCACTTCTCTGTAAGAGCAGCCACTGTCCTTAACCCCTGAGCCATTCCTCCAGTCCTTGAAATAAACCTATGAAGGACAATGCTTTAGAGTGCTCAATATCCTCCAAATAGCCTCCAAATTCAATATCATAAAAATGTTTTCCTTAAAGTGTTGCAACAACTCAATTATTTCCTCATAAATATGGAAAATTTCCGAAATGAAGTCTTCTCATTTTTGAAAACTAATGTCTAACATTAATGACACCTACTTTCCTTTTGCTTTCACAAAATGTATCCAAAGTCTTCTGATGGATATATTTGACTCCATAACTTTAGATTAGCTCATATTCTTATTATCATGAAAGTTTTGAATAGAAATTCAGTGTGTTTCAAGTTAATTCCATGAAATCACTGCTTGGGATTTTCTTTTTTTAAATATTTAATTTAGTATTTTTATTTTATGTTTATGTGCGTATTGCCTGCATGTAGGTAAGTGAACCCGAGCTGTTCCTATTCCCATGGAGAACAGAAGAGGCTGTTGGATCCCCTGGGACTGGAGTTATGGACAGTTGTTAGCTGCCATGTGGCTCCTGGGATCCAAACCTGGGTCTTCTGCAAGAACAGACAGTATTCTTAACCGCTGAGCCATCTCTCCAGTCCCCAGCTTGGGGTTTTCTAGAAGGTTCTGCACTAAGTCTGAGGACAGAAGAGTCACAAGGTGCCTGCCCTCAAGTAAGTTGTCAAAGCCACTACGATAATTCTACTCAAGACTTTCAAATATTTTATTTTTTTATTATTTTTAATTTATGTGTATGAGTGCCTGCATGTGTGTAAGTGCACCTGTGTCATGTCATGCCCATAGATCAGAAGAGGGCATCAGAGCCCCTGAAACTGGAGTTAAAGATGGTTCTTAGCCACTATGTGGTTGCTAGAATTCAAACCTGGGTCCTTGGGAAGAGTAGCTGGTGATCTTAACCACTGAGCCATCTCTTCAGCCCCCTACTCATGATTCTAGAAGAAGATATGCGGTCAAAGTCTAATTGTATGTGAAGAGGAAAATACTGCATTTCAAGTAAGAGGGTGGTTTAGAGAAAATACTCTTGTGTATGGAAGTGTTGTGAGTGTAGTTCATCAGTAGAAATCTTGCCTAGACTCTCTCTCTCTCTCTCTCTCTCTCTCTCTCTCTGTGTGTGTGTGTGTGTGTGTGTGTGTATGTGTAGGTGTCGGGTTGGGGGAGAGAGAGAGAGAAGCATGAAACACTCTCCTGAATGTTTAAAACTAACAATGCATAAATAAGGGGAGAAAGTATTA
Organism: Nannospalax galili; assembly: GCF_000622305.1. NCBI lineage: Eukaryota > Metazoa > Chordata > Mammalia > Rodentia > Spalacidae > Nannospalax > Nannospalax galili. The sequence goes on from NW_008340555.1 coordinate 2,083,188, forward strand.
GACAGTTGGAAAGCACTAAACTGGGTGCTGTTTTGAGAACTCTGAAAGGCTCAGTCTTCAGAGCTGGGAATGCAGGATGAGTTGATGATTCAGTGCCACTGGAGGGAAATAGGTTAAGAATGAATTCAGCAGTAGTGATGTTGGTGTTTTACAAAAATAAGGGAGGACCACATGCTGGAGACATTAGTGTTCATTTTAATCTTTTGTATTTTTATTTTTAATTATGTATACACGTATGTGTATGTGTGGGGGTGTGTACATTTAAGTGCAAGTGCCTCTGGAGGCAGAGGTGTCAGTTTCCCCAGGAATTGGAGTTGCAGGTAGTTGTGAGGCACCAGACTTGGTGGGTGGAAGAACAATACATTGTGTTAAACAGAATTCTTTCCAGCACATGTGCTTATTAATTAACAAAATTTTAGGTTTCAAGAACTGGACTAGGTATGGGTGATATCACAGTTTATAAGATAAAAGATTTCAGGAAATTAGCTACTTTCCTAGGGACTTCAAATTTTCACCAATTACTCAAGAAATGAAACCTTACATATAGGAAGGACATAAGCTGTTTGTGACGCACACGTTCGTCAAAATGACTTGTGTATGAGGTGGGATCCCGACTGTCATTTCTGAGACGTTGCGTTATAAAATTTTCCCTTTCTCATATCCTTCCAGCTATGACCCACCATAAGTTTCAAGGTGACAATGAATGTCTGTTCCTTTCCCCAGGGACTTTCACTGGGAAACCAAAAGCAACCTAACTGAACGATTCTGTTTGCTGTTTGGAAAAGTGAAGACCCACAGAAGATATTACATTAGATGTTCAAGAGGGCAGAGAAGTGGACTTGATTTAATGCGGCATCAGGCAAATAAATGGCTGGTAAAATATTAAATGAAGAAATGAACATTCGAATAACACATATATTCCATCCAATTAGAGAGGCAGATCTTCAATGTGGAGCTCAGGAGAAATGTATGAAATAGAAGGACAACTGAGTTACTTTTGTGTTCCTTGGAGCGAGTAGAAAGGTGAGATTCCTGAGGCCCTCATTCCTGGAAAGAAGATATTTAAAGTGGGGAAAGCTAAAACAGATCCAAGATGAAGAAGATAAAATACTGGAGAGACATCTGAAAGCTGACCCAAGTCACTCCTCCCCCAGTGTAGCTCTCTCAAATGGAAAACATTACTTTAAAATTAATATCCCTGAAAGTGCACAGATGATATCACATGGGGATCTGCATATCACACTATGGAAGATGGCTCTTAGAATGCTTTCGGTCTCTTCTTATTATTCAAGGGACACTGTGGCCCAGAAATCCATTTATTCAACAAGCATTGTATATATTATGTACCACTTATGAAAGAACACTTATTTTAAGACCATGACTCACATGGAACTTACACCTAAAGGAAAATGAGAAGCATTTTGTTAACAACTACATGCCTCAAAACAGAGTAAGCATAAAAGAGGAACTGATTTTTCTGTCTGCAAGATCTAGTGACCCTTTACATTTAACCTCACAGAAAATGAGGCTAGACATTTAATGGTGGACCTGTACTCTTTCAGATTGTTCAAAGCTCTATAGTAGCCCATTTGTCATTCAATACGAATCTTCCCATATTTGCCTATAGGGAGTAACTCCTCTCTCAGCCTAAATTAATAAAAAGACCCCCCCATTCAACATATGGCTCTTGAATCACATGCTTGCATGGGCCCACTCTCATCCTGACTACTACTCTGTGTCAAGTCATTGTTCAAGACACAAAGAACCTGGACGATGATGCATCATCAGACACCCTGAGATGCCCCTTAGACCCTTCAAAGTTCATCTTCCCAATCTTAACATGAGCCTTGTGTTTCAACAGAGGGCCAGAGGATGCGTAGTCAAGAATTCTCATCAAGATCTGATTCTATGATCACCGGGGTCTCAGCTTAAGTCTTTCTTGCAAGGTGATCTGACAAGTTGGAAATTTCTTTCTGAGAGACAAGTTTGTTTCTGGCCTGGACCCAGATCCGTTTCCTTCTCTCAGCATGAGATTTCCTATTCTTTGGGATCTATTATTTCAATAGTCTGACAGCCAAAGGGAGAAGAAGGAATGTACCTTTATAATGCCCTTATTTCCGCCACGATGGTTACAGAAATTGTCATTTGTTAACATTGGTTTCAGTTGTCATTATTCTAGACTTTAATCCAGATAAAGTGAAAACATTTCTGTGCGTGTCCTTCTAATCTCTGGATCTTTTAAGTTTTACATGGCATGCAGCAAATAGGTGGTGGAAGGGTTTGGAAACAGATGCATGTGACACCACTAAGACTCATCGGCTGCAAAATACCTCAGAACATTTAAAATCATGTTTTATGAGAAATCGTTGTAAAAAATCTATAGCACGGGTAGCAGATGATATCTTCTCTTGAAGTTAAGAATGTGTGAAAATATTCAGGAAAATTATTTTGCTTGATTAACAAACCTATCTTAAATATACTTTCAAAATTAAAATGAACAGCTTCTCAAACTTGAGCCAAGACGCCATTTAAACTGTAGTCCTGGATCCTCTGAGAGGTGGGTTTAAATGTAAAGCGCCATCTTTGACTTCCTCAGAATCAGCTTTGACTCTTTACAAAGGAGATACCTTAGAAATAGCACACAGAAGTCGAATTTTCACTGTAGACTGATCACTGTGCCCCAAGATCAAAAGAAAAAGAAAATCTCACATCACATACTGTCCTATGTCCTTCTGTGACCATTACCCACATCTCTCTTCTGCCATGCCTGCTGCATCCCTAGGCTACCTCCCTTAATGTATCTCTGAATGGCAGCTGCTAGTCTGATGAGATCCTTATTTCCTGCCTCTGTCCTGCTTGGGCAAGTTGCACCTTGGCATCAAATTGAATGCCAGATAAGCAGAATCCTTACACATGCAATTAAAAGCCACTGAAGTGAAGATAACAGCATCCCATAGTTAGTTGAATAATTCATGGGGAATGCTGTCTTTATTCATAGCGCCTCACATCCTTGACTTGTTAAGCATCTAGAACTCACACTAAAGTACTGGCACAACTTGAGATATGTCGGACCAACTTCTCTGACCAATAATTCACCTTTTGATGGCTATTATAAGACTTTTAAAATAGAGGGAAATAAGGACTTTTTTTTAATGGCCAAATTCTCATGAAATGTGGGGGAAAAAGAAACTGTTTTTGTTTTTCTTTTGATTGAGTTTTTTAAATTCAAAGTAACTGAAAAATCACGCAAGGTTTAAGTATTTTTTAAAAAATTTTCTCTTGGTACTTATGTTTAATGCAGGGGTCATGATTTTAAAGTAGCATCCTTTATCTGGAGGTCAGGGGTGTCAGGAGTAAAGCATAATGCTGAAGTCGAAGACAGTGTAGACACATCTTTTTACTGCAGATGGTAGGTGGGAATGCCAATGGAACAGCACTGAGGGTATTTATCAGTTGAGTCCATTTTACTAAGTACCTTTGAAATCAACCACACACCTTGGAAAATAATGTAATCTTTTCACAAAATCACAAACAAATGGCTAAGTCCAAATTTAAGTCACAGTCTTAAATTTCTAAAATTTTCCTCTCAGCAGAATTGGATGTTTAATAAGGATAGATTCTGTATGTGAAAATATGTGGAAGAGTCAAAAAATGCTGAGATCAGTAGTTGAGTAGAGAGTTAGAGAGAGGGAAGTTATATGCAATACAATGTGCATAAGTACAGAATGTATTTCTATAGGGGGGAAGGTATAAATTTTTAACTTTAGGAACTTTTCCATAAGGGATACACATTAAAATAGTTTAATGCCATGTGTCATTTGTAAATGTATGCCAGTAATGCATATACTCTATAAAATGGCTTACTGTAATGATGGTTGGAAATGAAAACTGAGAGATCTCTCCTCCCCTTATTTTGCATTCCGTATTCTCCCAAAGGTGACCATTGTCAACATATTTTCCAGTGTGTTTTTCTGACTTTTGTGTATACGTTTTTCTGGCCAGCCATCAGCCCCGGTTTTTGGTACACTTGTTTCCAAGTCTTCATGCCTGAATTTACACTTGCCTTTCTCAGTCATTCTGTACCATTTGGCTGAAGCCATAGACACACCTAATGATACTATTAATATGTGCTTAGCCTAGAGCCAACACTTTTTTGAGTGTTTTTTTTTTTTTTCTTTTTTTGGGGTAGGAGAGGTATATAATCAGAAATGTCTGTAAAAGCATCTGGAAATACTTTTGAAAATATATCTGATGGTTAAATCTACAGCAGTGAAATAATCAGTAAATAATTGTATCTTCTGAATTTGTTTGACATTGTTAATGTATTTTCCATATTTTGTACTAGATTGTTCTCTAAATAATTATGTATCATACCAGATAGTGCTCTCCAACCTAGTAATGCTGTTTCCTTCAACCTGAGAAGATGACAAATCTTAGGCCACTTTCATTTGTACTCAACTAATTTCTCTATCATTTCTTATTCTCTGTTTTTCTTTAGTTCTTTGCCTAAATTCAGTTGATTGATTTGGACACTTTCTGCTGATTATTATAACTGAAGGGACTTATCCCTCTTCATCAAATGTTTGACAATTAAATAATACAGTTTAGACAAGTTTTCCTTAATGTTAAAAACCTATGAGCTATAAAGAAAAAAAGAAACTAATTGATTTTCTAAGTACACATATATGAAAGCAATTTTATACACCAAGTTAAAATAAAAAGTAAACAATAAGAAAAATAATCTGATACATAAAGACAGCATAAATCCAGATAGAAGGCAATCTGTAACATAAATCAATGAATCAGTGTTCTGGTAGGAAAACACATATGGTTTCTTCAAAATTGATTTTGTTCATGGGCAGGAATGAGCTACAGCCCACACAGTTCTTGGAATCATAGCTTGAGACCATCTACATGAGAAAACATGAGCTGTCAACAACTTTATTTAAGAGAATAATTGTCAATGGTATAGATAGAAAGTAGGAAAGTGACTTAGAATCTTGAGCCCCCAAAACCAAGAACATGCATCTTATAACAGAAGTGAATAAACATATATGAGGCTGAAGTAAGCATCAGATAGGGACACAATTTCTGTGATTGGTGAAGGAAGCACAGAGAGGGACTTCCATCTATTTATTAATTATATGACCTGGAAAAAGTTGCTTAACCAAGTCCAACCTCAATATTCTTGCCTAATGCTTCATTATAAACATTTAGTGGCATCTCAAAGCTCTAAAAATAGGGAGTATAGTCTTTGCAACACACGATGCCTTACAGTTTTGCGACAACTGGTCTAAGTACAGGAAAGGGGAATTTATATTATTGGAAAAGTGTCAAGTGCTTTGGAATTCCTAAGGGTTGATACAACTGTGTAGCACAAGTGAGACCTGTCGTGGAGAAAGAAAAATAACAAGGAAAGACAGTTAGAACATATGAACAGAGTAGCCTGCAAGATTCAAAACATTTTACTTGTACCTTCTCCTGACTGGGAAGTAGAAGCCTTTCCTATGAACTCTATGTCAATTGCTGGAGAAGTTCACACAACCCTTGACGCACCATAACTGTTCATAGGCATTTATCTGTGCATCTGACTTCCTAGAATACAAAGCCATGTCATAGTCACACCCATGCTTTTTATCTCTAACTTAACACATGCTTGGTAAATAGATCTAGTCACTTAAACTTTTATTCACTTAATAAACATGTATTGAGTTCTTCTATACACAAAGCATTGCGCCAGTTATTTGAGATCTACCTTTTAAAAGAGATCATCTCTAGAACTCAATATCTCCAAGGAGGACAGTGCATATAAAGGGATGAATCAAACCAGTGAGAGCAAAATTAGTAACTATGACAACTATGGGAAAGATGGAGTTGTAGAACATGAGTAGGTAAGTGATGATGGATGAGCCTGCAGAGAAGTGATCACGCTGAACAGTATCTTCAAGGCCAAGTTAAGGAGCTTAACTCTCCATCCAAAACTAATGACAGCCATTTCAAGTAATGACCTAAGATTAACACTTTGAAAAGTTTCAGAGTAAAATAGATTGATTAAGGAAAGCAATTCATAAGAATTTTTTTTTTTTTTTTTTTTTTTGTGGAAACCGAAAGACACAGTGAGGGGGAGTTAGGTGAGAGAGTTACTAGTGCATTCAGAGGTTGTAGCATGTCTATAGTTGGTATGTTGTTTATAAGAAGGAAATCCAGATTTTAACCATCAAACCAATGCTATTTGCAATAGAGCATAAACACAGGGGCACTAAAAAGCTTAGAGGCACAGTGTGAATCAAGCACAGGCAACGTTGGGTTTTAGATATGTTATAGCAGATCAATCAATTGAATTTAAGGATTTGTTGTTAATATTAGAGATCTAGGCAGTATGTAGTTATTTATGCTATTGTACAGGGCCAGGAATTTATGTGATAAAGAGGAATGAACCCATCTAACAAAAGCATATGGGAAAAAGGGGGATCAAAAGAGAGAGTGTGAACCAAAGTTCTTTGAACCGAAGTTCAAAGAAACTGCAACTGACTTTGAACCTTGGCTGATTATCTGATTAGAAATTCAATAGACTGTAGTTAGGTTAGAATGTTGTGGGCCTAGAGCCTAATTAAAATTTATCTCTTGCTATCTTTTGCCCCCTAATACTCATTAATAGTCATTCCTTGCCCCTTAATAGCCAATAATAGTTCCTTGCCCCTTAATAGCCAATAATAGTTCCTTGCCCACTTCTGCCTGCCAGTCTAACATCCTTGATACTGTCTCCTGTAGGACAGGAATCTAAGAATTTCATCAGACAATGTCTACAGCCAATAGCAGCTGCTTCCCCACTTGCTGTAGTTTCCCCACCCAACTGATGTCTCCATGAACAAATTTTTAAAAAGTCTTAATTTATGACTTTCATAGTTTTGGTACTACAAAAACTTAATGAAACAGTTACTATCTAGTATGTGGAATTTGGAGAAATTTGAATCTGTGTTTCTGGGCCATAGTCACTCATATATGACTGGAGAATAAAATATCTGTCATACCCTTTAAGGTAGAGTTGTGTTTTTGTGCCAACAGAGATTAAAATCTGGCTTTGAGGATTCCAAAACACAATGACCAACTTAACAAAAGGCAGGCGGAAAGCCAGGAGTGGACATTGCCAAACGGTTAAAAGAAGTGATTAGGAAGAAAAAAATAATGTAAACAGAATTAAGTAAGAACATACTGAGAAAAATTTACACAAACTGCTTTACATACTATGATCATCCATGACTTGTTTCTTCCAAACATAAGACAGAAAAAGGCAGGTAAAGTTAATTTTATTTTAGAGACAACATTGATTTCAAGGGTTAAACAATTTGCTTAACACGATGTTGTCAATAACTGAGCTGCAACAAAAACCAGAATTTTTTTGTAGTCCAGTTCTTATTCTGCTAAGGTGGGGTATTTTCTTCACTGATTCAACAGTTAATATTAATTTCATATTCATTGAAATGCTCTGATTAATGTCCTCTCAAGAGGGCACAGGTGAATCAAAGATGTACTCTATCTTCAGAAGATTTTAATAGAAATGTATATCATCAAGTATAAAAGTGACAGCAATATAAATTGCCCATGATGACTCATACCTCTAACCTCTAGTACTTAGGAGACTGAGGCAGGAGAATGACAAGCTTCGGAGTATACTGAGGCCAGTAAGATCTAGTTTGAAAAATTAGAAGGGAATGGAAGGAAAGAAAAGGAGAGGACAGAACAGGGCGGGACAAGAGTAATGTAGTATTGAAGGTAGCAGTGCCAGAAAAAAGGTAATGCACCACTACCATGGGAGGTCATAGTAGGAATAGAAATTTATGACATTTTAACATTTTAACATGTCATTTTAATTTATGACATTTACATTTAGCAGGAATGTAAGATGACGTATGAACATGTAGATAGGAAGTAAAGACATAAGTTAAAATAAATTAAAACAAAAAGAAAGAACAAACTTCTGCAGTGTCTTTAACATGGACATGGCCATCCAGTTTGCTGCAGACATTAGAGTTTATACACATGTTCTAAGAGAACATCTCCAGGCATAAGTATCTACAAGTCAATAATGAATAGACCTCTGGCTTTTTCCCTCCATCTGAGAACATTATTCAGAGGACAGACAGTCACCTGAACCTGCAGGAGACTTTCTGACCATGAGAATTAAGCTTGTATTTTGTTAATAGCTAGAGAAATGGGTATGTGTTAATTTATTGCCACAACATTCCCTAAGCTAGGTTGACAACACACTGCTCAATGTTCTCAGTGAGTTAATAACTAAGCTGTGGCTGAAGTTCAAGGGGTAGGTAGTTCATATTTATATCCCTTGATTAGGTCATAACTTCATAGTCAAAGCTCCAATGTCTGAGCCTGTTAATTTGAGATATGACACACCATTGTGGGATATTTATATTTTACCATACATCTTTTAAATCTCTACGATTTCATTATCTTCCATTCAAGAAGTCGAAAGCTAAGGATCAGAGTTAAGAGAAGTCACAGTTTCCAGGTTGTTCCACTCTAGAATGTATACACTTCTCAAGAATGGGCTTCTGTCTCTAGCTTTGGTAGATGGGGCTGATAGGTGCATTAGAAGAGGCGCTACCAGAGAGGGAGAGGTATATGAGCTTATTGATAAGTTTGAAGATGAAATAGGAAGGTCTTCATTAAAGAAGAAAATAACATTTTAATTGTCAAAGCATGTTACATCTTCAGTGACATTTGGAAACAGTACCAATAGGATCTAACGAATTCACTGAAGGCAGCAGCAAAAACTAAGCATCCAGAAATTGCAGGAAAGAATTTCTAATACTTAGAGAAATACCACACACAGAAGATTGATAACTGAACACATTTGTCTTATTATATTATCTCCCTAGCTGAAATATTAGAGTTAATTTTGAGCGAGCACAACTAATGTCAAATGTAGCGACTTGTCTCCAGTGAGGAGCTTTATAAGGGCAGTCCAGCTTGCTCATACACAAGTGGTAATGGAGAGTTATAACATATCACACATTGCTTATGCTTGTGCAACATCAATGTTTAGCTATACTTCATGAGCATTTTCCCTATTTCAACAAACTCTTGCAAGCTATTTAGGTAAATATTGTTTGACTAATTTCCTGAACGGTAATTACTAAACATTGGGATTTCAGATAGCAGATTTAAGACTGTCTGAGAGTCTAACCATAACTCCATATCCTGACTAACTTATACAAAGCTGATAAGTGTTTCCTACCTTATAGAAAAGTAATATTTCCAGAGATCCTTATAGCTAAAATGGGAGCATATGAAAAATATAAAAAACCACAAAAGTGCCAGAAATTGAATCATTTCTGGAGTTAAGGTGGTTTCTTTTTATCTTTTTTTAAAATTTTTACAAAAACTTTTTTGAGAATTTCATACATGCATATAAGGTATTTTGACCAAATCCATGCCCACTCCCTCTCCTCCAACATTCCCCTTCAAAGAGGTAACCCTAAAATCTTTTAAGGATTAGATACAAGCTCCCAAATACATTTGACATTTTTGGCCTTGAACAGAGTATGTTGCCAGCAGACCCAAGGACATTTTGACTTTTAGCCAAGAAACTGGCTACTTTTCTTTGGGGTCTTTTTACCTAACGGCCTACATTCCCCTGCCTAGCCAATTCCTATCTCCTATTCTTATCACACCATCCTCTGAAGAGGTTACCCAAATTGCTGATAGGGAATCAGGTGCAGACCGCTCTGGCTTCTTCCATGCTGAACAGGGATGCAGGGTGAGGCAATTGGAGTACCCCTTCAGTGGGTCTATCTAAGAGACCCCAAATTGCATAACTTTTATCTCTAAGGGGAAAATAATGTCCTTCAATCGTGACTAGGAGATGTGAAGAAGAAGTAAAGGCAAGAGTGATTAGATTAAGTAATTGTCTACTGGAGTTTCTTGATAAAGGCTTCCCAAAGCATCCCTCTATTGGGTTCTTCCTCATTTTTTTTGTCTTCCAAGGCTGGACTACTTGGCTGGGAAGAGTGGCTGGATACTCAGGTGAGGGTCCAGTGACCCTACTTGTAGGCACTCCTTTAATGAATGAGCACAACCAGCTACAAGCCCAATTGTGACTATGTTTAGCGATCAGGTGACCATGGAGGCAAGAGGTGAGATGGTAAACAGAGACAAGAACAGCATGAATCCTTCAGGAACTGCTTGGAGGATCCATGGTAGAGAGAATTGCCAAACTTAGAGCAACTCTGTGCGATAAAGAAATATATTCCCTTATTGTGAGGTTACAAAAATATTGGAATTTACTGTTAGCACAGCACAACAAAATACCATCATGTGTGATTATCTTATATCGACCTAAAGAGCCTCTTGCTAACAAAGCCTATTATATATCAGATGGGATATGTTTTTTAGTCCCTTAGAGAGTTCTTCATTTTATTGATTTAATATTTACCACCAAGGAAGTTAATACATCAGTCGAAGTTGGATGGTACATTCAACTCACACATCATAATGAAAACAACTGTAACGTTCATGTGGCAATGTCCTACACATCTTAGCTTTTGAATTTTAAGGTCATCAGATTATTTGAGGATAAAAACATGTCTTTCAAATATTTTTCACTTGTCTCATTGGATGATTTAAAACTATAAATCAATTGCATTTTTGAGAGTTGTTTATGTGTGTGTGTGTGTGTGTGTGTGTGTGTGTGTGTGGTGTTGCATGCAGATGTGTGGCATGCACATGTATGGCTGGAAGAAAACATGTGGTGTCTTTCTCAACTGCTGCCATCCCCTGTGTTTTTCTAAAAGCAGAGACTCTCCACCTGGTGATCAGTGATCGTCAGGACTGACAAGACTAGGATCTCAGGCTACCTACCTGTCTCTGCTTTTCCAGAGCTTTCACAACCATCTTTCACATGGACACTAAGGATTCAAATCCCAAATACAAGTCCTCAAGCTTGTTCAGCACTTTACCCCTGAACCATCTCCCTATCCCCTTGAGAGTCCTTTACACTACTCATCCCTGAAGAGATCACCTCATGAATTTGTTTCACAGAACTATTGAAATGCAGAGGAAATCCTTTATTTCTTAGTTATCTAAAACCAAAGTTATCATGTACAACCTGTGGTGTGATCCACTATGAACAAACTTTTCTTCTATTCAGA
>NW_008340555.1:2094437-2119010 GCF_000622305.1 Nannospalax galili
AAAAATATCTTTTGGGTGCTTAGCAAACAAGCAAAAATCTAAAAGGAAAAAATCTCCAAAAGGATATATAGCTCTCATTGTTTTCTGACATTAAAAATCAGGCCATTACCAAGAACCTAAAACCTAGATAGGCAATAGGCCTTAGGGGAAACTGAGTGCTAATGTTCTACTGAAAGAATATGGTATTTAAATGAGGTCTAGTGACTTATTGCTGTCTACAGATTAGTACATCTCTCATTCTTCATCAGAGAAGATTCTTCTTATAACAGAAAGCAATTAGCACAGAGAACCATAACTTGTCAACATGTAGAGAATAAGAAACTGCAGAGTGCTCAGCCCCAAGGAAAGCATCCATGCCACAGCCCTCTCCCCAAGGCTCAGTGCTCTTTATGAAGGGGGAGGTGGTAGATAGAATGTAAGGAGCCAGAAGGGGTATACCACCATAAAGATGCAGTGTTTTCTAGACAACAGGACATTTGTACATACGAATTCACAAATGTTCTGTCAGCACACACAGGACTTACTCAAGCTCAAACCAGACAAATCACAACATGGGGGTGGGCCTGAGGTTCCACACCTAGCGAGGAAGCTATTGCCATTGAGCAGCTCCTGGGATAGCCAGAGCCAGTTTTCTTTAAGGGTGACAATCCAGAGTGACAATCTTAAAGATGGCACATGGTAGGTCAATGACAATTCAGGGCAGGTTCCACAACTGAGAATGTTTAGTCTAGGCATATTTGACTCAATGGGGAAAACATGAACGTGAAGTTGGACGGGTGGAAGTGAGGGCTGATCTGGGAGGAGGTGTAGAAGGGGAAATATGACCAAAACATATTTTATGAAGTTCCCAAAGAATTAATAAAAATATTTTTAAAACAGGTCATAAAATAGGAGCAACAGTGAATATTTATTGAGTGCTTACTGAATGCCAGAGATAATAAAAAGTTATCTTTTATAAATCAATGATTTACCACAGTAAGCCTAAATTGTGTAGAAATTAGCTTAATAGAATAGAAAATCAAGGTACTAGTTAAATAAATCACTCAGTGCTCTCTTTGGCCAACAAAGGACAGAGTAAGGGAGATTTCATCCCAAGTGTTGCTCACATAACCATGCTTCTAGAATCCACACAGTACTACCTCTCAGTAGAACCCTATGATTTTATTTATATTTTTATTTTGTCTTGACCCTCTTTGCTCTGGGTACAGATTGTATATGATACCAGAACACACTTCCATATTATTGCACGCTGGAATCCCAAGACCAAAAGTGTAGATCATGGCACAGCTACCATTCATATATCTATGATCAAATCACCAGAAGGCGGTCTGCCTAAGGGTTTCCCCAATATACTATCCAGGCCTACCCTCCAAGTTCTCCGGTCTTCTGAGTCTGAAAGTGGCATTGTTCATTAAAAAGCACAAGTCAGGCCTCAGGAGATAACATAGTTGATAAAATGCCTGTTTTGAAAGCACAAGGATGTGAGTTCCACTCCCCCAAAACCCATGTAAATTTGTCAGGTGTGGTAATCTCAGCATTGCACAGGCAGAGACAAGCAGATCTCTAGAGCTCTCTGGCCAACCAGCCTAGCCTACCCTCACTTAGCCTAGCTTTACTGGTAAAGTAAGGGTCACTGAGTGGCTCTATTCATCCCCATCCCTCCAAAAACAAACAAACAAAAAACCCATAATGGCCCCTGAGGAACAACACCTAATATCCACACACTTTCACAGAAGTGCAAACCTCCCCCCGCCCAGAAGTCAGAATGAAAAATGTCCTCTAGAGGCCCAAATCTTTGAACACTTGTTATAAGGTCCCCAGTTAGTGGGAAGCCCTAGGATGCGTGACCTTGCTGGAAGAAGCACATCACTGTGGACAAACATCGAGAGTTCACAGAGTCCTTGCTTCTCTGTCTCACTGCTTACCTCACATGCTCAAATATATGAGCTCTCAGCTTTCTGCTCTGGCTGCCTCTTGCCATGCCTTCTCTGACATAACAGACTCATCTCTCTGAAACCATAAGACCAAATAAACTCTTCCTTCTATAAGTTGCCGTGGTCATCATGTATTATCCCATCAACAAAGAAGTTATTAATATAGCACTTGTGCTTACACACACACAAACATAGACACACCAGGAAAAAAAAAAAAACAAAGAAAAAGAATCAGGTTATGATAGAAAAAATGAAGCCTGACAGATGTTTTCTTTATGGCATTTAGCATTTAAGTAGAGGATGACATATCTGCCCTACTCTGTCCATCTGCTTGTAGTAGTGTTGTGGTGAGCCAGGAGGGAGAAGATCTGTGATCCCTGCTTTAAGGAGAGCCTGACAACAAGATCAGGTAATACACTGAGTCACACAGATCAGGCATGTTTCATGTGTGTGTTTGCTTTGGTGGGACTGGGTGACGGACCACAATGCTGGTATGCACTAAGCACTGGAACTGCAACTTAGTGTACGCACCCTGGGAAAACTGTTCACAGGCTGCCTCCCATTAGAGTCAGATAAGAAATCTTGTGGGGCTCTAGTCTCAGGGAATTATGTTTTATTTTTTCAGGGCCATGTTCAGAGCTCATGTTAATCCTGCATGTACTCAGGGCAGTGTATCCAGAAAACCAATGATGTGTGAGAGAAACAGATTTTTGGTTGTAATATCTGGTTAGGTACTCTGTTTACCTGGCATTTCCCTGAGACTTTGCATTGCAGAATTTCATACAGTGTGTAAAGTTGGTCCTCCTTAACTGTGGGTCTGTGTCTTGTACTTCATTCAACCATAGATCTAGATTTATATGGAAATATCATGACATTGATAAGTATGTATAGACTATATAATTTGTCCCTAGTTCCTGAACACTACAGTTTAACAAAAATTCCCCATAGCACTTAGATTATACATTACAAGCAATATCTAATAATTTAAAGGCTATGATGGCATGCACATAGTATATAGGCAAATAATACATCACTTTATATCAGGACTTCAACATCTGCTATTTTTTGTGTGTGGAGAATAATCATAAAGCCCAGCAAATACTAGTTTCTCAAATGTCCATATTTATATTTTCCCACTCCTGTTGATAACTTCTTGTATCTGGAATTTTCTTCCACTTCTAACCATTGAGACAAACTCTTGGGAAACCTCACTGTTAGCCAAGTGCGCAGCAAGCTCTCATTTCATTGTATTCCAGACATCTAAGCATGTAGAATGGAAGTCTCTTACCTCTGCATTTCAGGATTTTAAGTGGAAGCTGACACCCTGGAAGGAATCAGCATTGCGTCAGGAGAAAAGGAACAAGTGCGAAAAGCGAGAAGGCGACTTTTGTCTTGCATTCTTTCTACATGACAAACGCGGTCCTGCTGAGTTGTGAAAGTACACAGATAATGTCACCTCATTTCAGACTCACTACTCATATTTTTTTCCTTTAGCAATAACAACTATGAAGAACCAGGATATGCTCTGACACACTTAACACCACAAGATCCTGCTGCGTATAATAGGCACTCTGTGTCTAGATCCAGACAGCATCTTAAGAACAATAAAGCTAGGTGAGCTACAGACTAAGAATTTTCATTTCTGTATGCTTGGGACAAAACACACAGGCAGGACATCATTTGTAAGGAGACCTAAGCTGAACTTTTCACTGAAGTAAATGTTAGAGCTGTATTATGCTGAGAAAATGTGATCCTAAAATTATGCATTCCAAGACCTAGATCTTCTTGCACATCAAAGAGGACAGACTGACAACCAGGTAGTAAATGGCACCCAGATTCCAAGAAAAGCCCCAAGTCACTCACTGCCTATAAGCTCCTTTTTGTCTGTATTATAAATGTCCTTGGGAAGTAATGAACAGAATGGTCAATCAAAGCAGAGTGACTAAAGCATGATTTGAATTCGAATAGAAAGCAAAATACACGTTTTAATCCATTTGGGAGAATCTCCATCCAAAGAAATATGGAAAATGAATCAACAGACAATATAATTATGCAAAATACTATCACTGACAGAGCTTAAAGATTCACAAACACATTTTCTTTCCTACAAATGAATTTCTGATTGACAGGATAAGGCACCATCGATTAGTATTTAGCCAAAGGATGAATGCATGTGGAAAAGTGATTAGTGAACCCATTACCTCATCCTTTTATCTCTTACTACCTGAGAAAAGAAAGCCAAAGAACTTTCCTCGAAATAACCTCTTATTTATTAGGAGCTTGCAAAAGCACACGTTTTAACTTATTTAATATAATTGGACATTTGTGAAAAAAAGTTAAGCAGCATTACCATATTCTGTGATCCCCATTGGAATATATCAATATAATTAAGAGACTGAAAATACTTCAGCTACCAAATATGAATAGATACTGAAATTTTCATAACAATGAGATGAGATAGAAATGGAGTTTTAGTTAATCATGACAATTTGAAGGAATTCTCACAATACAGACTGATATCAGAAGTAGAAATAGCCAGAACATATGGATGATTAAACACATATGAAATAAATTAGATTCTTGACTAATTAAATTATATTTTATTGGAATTTTATGAGAATACATTTAGTTAATAATTCCCAGTGAAACCTTAAAGGAAAGAATATGCTAACACTAGGCCACTGTTATGACATCGTTTCCTCTTCTAAATATATGGTAAGTTTTTAAAAGAATAATAAACATCCCTATATTTCCCGTGCTGTAATTTCTATGAATAGTCTTGTTTACTTATAATTTCATCAATATTTTAAAGCTGGACTTGCTGTTCCATTTATATCCTTAATTATAAATGGTTTGTTACATATGAGGATATACATTTGTTCACTTGCCCTTCTAGGACAACAAAAATGCTCTATTTTTCTCTTTCTGGGTACACAGGTAGCCTATATGTCAGTATGAAAAGTTGGAAATATGCAGTTATACATGAGGCACATATGAACATGTGATGAAGTTATGGCCTGGGTGAGGTAGATATGGACACGTGATTAAGGTACAACATGTAGAAATGTATATAATCATGTGATGAAGGTCTGACACATATGAAATATACATCAAGTCATGAAGGTCTAGAATGCATGGGGCATATATGACCATGTAATAAAGGAGAGGACACTGAACTGTGATTGGATGTACTGAAATGGAGGTAAGATTCAGAACATGCTCTCTACCCACTCTGCTCCTCACACTTGGGGCAGGAAGTTCAGAATTTCAATATAGTAGAGCCGTAAGAGAAAAGTACTAGATCCTCTGTTCACCCCAGTGACAGATGCTCAGAAAAGCTACCCAACTCTCTTATTAAACTGTGAGGTGATTGAGGAAGAATTTATTATTATTATTTAAAGTCACTGAATCAGAGTACTTTGTTATAGCTGCTACCTACAGTTACCTGGACTAAAAGAACTATCTACTTTTAAGGAAAAAAGCTGTCTGAAAATGACAGAGCTACCAATTATATATCATAATCTTTAATGTCAAACTTTCCTAGTTTATCTGTATGATTACTTTACCATCATTTTTTTTTAAATGGGAACCACTGATATTATTGTGATGTGAATACAGTGTTTACAGTAGCTATGAAAGCAAGACAGAGGACCTTCAACCACAACCCAGCAGTGGAATGATCCCCATTTTTGGAAGCAGAACAAGTGAGCTCCGCAGGCCTGTGGTGCTCTCATTTTCTGGGCTTTAAGACATCGGGAGAAGTGATGTGTCTCATTAGTCTGACCATGTTCACACATGTGTCTCACATTAGGGTGACAGAAGTGATGATGAAGATGCAGATGGTGGCACTGATGAGTCACTTTATTCTGAACAATACTGAGGAGTTTACTTACTATATAAACATTACATATACTTCATCATTTTATTATTTTACATATCCCACACTAAAACACAATTAGTGCCATAATTTTGTATGTTTTATAATGTTCAATGACATAAAGATAATCAACATAGGATGGCCTGTCTAATTTCAAGATGTACTTTAAACATCAAAATTAAGAGAAAGAGCAAGTAGAGAATTTAAAATAAACTAATCATGTTATATAACTTACTTATTATAGCTAATTCCATGCCTCACATTATTTACCGCCTATTGAAATCCAAATGTCTTGTTATGGTTCTTAGATGCTTTAGGATCTGCAAACACTTTTCTCTTGATTGCTATAAGTATTACAATTAAGACGATGTTGCATAGATGAGACTGGAGAGATGGGGCAGCAGCTAAGAGTGCTTGCTTCTTTTAGAGGACACATTTGGGTCTACAGAACCCACATCTAGCAGCTCAAAAACCCTGGAACTGGAGTATCCAACACTCATCTCTAGTATCAATGGATACTTTCACATTCATGCCATATACTCACACAGACAAAAAGAACACATATTTAAAAATGCATTATTTTACATGGGTGAAAGTGCAGGCAGTGGAGACTCTTGGGAAAGTTCGGCATTGACATATTCGGATTAAGCAAAACTGAAAAACTGGGTTAGAATTCAGAAATTCAAGTTTAAGTGTGTATTAAACAATGATCTTCCACCATGGATTTTTTCTTGTGAGGGAATAAAGAATAACTGACCACTTTCCGGCCTCTCATATCCAGCTATTCACTTCTTGCTTAGCCCTACATAATAGAACTCTTAGTCACAAATGAAATCATAAACATGCATTGTTTCAAGGTTATAGCTGTCCTCTATTTCAGTTGCCTGGTAAAGGTGGAATTTAAAGGAAAAACAAGTATATCAATACATTTGAAAGTCCAGATTAAAAGGCAGAATAGTACAAGTTTTTAAACCGGAAAGTTAACAACGAAAGGAAAACAGAAGGAGTAGAGGCCAGTTGCTATAGAAGATGTTGACTAAGTGGTTAAAGAATTTATCTGCCCTCCTCCAAAAAACATTAGAGATTAGAGCAAGTCTTCTAGTTCCAGGGTAAGGTTTCTTTTAAATAAAAGTTATTAAAATAACATAGGGTGGGTTCCAATCATGGCTTAGTGAATGTATTAGGGACACATCACATTCTCATGTCAGTGACACCCTGAAGGAAAAAGTCATAAAAATATTGCAACACATAAAAATATGTAATTACCTTAAGCTACCATTTCTTATTTTAAAATAAATATGAGAAGTAGCCTTAAGAGGGCTGGTGAGACGGTTCAGTGGTTAAGAACACTGGTTTCTCTTGGCAGAGGATTGGTTTGGTTCCCAGCACCCACATGGTGGCTAACAATCATCTGTAACTTCATTCCCAGGGGATCCAACACCCTTTTCTGAACTCTATGGGTACTGCGTGAGATGGACGCACTTACATGCAGACAATACGCTCATATACATAAAATTAAAATGATAAATATTAAAAAATAAATAACCTTGAAAATTTTAAAAAATTAAAATGTTAAACTCACTACCACCAAAATACAACTAAGAAGGAAATGTTGGGAAATGTAATTATGTGAGATTAGGTGAAAAACTTCTAAGAAGTCCAGATGAATGTTGAAAGCAAAATAAATTCTATTTTTACTCAGTACATAATAATAATGAGTAAATGTAAAACAAGATAGCCATTTAAAGCCCAATCTAATAAATAAAGGAAATAGAAATGGAGCAGCATATATGATAGAGATCCAAAATAAATATATTCTGCCTATAATAATAAAAAATAGAAGCAGAAATTGGAAATGTATCAAGGATATATTGCTAGGTAACATGTCACCCTAAACCTCAGAGCAGTGAAACAGTAGCAAGAATTGATTCAATGAAACTACAGCGTCATCAAAAATTAAATCATTTTTAGAAAGATTTATTTTTATTTTATTTATATGAGTGTTTTGCCTGCATGTACGCATGTATGTATCTGCACCACAGAAGTCACATAGGTACAATGCCCATGGAGGCCAGAGGAGAGCATTGGATCCCCTGCAACTGAAGTTATAAATGTTTGTGAGCCACCGTATGGGTGCTGGGAACCACATCTATGTCCTCTGCAAAAGCAGCCAGTGCTCTTAAGTGCTGAGGAGTTTCTCTTGATGGACAAAAAACACAGTCTGAACTTAGGTAATGACATATCTTATTCTTGGATACAAAGACAGAATCATATAAATGTCAACTCCCTGAAAAATCAATTACTTTCTTAATATAGAATTTCAAATAAAACGCTGACATTTTAACTGGAAAAGAATGAATTCACAGTACATATGTAGGATTATATCGTATGCAACATGATAGATTAACATACTTTGGTTTCTACTTATGCCTTAGAAACAATATCAAGCAGAATAAAAATCTTTCAATAAAAGTACACATGAAGAAAACAACAGGAAGAATGTGGCAATGTCACCCAAATGCTGGCAGTTCACGGAAGATGAAAACCGACAACAGATTTAACAGACCTCCAGATCAGACCTTCTTCCAAAACATAATAGGCAGATTAAATGCTTCATTCAAACAAAATAAAACCAGGTAGATACACATGTAGCATATAACTTTTATGGGTGTGTACATGCAAATACAGAGCATGACTGTGATACTGAGGGTAGAATTCAAGGCCTTACACACATTAAGCAAATCATCTACTGCCAAGCTTTATCATTTGCCAGATAACTACATCTTCACAAACGTTGTATTAGTCCATATTTACATCCTTAAAAGTACTATCATTACTATGAAATGCCTTCAGTAACTTTTTCGTCTTTTTTTTTTTTTTTTTTTTTTTTTTTTTTTGCTTTTTTTTGTTGTTTTTTGTTTTTTGGGTTTTTTTGTTTTGTTTTGTTTTGTTTTGTTTTATTTTGTTTTTTGTCTTTTTGAGACAGGTTCTCCCTGCAGCCCCAGCTGTCCTGGAACTCACTATGTGGACCAGGCTGGCCTTAAACTCACAGAGATCCACCTGCCTCTGCCTCCTGAGTGCTGGGATTAAAGGCTTGTGTCACCACACCCAGCCTATTTTTTGTCTTTTTGAGACAGAGTTTTACTATGCAATCCACAGGAACCTAGAATATGGCATCTTTTCACCTCAGTCTCTTGAGAGTTGGCAGGCTATGCCACCAAGCTCATCTTGAGGAGATTTTTATATTCAAGTATTAATCTATAGTGTTTCTTGCAAACAAAGTGTTACATTTATTCCCAGGGATGGATTTCCATTGACACTCTTAAGTAGCCAACAGAGATCCAGAGTAGTGAGTGTGTCTGGGCTTAGATTTTACTAACACTGACAAAGCTATATGGTGCTGATTCCTGCTACAGGAAACAAACCAGCTGTTGTTTCCCTGGGTCCCATCTAGTTCACAGTGAGAACTCATACCCTCTGCAGGCTATGACCAGGCAGACACAGGACATAGCAGCTTTCAGTGTTGTGGAAAGTTTGGAATGCTGCAAGCACAGAGTTAAATTTCCCATGTCTGTAGGTGACCAAACACCGTTGTAACTATTAGATATGTCATTTGGAACACACAAATGGATCACTAGATCCCATCAATTTAAAAGCTTAGAATGTTGTGAGAGAACACTTAGCTGTAACCAATCACCTGACTTTCCAATCAATGTATCTCAAAAGCATAGGCAAAATCAGGCAGATCTTTGGGAGTTCAAAGCCAGCCTGGTCTACATAAGAAGTTCCAAGCCAGCCAGAGCTACATACTGAGACTCTCACACACACATACAAATATTGTGATGACTTATGAATTTCTTTTTTTATTACTATAAAAAACTTCACGATGTTGCTGCCTCATCGAAAGATGGTATTTAGGGAAACTTGAATATGTATGTGTTCCTGGGCCATAGCTGCTCATAGGTGCCTCCAGAATAAACCATCTCTTTTCTCCTTGGGAGTGGAAGCCATATTTTTTTAATCAATAGACCATTCCAAGCAGTTGCAGGACTACTCAACTAAAGGACCTGGGAACAGTCTGCCTTTCCCCGAGGCTTAGTCAGACGTTCTTAAAACCATGCAGTAGCCCCATCCTCACTGTTCATCGCATACAGCATGTCTAAATATCCCCTTCAAGTGTTGCTCACTTTCCTCTACCATTCAGTAAATATTTAGCATTAACCAGGTTGATTCCCTCCAATCCTACTTTGGCAACTGCATTTTGAGGAGCTTGTGAACTGAATGGAAGGAAATTTTCCTAGAAATTGACAGTGGTTACTATGCGGAGAAGGGAGGAAGTAGAGAGGAAGTGGGGGGCATATAAGTTCACAATGGTGTTGAAAATTTTTGTTAGTTTAAGTCCCAGTTCTTTATATGAGAACATGTAGCAAACAACCACAAATAATAATTGGATCATGTACCCTAGTAGAAAATTTTAAATGAATTTAGACAGTTGAAGCAAAGAAAAAGGCACAAGAACACAGTGCCAAGCATAGAGGCAGGCCTCTCGGGCAACCCAAACCTGATCAAGACAAAGAGTCAAGATATCAGAGGTTAGGGCTGGAGAGATGGCTCGGGAGTTAGAAAGAATTGACCGCTCTTGTAGAGAACTTGGATTTGATTCCCAGAACCCCCACAATGGGTAAAAAAATTGCCATTTTAGAACTCCAATTCGAGGGAAGCCTGCTGACATTTTCTGTTCTCTGTGGGCATTGCATGACATGGGTACACTTGCATACATGCAGGCAAGATACTCATATACAATAAATAAACATGAATAAATAAAATTTTCAAAAGAAAGATATCAGCAGTTGAATCAAATAAATAGAACTGTATTTATCTTAAAATACTTCCTATTTTACAGATGTACCACAGTGAGGTCTTGCATTATTGCCTGTCCTGCACCTGGTGTTGGGTTATATGGTCACAACACATGTACTGGCCTTCGTCTGGAGTACTGCCTTATGCTGGCTGGTTTCAGGTGCTTGGTATTGTACAACACCTGCTAGAGTCCTCCTCTATCTTGGTCAACTATACATTTAAATAAATGTGCAGTGGGGTGAGCCCTGAGCAAAGGCCAAAGAATTGAGTGTAGATTGTTTCCATGAAATATCAGGAAAACTGAGTCCTGGTTTGAAATTTCAACACGAGATTTTTGTTATTGTTGTTTTGTTTTCATTGATAATAGAAAATCCAAGCTGATGTTCTCCTAAGAGATTTTCCTCATGTAACAGCTTCATAATAGAGGTTAGGAAGGAGGCTGGCAGGATCAGGGAGGCAGGAACCATAGCTGAGCCTGCCCAAACCAATCTAGTAGCTGTGCACTGCTCTGAATGATTGATTGCACAGTTACAGGAACAGGAACTCAAACTCATGTGCAAGTCATCTTGAATTTCTCCTTCTGGCTTTGGCTCACATCATCACACTCTTCCTCATCTTTACAGTTTTCATATTTTGTTCTCTTTACTAGGCACACTGGATCATTTAAGGACTAACTCAAATAGCACCATGTCAGGAATCCTCAAGTCTGAGACTCCCAGGTGTTCTAATACTTCATTCATATCTTATCAAATTGTAAAGTATCCATTGTTCTGTCTCTTCTCACCACCAAGTGACCTCAAGGATTCTAGAGCAGAAGCTCCCAGGTTTAAAGCTGGCCCTGAGTTTGACCAGACTGTAACATTAGGAAGCCTACTTCATCACATTAAGGCTGTGGCTCCATTTTTAAAATGTGGTAGCTGTGAATATGAAATGAGTTCATATGTCTAAGGGCTTAGCCACATGAGTAGCACAGTAACATCTCTTTCAGGGTGACTATTACTATTCCCTTGCTCTTTAACAGCCACCTCATTGGAAGCTCAAAATCTAAGAATATTTCCTGAATGAAAAATGATAATAGTAAAAGCATAGTCTGCTCAGAGAAAGCAGTAAGAGAAAGCCAGTATATACAGCAAAGGGGTGATTCCTATGGTCTTATCCCAGTGTAGCTAGTATCTCCCTTCACTCAGATCCAGCCTGACATTGCAGTCAGTTTTATGTTTATTAGACTTTTCAATCAGTAGGTAAAGTCATACTTCAACTTTATTGTTGGAGGCAAAGGGCAAACACAAATTGTTTGTTTCCCCAAGGAGCTCTGACAAAATAATCATCATAATGTCTAAAACTCTAGGTAATATAAGAAAGGGGCAGCGGGGGAGCCCTGAGGGATTTGGAAAGATTTAATAGAAAGGAAAATAACTTTCAAATTTGACTGTGAAATGATGTGAGAGATGCAAAGAGTCCAGAAAAATGAGATGTAACAGAAGTCAAGGAAGTGTTTGAAATAAGAGAACACCATCAAACTTGATAGAGATGACAGATCAGAAGACAAAAAGACAGTGAAAATGAATTCAGTGACCACACCTTAAAACCTTAGGGAGGTCTCATGCGTTAGTTTGGATGATCTTTGAACCGAAAGAACCAAAAAATAAAATAGTGAAATTAGATATTTTCACTAACATCATATTAATGAAATTATATATAACTGATATTTAAAAGAAATATAAAGGGAAAGCAAGAGGCCAAAGAAAGGAGGAGGCATAAGAAGATAAGGAGCAGATGAAGCTTTTTAAAACTTAGAAATTCTGGGCCTGGGGTGGATTACCGTAACCAAATGGTAAGAGCCTATTGCTGAAGGCACAGCATAATTTTGTTGCAAGATACAGAGGAACCATTCAAATTGGCTGGGAAACTTTGTACCTGCCAACATGCATTCACACATTTAAAGGAACTGCTGTACAGGTCATTGGGGTAGAAAAGACATTCATTGCTTTACCCAATGCTGGACTGTGTATACTAGAATAATTACTAGCCCAGCAAGTTGAGTTCACTGGTGTGATGGTGGCATGACTGTTAGGGTTACCAACTACTTTCTGAATGTATTTTAGGTCTGTTCCACAAGAAGGAATTAATGCCTGGCACTGTAAACCTGGTCAAAAGAACATGGCTGTGGAGGTCATAGACTCCTACTATTGTTATTTGTCTAAATGACCATATTGTCAAACTTTAAACCACTGAATATCCATACATGTGTGCTTCTCTCAACATTGGTCAAGGAAGCCCCATTTACAGTGGGTATCAATTAATGCAGCGATTCAAACCTGGTCAGAACTGCTAAGAATAGGTGCCTGTGAGCACTTGCCCCTAAATGGACATCTATATCAATTCCTCCCTCCCCACCCAAGGCTCAAGAAGCTTCACAGAAGAAAGGACAGAAAGAATTTAAGAGTGAAGGAGAGAGCAGAACAGAGCTATAAAATGCCATCTTCTGGACATGGCATGGCCATTGTACAACATGAACCCACGGCAGCTGTGATAACTTGCACAAGAAGTCAGTCAACATTTCCATGGGCTCAGAAGGCCCCAACCCGAGCTGAGGACTTATTGGCAGTTGAAAGTTGTTTTACTTTGGGACTTTGGCTACTGGCAAGTTGCCCAATCTACAGTGTATGGCCTCATATCCATGTGAATATGACCAATGATAATTGGACTGAAAGACTATGAGAGCCAGATAATCAGGGCACCTGCTGCTAGACAGTGTCTTCTAGACATTTAGGGGTGTACTTCAATGAAATCTCAACAGTATGCTTGCCTAAACCAGACCTGCATAATGACAACACCAGTTGACATACCAATATTGATGGAGAAATTTAACGAAGTCCCACATATAGATGAAGAGCTAGCCCGTGACATGGTCATCACTAGTCACTCCCAGTCAGTTTCTGTGAGAACTTGGAACAAAAGACAGAGCCAAAGAATTTGAAAATTTGAAGTTTCCTTAGAAAACAAGTCATGGGTTTTTGACTGTTTTGTTTTATATTTTGTTTTGTTTCAAGACAGGAACTTACTACATATCCTTGACTGGCCTCAGTTTGCTGTAAATGCTGGTTGGTTGGTCTCAAAATTATGGTAATCTTGCTGTATCACCTTCCCAAATATTGGGGTAACAGGCATATACCACCATGCCTAGCTCTCATTTACATTTCAATTTTAATTTATCTTCACTTAAAATTTTAATTCTACGGCAAAATAGATGGATCAGTTGGTAAAGGTACTTGTCGCTACGCCTTATGACATGATTTGGATCCCAGAACTCACTTAATGGAAACAGAACTGACTCCACCAAATTTTTCTCTGACACACCACGGCATTCAAATGTGTATGTGTGCAAACACCCACATACACACAAAAAGTAAATAAATAAAGTGATAAATAAATAAATAATAAATAAATAAAGTGATAAATAAATCTTAGATGAAAAATTCTGTAGTTTAGAAAGCACGGGCCTTGGGTAAATTTTCTTGATGTAAACCCATCATTTCAGCACCTTGTGTAAAACTGTGCTACATTGAACAGCTGATCACAGATCCTGAGGATTTTGAAATGCAGTGTTTGCTGCTATTTGAGGCAATTACGTCTGCCAATTTGCATTAAAATGAAATATCATAGCTCTTATGAGCTGATCCTTTTTTAGAGACATGATTAAATTTCATAGATTAGCAAACAAAATACAGAAGGGGGTGAGATGGAAGACACTGTGACCTATATGAATATTTGAAGTAATTGTGAATAAACTTTTATTATTTTAAGAATCTAATGAAAAATGGTATTTTAGGTAAATTCCTTCCCCCACCTCACACTAAGACTTCCAGGAGTCACTATGCATTGTTCCGAGTATCAGCTCTCACTATATAATAAGTAAGCTCCCATGGCTCGTTCACATTCTATGGAGGTTATTGTTTTCTATTAAAGGATAAGAACTTTTTCCCCAGATCTCATCAAAAATACCTAAATAACAGATAACTGTAGAATTCAGCACTGATGTGTTCTCTTCATTAAGCTGTCCTTTTATTAAAGTCAGTATTTCACAGTCACAGAAGAAGCACGGATGTGCTTCATCATTAAAGGTAGGAGACATTTACAGAAAGATACAGAAAAGAGCAAAGAGCACCATGTGCTTATAAATAATACCCACCTCATTAGAAAACACAAACTGATGATAGCAGGAATCCTCTCCTGGGACTCCTTTTTCTTATGCTTTTTCTTTAAAAAAAGAAAAAATATGGAGCAATATTGAAAATATAATTAGGTACATTAACCTAGAGAGGAAGTCAAACATTGTGATGTCGTGTCCCAAATCTGCAGAGATCTCCATTTCTCTTCATTTTAAAAAGATTGCTGACTTGATTGTTAGATTTGCAACATTCACTCTGTACCATTGTATGTTGCAAAACTGAACAATTCCCTCTTCCCTAAAGGTCACACACACACACACACACACACACACACACACACACACACACACACTCCATATACAAGATCAAGATCACTTGCCTCTAGCTAGAAACAGATAAACAGATTCACTTCCTGGATTTGGGTCTGTGACATGCAGGAACAGATTATACATGGCCAACTGTCCCATTTATATCTGTGATCACAGCATTACTTCAAATCATCAGGCTTAAGACTCATGCTGTGCTGTATCCTTCTGAGCTTATCCGTGGCTATACTTTTAATAGTTGGAATTACCTCTGGTCAAACACGGTCCAAAATTCTTAAATTCTTAAATGGGAAGTTTTGAAATAAAGAGGTCATAGGTTTAATTTACATGGCATTCCATGAATGCCATGTCAATTATGAATGCTCACACCATCCAACCCCATCCTGCTCAAGCAACCCTTGAGGTAGTCTCATAGAAGCTGTCTGATTGGTTGCACTGTTAAGTGCTTGTATTTAACCCCTGAAGAGTGGCCTGATGCCCCATACACCATGATTCCTGTCATTCACTTCCCTTCATCTCATTATACGGTAGACATCATATCATCTCTCACAATCATAACAAGAAAAAGAATGAATAAGAACAATAAGGTATTTTGAGGGAGAAAAATGGAGAGGGGGGAGTTCACAGTCATACAACTTTTATCATAGTCTCTTGTTCTAATTTCTTTTAAGTTATTTTTGTTAATATTTTGCTGTGCCTAATTTTCAAATGAAACTCTTTCACAGGTGTGCATAGACTGATGCACAGGAAAAGAATACTATTTGCAGTGTTTGGGGCACCCACTGGTGTTTTGAATTTGTTCCTGTAGGTAAAGAGTGGGGGCTACTGCACCCAATTTTGAAGTAGTCACTTAGCTTTTCTGGACATCTCTTTCTTTGCTAACATATAGACAAAAATTAATTCAGCCATCCATATAAATGTTGGCCTAAGTGAAAATAAACAAATTTAAAATATAAAATAAATAGAAGACAATACTACTAAGGTAGTTACTTTGCACCAGGAGAGAGGCACCTGTTTGATTTATGACCCAAGGGACAGGAATTTGGAGTACTGGTATATACCTGGGAGGCTATTTGCTTTAAAATACTTCATTGAATTGTGCATTTTAAACGTAGTTTTTTTAAAAAAACAAATTGTGCCATTCTTAAAATGAAAGTATCTTGGTCACTTTTCTGTTGCTGTGATAGAAACACTGACCAAAGCAATTTTTAGAAGGAAGGCTTTATTGGAGCTTACGGTTCCAGGGGACTTACAGTCCATCACCACAGGGAGGCATGGCGGCTGGAGGTGGTGCTAAGATAAGCTCCATATCTTCCAGTAGGCACAGGAAGCAAGAGAGCAGCTGGAGATCTGGCAAGGCTTAAGAATTCTCTAAACCCACCCTCAGTGACGTGCTTCCTCCAGGATAGCCACACCTTCTAAGACCTCCCCAAAGAGCACCACCATCAGGGGACAAAATGTCCAAATGGGGGACATTTTCATTCAAAACACCACAGAAAGCAAGAAAACAAATTTTGGTATCTTTACTGTTTAGCAAATAGACTGATACACAAACAACTCAGGAAAAAGAAAAATCACAAAATGGAATTTCACAGTCAACAAAAGGGCTGTATTTATTAGGGTAGCTTCATTTTATTTAATGTCAACAGTTATAAGTGTCTCCTGGAAATATTTATAGACTTTTCTTTCTGCTATAAGGGAGAAGTTGAGGAAGTTTTCTTATCTGTAGCTACTTATCCATAGACTCCAGAAAGCTGTTTTAAAAATACAAAATGCATGCATCAGATGTTAAAAATAGTACTTGAGAATGCATATTTATTTTTTCAAGACCCTTATTTCTTTGCCTAAAATGGTGTTTTAAACCTTTTCTATCTCTCTTTAGTAAACACTCCAAGCCATCTACATTTATCTCTATATACTAAGGGCTGCAGATTCTGTATTTTAATCTCATGGGAGCCTATGACTGCCATCAGCTCTATTTCTGTTTTATGCAAATAAATGTGATAGAACACTCTACTTTGGGTTGTCCAGGGCAGATATTATATCATAGGATATTTAATGAATATTTAAAGATACCAGCCTTCGGTATTTTCGACAGCAATATATGTTTTTTAAAATATTTTATTTTTATTTTATGTGTATGAGTGTATTGCCTGCATGTATGTGAGTGCACCCATGTCGTGAAATGCCATGGAGGTCAGAAAAGGGCTTCAGATTCCCCTGGAACTGGAATTAAGGATGGTTCATAGCCACCATGTGGGTGCTGGGAATTGAACCCAGGTCCTCTGTAAGAGCAGTCAGTGCTCTTAACTGCCGAGCCATCTCTCCAGCCCCAAATGTTTTTAAAATATAAGTTATAAATCAGAATAAAGACCCATAGTCCATGTTCCAAACTTGGGTTCAAACTTAGTTTCTGGTTGTTAATAAGTCCCTAACACAGAGGTATAATTCTTTATTTCTTAGCATGTGGGTGAGGTGGATGTGGCTAGGATCTAGATATTCTGAAATGGAATGTAGAGTCCTAGAATGTTATTTCCAAAATCATTCAAGACTTACTCTTCCAATTCTTTGCTAATGGAGATGCCATGTCCACGAATCAACTGTTTGCAAGTGCTCTCCATTTTACATCTGGTACAATTCCATGTTTGCTCCATGTGCATTCTGGTTAATGAATGGGACAGCCCAAAGGATTTGCTAGATTTACAAGTATAGGAACTTAGAGTTTCAGAATTAAAGTAGAGAGGTATAGCTTGTATTCGAACCCACATCAATCAAAAGTTTATTTCCTGTTTCCCCAGCTGGATTCAAAGGAAGCAGGTATAGAGAGGAAAGGGAAGCAGGAAGAATAAGAAAATCTTTTTTAGAGGAACCACATAGAAAGGCCAACAAAATGCAAAGCTCCTGAACTTCTGCTAGGCTAGGCAGTCCTGCTTCTTCCAGACGTCTCTGACCGTCATGCCTTCACATAGGCTGGATTAGCTATTTTGGAAATTAGGTCTTCATAAGCAGTGTAAAATGAGTAAATTGCAAAGAAAATAAAAATATTAAATCCCTATCAAGGCTGACTTGTTTCCACCTGCCCCTTATTTCTTTAACCTTTCAAACAATTGTGTAAAGGGATTCTGGAGAACTTTTATGTGCAGAGAGCCAGGAGTTTCCCATGTCATGAACTGAGTTAGAGGAAACTCTGCCCACCAAGGATGCCAGCACACATCAGATGCATTTTTGCCCTGCTCTTGGCACCTTCCCTTTGCTAGGGAAGCTGTGTTCTGTTTCCATTAGCAACAGGATCCTTAGTCTTCCTTGTGTGTACCATACCCATTTTCCCCGGCTGGCTTTCCTAACCCATACATTGAGATATCTAGAGAGTAAATGAAGGAAAACAGTCTTGCATATTCAATTAGTATACCAACATTCAAAGTTAATTGCATTGAAAAATGTTGTTCCTCATTACCACCACTCAAGCCTCACCTCATTGCACATTCCTAACTCCAATCATGTCTATAGGTATAAGCTTGAGCCAGAAAATCAGTTGTCCAACATTGATGAGAAGTAAGGGACTATGTGGACTCTCCTTCTGGAATGCAAATAATTCTGCAGAATTAGGGAATTTGTTTGTGTAATTACTCCAGAGACAGGCTTCATTGCTCTGTATCGGTTTTGTAACAAATGGTGATAATAGCTATTTTAGAGCTCCATAACAGAGGAGCCTGGGTGGAGGAGCAGGTGCAAAGGGAATTCAATTAAAACTCTTTCTCTTTAGAAAATCAATCTGCCAGTGCAGACTAACTGTTGTGACTAGCTCCTGCCCTTTGCATTTACATCTGTGATCTGAGCTTCAGATCACCTGAAATCAGGTGTTATTTCTCCTATTATTTGTCAAACTCAGCTATATTTTCTGCTCTGAAGTTAGGGCAAGAGGGATTTAAAGCAGATCAAAGTCCACATTGTACCTCAGACATACATCTCTATACTTCATGTTTTGCCTATATCCATTCATCAAATGTTCAATAGTAAAGACCTGGCATTGATCCATTTCACAGAGCACAAGGTAAGGTAGCTTACTCTGGCTCACGGTTATTAAATGTCAGAATGAAGACTTCATAACAGGTCTGTCAGGTTCAGAGCTAGTGTCTGTTCCACTGTGGTTGCCGAGTACACTAGCACTTGGGTCTGGCTTTGCCTTTGCCAACAAAATCCCATAGTGCCAGGCTGCTGACTGTGCTACCTGATGCTGACCATCTGCTCTCTGTGTGGATTTTGAAGTCTTCCATCTCCTCATCTACACTTTTGGACACTGGATGCATTTTCATTGTTGTGCTGTTCCTTGAGCTAAATATCTGGCTGAAATAAAGATGGCTAATGCTTTGCTTCTTGAGTATGCCTGTTTTCTCCACTTGGCAAAACTTTCTGCTCAGCACTTGCATTCAGTCCTGTCTGATAGCTTTTGTCTTGTTCTCCCCTACTGGACCAGTACTATACTAGATTTTACCTGGCTGGTGTGTGTGTGCGCGCGCGTGTGTGTGTGTGTGTGTGTGTGTGTGTGTGTTTATGTTGCTATTGTTTTTCTCAAAGTTATAAGTAACAATGAATTACTTATTGCTCAGAATAATGAGTGTCATTGTGAGGCATCACCAACGTAGGAAAAGAGAACGCTTGTCCAGGGCTGTCTGGAACTGTGACATTTACCACAATACCACAATAGTCAACTTTACAAATCTACAATTATCTCACAGGTTTCTTTTACTTAGCCCTTTTAGGAAATTCCTAAATTGGTATAATTATTTTTATCCACACATAAAAAGTGAGAGCTTAGTACTCAGATTTTATTATATAGAAACATTTAATCAGTAACATATAATTTATGAAAACATATATACACAAGATACTATATTTATACAGATAATGTAATTAGATATCTTTAAAATTTTTTAACAGATTTTTAAATATTTATTTTTATTATTACTATCTTTGTGTATGAGTGTTTTGCCTGTATGTACCTAAGTGCACCCATGCAATGCAAAGGTCGCGGGGGCCAGAAAAGAGCGTCAGATCCTCTGGAGCTGGAGTTATAGATAATTGTTAGCTACCATGTAGGTGCTAAGAATTGAACCCGAGTCCTCTGGAAGAGCAGCTAGTGCTCTTAACCACTAAGGAATCTCTCCAGGCCCAAATTATATATCTTAAAGAGTATGTTTTTCCTCAATGATAGAACTCATGGATGAGTCACATTTTTGTCATAAATTGTCCTCTCCATCACCTTTTCTGTCCCATGCTTTCATCACAGGCACATTTGTTGCAGCTTAGTAACATCTAGGAAAATAATTTAGGCATTGATTCTTAGTCACTAGAAATCCATTCATTGTGCAACTCCATCAATTTTTGTCTTTTTTTTGGGGGGGGTGGCTTTTTTGTTATTTTGTCTTTTTTTTCAGGACCGAACCCAGGGCCTTGCACTTGCTAGGCAAGCACTCTACCACTGAGCTAGATCCCCAACCCCGCAACTCCATCAATTTTTATCAGATTCAGCAAGTTTGTACTGCTACACATTTATTGTATAAAATATATTATATATATTATATAGAAACACCAAGTGCTGGTGAAGACCAGCCATGGCCCTGTAGCTTTCTGTCCTCACTGTGCTGTCTTTGGTCTGTACACACAGGCCAAATGCTGGGATTCAAACCTGGGTCTTCTGCAAGAACAGCCAGTGCTCTTATCCACTGAGCCATCTCTCCAGTCCTTCATAGACATCTTTTTAAAATTAGATGATCAACCACCTATAGGTGTTTTAAAAAGAAAAAAATTAATTTGATTTCTTAATATGTCAAAGACTAGTAACTTTTTGAACATTTTGTAGACACAAGCCTGTCCTCACATTGTCTCTTCTGTCTCCTTTCCGCCTTTCCTTTTTCCTTTTGTTCTTTTCAAATACTTTACTGGCAATAGGTGTGTATTTGATTTGAGTAACTTTTTCAATATTACAATCAAGAATGCATGAAATATTGCACACAATGATGTGGTTTGAAATTACGTTTCGTGATTGATCTGCTTTGTATTTATGTTGTATTGCCAGATGCGACATTTAGAAGTCAATTAGAGATGATTCAAACAGGCATGATGGATGAGTGGAAAAGTTAAGTGGAAATGGATGACTGAGTGCAGGCTAATTATATAAGTACTTAGTAGACCAGTAAATGCTTTCATGTGGTAAAGATTTTCTTCCAAACACATCTTCATAACTTCAGACAAGGATAATTAGAAGTCCATGTCTGTATCAACAAAGATGAGAATATAAATACTATTCTCTCCACCTTTTGCTTTCCTGCCCACTAGATATGTTATACATGCTTTTCTCTGTTAATACATACAGAATTAGCAATGGGTAAGGTGACATGAAAGATCTACAGAGTTTGTGGATGAAAGTGCAAAGCAAAGGCATCTGGCTTCATAATTTTTTGAGGTTTTTGTTTTCTAATTAACCATAATTATTACAGAATTCATTTTTTCTTTTAAATTTTTGTTTACATTTACTTATTTATTTACTTATATATATTAATTTATTTATGTGTGTGCACGTGCATGTGTGGGTGTACACTGTCACCACATATATGTACAGATGAGGACTACTTGGAGGATTCGGCTCTCTTCTTACATCATGTGGGCTCCAGAATCAGAATTGGTAGCAAGCACCTTTACCTGCTGAGCAATTTTGCAAACCTCAAAATTTTATCTTAACAGACTGGAGAGATGACTCAGTAAGTAAACCTATTGCTTCACAAGCATGAGACTCTGAGTCTGGACCTCCAGCACCCACATAAAAAGCCCCGTGTGGAAATACACACCTGTAACCCCAGGGTTGTGAGGCAGAGACAGGAGGATGCCTAGAACTTGCTGTCCAGCCAGTCTAGCCAATCAGTGAGCCCTAGGGTTCGTGAGAGATCCTGTCTCAAGGAAGGTGGAGAATATTAGGGGGAGACACCTAATATTGACATATGGCCACCACACACGTGCCCACATACACATGTGTGCAAACACATACATCAACGCACATATATACAGATATACACATCTAAATGATCTTGGTATTTTCTATGGACGTCTCTTATTGTTTAATGCTATGACTGTTAATCAAGAATAGAGGGGTAAAGACTATGACAGTTCAAATCATGAGCTATTGTGTACTTAGAATGCAGTTGCTAGGAATATGGCCAGCACACCAGCTCCAAGTCCTGCTCTTAAAGCCAGTTTCCTTTACTTTCAAAAGCAGAACTATGGCATTTCTGATTCTACTTGCAATGTGGCCATTCAAAATCCATTACTGAGGAGAGGGTTTAAAAGTTAATGTTACATTTTATGCTCAAGAAAAACACATCTGTTTTGCTGCCAGAAAAATTGTAATACCTGGAGGATCCACAGAAATTGAAGAGGTGTTTTTGACAAAATTATCCCACGAATTTAGAAAGGAGAGTTACAAAACCACAATTTGCTGTAATTTCATCAATAGTTTAAGAAATGCTGAAATGCATATCTTATTAATGGCAAGTAAGATATTATAGCTAATAAAAAAGAGTATTATATTTCTCATCGTACCTCTCCCATACTATCAAATAAAACCAATTTCGGTTCCTATATAGCAGAACAGTTCCTAGGTGTCTTAAATATTGTCACATAAAACTGGGTCACATTGTTACCTCTTTACTTCGGTGCTGAGCCCCGGAGATGCATGAAGAATTGTGGGGAGTCCATGAGCCATCAATATTGGAAACTCCTGAGCAACTGCTACTTTATTTCCTAAGTCTATTATTTCAGAAAAAGCAATGCAGTGTTTTTCCATGCACAGGGGATTTTAAATGAATACAGAACCTGGATAAGGTCAGGTGTAAAAGTCATTTTGAAGTCTCTAGTTTTATTTTAAAGTTCTGGAAGTTTCCCCAGTTCCTCTTTTATATATATATGGATGGTGAATATATATGTTAATATTTATATACTAATATAAATACATAAATATTAACATACAATATATATTCTTTATTGTAAACCGTGTCTTATATAGATATTTTGAACAATAAGAGATTCTTCGCTTAGCTTTCTATGCATCCTAAATTAACCAGTCTGTTGTTTTTGCTGATTCACTCACATGCCCAAGGATCTATTGTGTGTCAGGTCATCTGAGATATGCATGCTGAAAAAAATACTTGCTTTTCTGCAGTCCTCTCATTTCCTCTTCCTGGGACTAACCGCTGAGCTGGACACTCCTCGGTAGGGAGAAGGAGAAGAGAAGTCCTATTGCTAAGACTTTTCAAACCTCTGGTTGTGTTACATTTTCCATCATGCCTTTGTTAGAACAGGTCACTGTGATGAGCAAAGCATCCCACAAGATGATGCTCCAATGTGTAAGGCCAGGGGCACAGATAAGCGACAACGAGGGACTGGAACCAATCTTTATTCACCCTAGTGCATGGCCACAGCCTCATATTTTCAGTAAGGAAATAAATACCAGATTATGGAGTAATCCATCCATCAGGAAGGCATTATTACTTTATTCTAATGTATCCTTTAATTATGGAGACAGTCCATACATGAATGAAAACTGGCATGATGTTAAGTCAACTGAATAAGTTGAGAAATATAAGACGTACCCCCCTTACTAGTGCTTGGCTATTGTTTTACCCCTAAGCAACCACTCCAGCAGGAAACATATTTTCCACTCACCATCTCATATACTTTTAAAGCTTCTTAAGGAAACTATGGGTCCAGGTATTTTTACCCATTTTAGCAATAAGGAAATTGTATTTTTAATAGTTTAAACAGACACAGGATAAATAACTGGGAAAATCAATTCAAGTATTATTATTATTATTATTATTATTATTATTATTTCATTTTATTTATTTTTGTTTTTTTGAGACAGGGTCTCCCTGTAGACCTAACTGGCCTGGATTCTCTAAGGAGACCAGGCTGGCCTTGAACTCACAGAGATTTGCCTGCCTCTGCCTCCAGAGTGCTGGGATTAAAGGCATGAACCACCACTCCCGGCCTCAAATACCATTTAATGGCTGACCTAGGGTTATTTCTGGTGAAATTTACAGACCCCTTGGACAATTTCTTAGATGACTTTGCTTAGTTCTCCTAACCTAAACTTAGCATTGTAGAGTGGATCAGAAAATCTTACACTTTAACTGATGCTTATCCTCCCTAATTCATTTACCAGAAATAGCATGGGACTGCAGGCAGGGTCACTAACTTCTGAGCCCTGACCCACAAGACATGGGCAAGTCATTGATTTATTCAGACTCTGGAAGCCTCAAATTCTTTTTTTTAAACTGTAAATGCACTTTTCTTTATATATATATATATATATATATATATATATGTATATATATATATGTTTTTTA
Source organism: Nannospalax galili (assembly GCF_000622305.1). Lineage (NCBI taxonomy): Eukaryota > Metazoa > Chordata > Mammalia > Rodentia > Spalacidae > Nannospalax > Nannospalax galili. The sequence continues at coordinate 2,119,005 of NW_008340555.1, forward strand.
AATAAT
>NW_008340555.1:2119703-2121745 GCF_000622305.1 Nannospalax galili
CATCAATTGAAGTACCCCTTTAATGGGTCTATCTAAAAGACTTCCAAATTGCATAACTCTTGTCTCTAAGGGGAAAAGAAAGTCCTTGAATCATGAATAGGAGATGTGAAGGAGAAGTAAAGGCAAGAGTAAATAGCATTATACGTTCTAGACGGGGAACTGGAAAAAAAGTCAGAACAGGGTAATTTTCAAATGTTCATATGAGAGTCTATTGTGGAAGCCTCAAATTCTTAAGCTATAAAATATGCATGTAAAACGATGCCTTCCAGAAATAGAATACGCTTGCACAGATAGTATGGATAAAAATTTTCATCAAAGGCACTGGGCAATGGAGCAAGAGTATCTTCTTCATTTCCAGCAAATAACTTCTAGAATCTGTAAATTCAGTCTGCATACAAGGAAGAGAAGTTACTGAATTTCATTTTCTTTAGAATGGGGTGGATAGAGACAACCTGATGGACACGCTGACAGGGAGGTCAGTGAATTATGAGCTATGCCAATGTTGCTTTATTATCTTACTGCACTAATTTTGACAAATAGTACTAAAAACTTTTTTTGCTGAAACGTGTTAATAATTTTGATATGATGCTCCATCACTTGTTTTAATTCATTGCTTTTACCAAGTAGCATCAAAGTAAGGGCATGAATATTGATATATTACTTGTTATGCTACGATTATAGATACATTAAATCTTACAAATTTCAATCTCTATTGTCAACTTGAGGAGATTTAGAATCACTCTGGAAACACACCTCTGGGTGTTGTCCATGAGGGTATTTCCAGAAAGGCTTAACTGAGCATGGAAGATCCACTATGAAGATGGTTGGTGCTGTCACATGGGCTGAGGGCCTGAATTGAAAAGAGAAAGCAAGGTGAGCCACAGCATCCATCACTCTCAGCTTCTATATAAGAAATATCTAATTATATAAATAAAAATTAGGCATTGTATTAAGTTGCCATGTCCAGATATTATCCTTAGTTTGGAAGGGTTTGGGGCCTAGGCTGACCACTTGGGCCTGGGTAGCTCATCAGAGGACTTGTCCCTGAGGAAAACTGACTCTCCCTTTTTAGCAGCTCTCTGTCAGTATCTCTTTAACTAGGTTGTGGGGTTTTTTGTATTCCTCCTCCCCATCTATGCTAGAATTTTCGACGGTGTGGTCTTGCGGTTTTGTGAAGGTAATAATATTGTTGTTTGTGCAGAGGCACAACATCCCTATCATGCTCAGAAGACACGGTTTGCAGCAGACCCCAGTTCTCTGACTCTCACTATCATTCTGTCCCCTCTTCTGAGATCCTATTTGGGAATGAGCATTCTGCAGTCAATTATTGTACCCAATTCATCTAACTATGGCTGTCTGCAATAGCCATCATCTGTTCCACAAATCTTTGATGGGAGGTGAGAACCATACTTATCTATATAGGTATAAGGGTAAGTATTTAGAAGGCAGTTGGAAGCTCTATCAATTTAGCAAACTGGTACTGGTAGAGGCTGTTGGGAAAAAAAAATGAAATACCTTGATGAATGCTGTAAGAACTCTGCATTTTGATAGAAAACTCTGTTTAAAATGTTGATTTAGATTTACTTGCTAAGCTTGCCTGTTCTGCCTGATTTGTATCTACCACACATGGATGATTAACCTAGTTGAAATGCTAAGAATTGAAGTGCTGTAAACCTCCTTCCTGGACCCTGGACCCCAGACTCAGTTGATTTACAATGTGTCCTGTAGGCCTGTTTGCACATACCAGATAACCGATAAGGAACAAAGAGAAGGAAGTTGCACCAGGCTTACACCAGATCTACCCTTCCTGGAAAAGATGTTTAACCAAAACTATAGCTTTTAGAAGATGTTTGAACAAAGTGTATGCTGAGGAATGCTTTTTGTGTAATGACTATGTGAGCCTATATAATCTGTACCTAAAACTGAATGGGGGTCGATCGTTCTGACCAGACTTGCATGTCTCAGGAAGCCGGTCGACCCCAGCTAGCTGGAAAGTAAAGACTCTGCTTGATTTTTACATCTCCAATCCCGTGTATTTGTTA
>NW_008340555.1:2128200-2149056 GCF_000622305.1 Nannospalax galili
TTGCCCTGAAGGAGGAATGTTGTTTTTACAGAGACCATTCAGGTATAATAAAGGATAACATGGCAAAGATACGAGAGGGATTAGAGAAACGAAAGATGGAAAGGGAAGCCAGTCAAGGGTGGTTCAGCTCTTGGCTTAATCAAACTCCTTGGGTGTCAACCCTTCTCTCCGCTGTTGCAGGGCCCTTAATTATCCTTCTCTTGCTTGTCACGATTGGGCCCTGTATAGTAAACAGACTGCTGAGGTTTGTCCAAGAAAGAATAGACTCGGTTCATCTCTTGGTGCTGCGGCAGAAGCACCAGGTTGTAGAGTCGGCTGAGGAAGATTCCTCAGTTTTACCAAGACAAGGGGGGGAATGTTGGAAAAAAAAATGAAATACCTTGATGAATGCTGTAAGAACTCTGCATTTTGATAGAAAACTCTGTTTAAAATGTTGATTTAGATTTACTTGCTAAGCTTGCCTGTTCTGCCTGATTTGTATCTACCACACATGGATGATTAACCTAGTTGAAATGCTAAGAATTGAAGTGCTGTAAACCTCCTTCCTGGACCCTGGACCCTGGACCCCAGACTCAGTTGATTTACAATGTGTCCTGTAGGCCTGTTTGCACATACCAGATAACCGATAAGGAACAAAGAGAAGGAAGTTGTACCAGGCTTACATAGCCTTCCTGGAAAAGATGTTTAACCGAAACTATAGCTTTTAGAAGATGTTTGATCAAAGTGTCTGCTGAGGAATGCTTTTTGTGTAATGACTATGTGGGCCTATATAATCTGTATCTGAAACTGAATGGGGGTCGATCGTTCTGACCAGACTTGCATGTCTTGGGAAATCGGTCGACCCCAGCCGGCTGGAAAGTAAAGACTCTGCTTGATTTTTACATCTCCAATCCCATGTATTTGTTACCTGGAGGGGACCCATCGAGTCACGGACCCTAACAGAGGCTATGACCCCTCTAAGGTTCTTGGCTAGGTTTACAGAACTAGGAATGAGTTCCCGCCTATCAAGTGAGCCTTAAGTCCAATCAGGCAGATGTTGGTTACCTCCAAGATATTCACGTTACTATTGTGCCACCCATTGAGCATATCTTGTTGGGCTGGATCTTACTGTCCTTCTCAGTATTTACAGCTGAGTAACATCACAACAACTTTTCTTCTCTGGCCATTTCCATATCAGTTTATGACACCATGAGAGGTAGCCCAGGGAGGAGGCTTCCAGGATACTACCAACTTGATTTTTCCATGAAATGTGTGGTGTCTTCAGCAATAAGGACTTCAAGCTCTTGCAAGCAACCAAGAACAATGGGGGCAGCTGTGTTGTTAGGCTTTGCTATAGATTTAAGGGTCCACTGCCTTAGGTTTGACCTGGATTGGAGTCAGTGAAGAAATCATGGGACTGGTAATCAAAACAGTTAAATCTCTGTAATAATCATATAAGGTTGGAATTTGATTATGTCATGTGAAGGTACTTCAAAAGAAAAAGCAGACAGAATGTGGGCTTTATTTGTAGAGTTGTTGCTATCTCATTTTGTATTCAGCTAGATTTCATATTAACTTTCATGTTTAAGTCTTATATTAAAAAATGGAACATGTATGTTAAAGTGTTGCTACTGAAAAGGCAGAATGCTGTACAGTGGAGTAGGAGGTGTTCTGAAGCCAGAGCAGTTGGGATTAAAACGTGGCTCAGTCACTTTGTGAATGTGGACCTGAGGAAGCCTCTTAGCCTTTAGCAGCCACTGAAAACCTGGAATGATAAACCAACTCTTTCTTCTAGATTGTCGTGAATATCAGTTGCAATCACGGATGCATAATCTGAGTCAGAGATACTGTCGTTGGTGACTTCTGTTATTCAGATTGTTTGAAAGTCTATGGAATTGATCTGGTCATTAAAGGATTGGGTTTCTCCCCCTACGAATTCCTAGTGATCTTCTGGAATAGGGGCTATGTATACATATTAGCATGTCTGACAACTCTGGGGCAGCCCAACCCAAATGATAAACAGCAACAATGCTCCCTTTTACTTCCCAACACCAGTTCCTGCAATATCCATTTGTAACAGGGTCAAAGAAGTTTGAGTGTGGATAGATTTTTACATTTACTCAGGTCAAGTCCTTTGATTATAGAGACAGAAACCCAAGAAAAATGATGAAGTTCCTTGTCTATTCTCATGGAGTAAATTAACATTATTCCTTCATGAAGAGAAGACAGTGTCAATATTTTTGAAAGTGCAAATCTTAAATGATACATCCAGATCACAAACCTGTTGCTTTAAGACTCAGACACTCTGCGATTAGATGTAGCAGCTAAGGAGAAATCTGGGAACAACCCCCCTGTAGTTTGTCCATAGAACAAATAAATAGAAGCCTGTTAAAGCAAGCAGTTCTCTGAGGGAAAAGTAAGCCCCACCACTCCCCTTTCCTACTGTAAGGTAAGTGTATGGTTCCAATTAGTTCTTGCTTCCATGCCCTTGGCATGTAGAGGAGGCTAGGCCAAACTAAATCACATGTTGTGGAACTTCCCATTACTCTCATTAATAGCTGTGAGCCACAAACCACCTTTGTTTAGAAGCTGTGAAGGCTGTTTCCTTTGTGCTTGCCTCATGCTAAACATGCTTCCTGTCTCTTCTAATACTCTCCCGCTTGGTGAGACTCCCCCTACTAATGAAGCTTCTCTCTGGATCTGAAATCCAGCTCTCCTCCTTCAGGGTCACTGACCTAAAAGAGCTCACTCTGAAGGGTAATGGTGTGTCAGCACTGCCTGAAACTGCATTTATATTTGTAATGATAATAATGACAATTATATTTGTAACAATAGTAATGACAATTATTTCAGTTAGAATTATGATCTTATCATTTTTAATTACAAATGTGGCTTGTGAAAAACTTTTGGATTCTGCATATCCATTAATTTTCACAATATTCCTAGGAGATGAAAATTCTTAGTATTCTGTGGGCAAGTAGGAAGAAGTTCCAAGATTTTCATAAGTTCACATTGCCAATTGGTTTCAGAATATGAACTTCTCCAGTTGATTGACTCCAACTTTAAAGCTCGCTTCTTAGTGACAAGCACATGTTTTGATCAGAAAATCTTTAAAAGTCTTTGGTAACTTGAAATTAGTTAATTCATACAACTAATTATTTAATATAATTAATGTAATAATAATTTCATGATCCTCACTGTAAAGACCCTTGAGCTTCAAAACATGTCCTGTGACACTGATACCTCTTAGGACTCATCAGTTAAGAAACCTGGATCCCTGAGGAGCCCTCTATGAATTAAATGATTTCAGAGTCTCCAGAATTTAACCTCTCTGCTACTCTCACATGGTAAAACATTTTATCACAATTTGGTAAGGCTGGGAATTAAGCTCAAGCCTGTTACCTTTAAATAATTAATAGAAACTAGGCTATCAAGAATATAAGCATTTTAATAACCTAGAAAATAGCTTAAGTCCATAGAAGAAAAAAATCACCATAACTTTCTGTAACAAGCCAAAGACATCTTCTACTGCTTATCTCCCCAAGGGTATTTTGTTGAGTATAAAGGAAAAGCAAAAGTTGCTGTTTGGAGAGCGATGTTCCAACCCCAGTATGTATGAGTAAAATAGATTTATTTCTCATAAGAAAAAGAGTCCCTGCCTGAGTCAGCCTTGCTTATGAAAACAATTCTGTTCCTGTTTTCCTTTTTCTTTTCCCCCTTGACAATTGGCTAGTTCCAGTGAGTTATCTCCTAACTTCAATTTTTTATACTTCTGGTACTTTTATGCGAGTCTATTTTATATCCTGAGGTAGGCAGCAAGTTTATCTGTTTTTCTTCTTAAATCCATCAAATCCTGAGTAGATCAAGACTTCATGAAAATAGTATTACAAAATCTTTCTGAGTGATATGTCTGCTTTGGGAACAAACAGAGAAAGGCTAATCAATTATTAGATTGTGATTTGATAGGCTGAAAAACAAGTTCATGGGATTCCCTGGGCAAAACAAACAGAGTGGCTAAAATATGTTGAGCCTGGGATCAACATTTACGAAGGAAGCATTCAAACAGACATTGTCCAGGAGAAACTAAGATCCAAACTTTCCGCAATAATGCATGAGTGCAATCATATCTTTTGTAAATATCACTTTATAATACCAGATAATTCAAAATGTAAATATTTTTAAAGTTATTACAAATTATATTTCAGTCAAATGAATTGTGTCAGGGAGCACTGTTTAAACTGAAACATACAGGTACCATGCATAAAGCAATACATTAATCTTTCAGTATAAATAGTTCGATGCAAATTATGTTTCAGATATTTAAATATTTTTTTACTTTTTTGTCATTAGCCTTAGCCTTTAACAGCTGCGGCTATCCCGCCAGCCCTTAAATATTTTTATATGAGAACTAAGAATGAGCTATGTGTCTCTGTTTAGAATTTATCACCTCTGAAATGCAGGTTTCGTCAAGTGTTCTCTCTACCCCAGCCCAGCCCCTCCACTGGTGTGACCAAATGTGACACCATTCAAATCTTCACCGCTTCTCTCTCAACAATATCAGGTATCTTAAAGCTCTTGTCGCATTGAATTGAGAGAGTTCAGTACTTGTGAAGCCTGAAATCTAAACTCTGTATGTATCAGAATTTGAAAATCTTTGTATAGTGCCTGGGAGCACACTGAATTCCATGTAATGCAACATGTATGAAGGCTCTGAAAAATTATGCTCAGAAAAGAAAGCAAACAAGAATATCAACATCTGTTATTTCAACTTGAATAGTCAAGAAATACGCCTGCTTACTCGATCACAGATCCATACTATTTTGAATTCTATAATAAAAACTATAACAGGCTGAAATTGTATTTCTAGAAAACATAATTTGATGAAAAGACGCCTTCTAATCTTATAGAAAATGCATTAGGATACACAGCTTATGTAGAGAGGTCCACAGAGTTCTCTGTGATCTGAGTTTATATTGTTTCTTCAGCTGTAATTACTTGGCCATCAAGCCTTACACTAACTGCATCACATTACTCTATGACTAAGTTCATTTTCATCATGAAAAACCTAAGTCTGGGAATTGCCCAGACCTATTATTGAGTGAATGTCATTCATAAGAGATCAGATAAAGAGAAGCAGGTCCTCATTAAAGAATTTTTATAAACTTGGTTCAGAAATTACATTCTGTTGGCAGGGAAAGCTGGAGCCAACCCCACAGAGCTGTAACCTGATGCCGTTTGACCAAAGCTTTTGACCAGGACTAAAGTGAGATGAACTGGAAGTGCCTTTACCTGTGTGGCTCCTATATGAATGGCCCTTGAGATTCTGTAACTAAAATTTAGAAGCACAACAGTGCATAATAACTACTTGTAACTGTACTCTCAATAACTTGAGAAACTATCCCTTTGTAACATGAGAACCTGTGTACCATGACACCTTAACAAAACAAGAACATGCCCTTAGTGAGGAAAGCCCTCCAGTATTGCCTGTCCAAGCTATTCTCTGGTTACTTCCTATCTTGCTGACCTATTGCAACACACTCCTTACACACCCTAAGTTATTTTTTTCCCATTCTAATCTAGGTGGTAAATTCAACTATTGCCCACCAATTCAATCTCTTCTCTACTGCCATAGTGACCAATCCACCTCAAATATTACCCCTCAGGAAGATGTTCTCAAACAACCTTTCCTGTTTCTGCATTAACTAATAATTTCATTGTTTGTATAATAGCTGCATCTGGCACAGATGTCTTATGTGAATGGTATCCAATATGACAAAGTCATTTTTAGATACACATAAGTGAAAGCATTAGGGTGTGTGTGTGACTTTCCTAATTATATTGTTATTTGATAATACGAAAACTGTATTGTCTTCTATAATACCTGGAGCCGCCTTGATTTACCATGAACATTTAATGGTTGGATGAATTAATGAGGGAAGAAACAAAGAGTTTATCATTTCCTCACGTGTTCTTAGCTCTAGAGACATAATCATTTCACCAGATATATAAGAATGTATTTCTGGACTCCTTGCCCTGTTACCTTAGTCTGTCACACTGTGCCAGTCTTATACTGTTTTGAATGTTATAGCTTTGTGATATATTTTGGAATCAGTAAGTGTGATGCTTCCTGTTCTTTCCTCTCTCAAGGTTGTGTGTGTGGAGGGGGGGGTTCCAACAAACTTTTACTACTTTTTCTATTTTTGTTCTAAATTCTCTCATTAGGGTTTTCATGAGGATGGATGAAATGTTCAGATTGATTTAGGTCATGTGACACTTTAATATTACACCTTTAATTAATTTCCATTTGTGTCATGTTTAATTCTTTTATTGATGTTTTATACTTTTTAATACATAGCACTTTTGCGTCCTTCGTTAATGTTATCTATATACTTGTGCTGATAATGTAACTGGGACAGTTTTCCTCTCTATCAGACACTCCGTCATTACTTTAAAGGCATCCATCTGCTTTCCGCATGCTGATTAAGTATTCTGTAACTCTACTGCATTCACTTATTCTAATTTTTTGCTGGATTTTTTGATTCATCAGAGATTCCAATATAGTTGTGTTGTATGCAAACAGCGATGATGCTAAATCCTCTTTTCTTATTTCATCGCGTCTTACTGCTTTTCTTGCCTACTTGCTCCTTCTAGGACTTCAATACCATGTGAAATACATATGATGAGAGTTGGCATACTTGCCATTTTCCTGCAAAGAGGAAAAATATCCCAAATTTCACCCTGAATATAATTTCAGTTGTGAAGGTTTCAGATATGATCCTTATTATGTTCAGGCAATTTGCTTCTGTTCATAGCTATTTTAGAGGAAAATTGAGTCTTTTCAACAAGTGGTACCAGGAAAACTGTATGTTCATGCACAAAAGAATGAAACTGGATCTTTATTTTACAACATGGCCAAAAATCAGTTCAAAATGAATTAAAGATTTAAATGTAAGACCCACAACTGTTTAAACTCCCTGAAGAAAACAGGAGAAAAGCTTCCTGACATTTGTCTAAGCAATGACTTCATCGGTGTGATACTAGAAGCACACAGGCACTAAAAGAAGGATAAGCATGAATTACATCAAACTATAAAGCTTTTAGCTGGGCATGGTGGCACAGGACTTTAATACCAACAGGCACATCTCTGTGAGTTCAAGGCCAGCCTGGTCCACATAAGCAGTTCCAGCTGAGCCTACAGGGATTCCCTTGCCCAAAAACCCCAAAAAAAAAAAAAAAAAAAATCTACATGTGCAAATACCACAGATGAAAGAGGAAAAAAATTGCACATTACATATCTTAAGATATCACCATCCTAAATATATAACGAAGTCCTGCAACACAGTCACTCAGAATGAAATTTAACGATACAATTAAAAGATGATATGGTGATTTGTATGAGAATTTCCCCATAAGATGCAAGTATTTAAAGATTTTTGTCCCCAGTGGTGGTGCTGCTTGTAGAGGTTTGGGAGGTGCATCTTTGCTAGAGGAAGCACCTCACTGGGGTGGGTTTTGCCAGTTCTTACCTGTACCATTTCCAGTTTCTCTGCCTCCAGTGCTGGCTAAGAGAACTGAGCACTCAGTTTCCCATCCCGCTGCCTCCTACCCTCATGCCTCCCTGCCATGATGGACTCTCATCCCTCTGGAAACTTAATCCTAATAAACTCTTCCTTCCATAAATTACTTTGGTCGTGGTATTTTATAATAGTAACTGAAAAGTAGTCAGTACAAGTGGGCTAAGCAGGCTGAAGAGATGACTCTGTAGTTAAGAGCACTGGCTGCTCTTGTAGAAACCTTGGGTTCAATTCCCAAGACCCACATTATGGCTAACAACCATCCATAACTCCAGTTCCAGGGGAATTCAACACCCTCTTATGACCTCCATGGTCATTGCATGACACAGCTGCAGTTACATACATGCAGTCAATACTCTCATACATAAACAATAAAAACCATAAGAATTTAAGAGTTCTGGGTTGAGGATATAGCTCAAAGGTTACACACTTATGAAGCATGTGTCAACAGAGGAAAAGCAAAAATATAACAAGCAAACACCACCTTCAATATATCTTAAATTTCCTAAGAATGAATGTTGCCTAGAAAAATCAGGACTATCATACTAATATATATTTTATAATACCTATTAACTTTGTCTTTAAAGTTGGTTTTGCTAAACATATTTGTAAACCTTGACAAAGAAATGTTCTTGTGCTATTGAGACTTTTAACGATTATTATTTGGCCTTATTTATGAATTTTGAATATAAAACAACCTATTTTGAATTTGTTCTGCTCCACTGTTTTCATCTTTTATTAAAGCATTGCTTTTCATGGAGGAAAAATTATTAGCTTTTCAGTAATGTTTCTTGTAAGCTAAATTACTTGTAGCATTAGAATACTGTGAGATGCTTTACCTACATTGGAATGTACTTTCCACCACTTTGATTAATTTTATGAGTTTGGGAAAAAGTTATCTGCCTTAAAATGACTTGATAACTTTGACATAAAGCTGGCATATTTTCACTCTGCATTTTTCAAGATCTACAGAGTTACAATTGTTTCTTGTTTTTGTATGTGAATGATATGACATCAACTGAAAGTGAATGGAATTAACATAATCAACAATCATTTGACATGAGCTATGCCGAATAACAGTGTTAAACATCTTTGGGAACAGTCACTTAAAAAATGTAGTGCCTTCTGAAGTAGATGCTGTTTCCTTAGCAGTGTTGAATTTTCTTGCTTTTGTAAAATCAATTATATTATTACCGTTTTCATGGCGGACAGTAAGTATAAACAGGCATCTAGTGTAAGACACTATTTTTGCCATCAACTTCCTTAGCGATAGGGGGAAACAAGCATGCATTTCTGGTTATTTTGGCTATTGTTATGAAGCAGGCTTATCTGAAAAACAACAAAAACTGTGCTTTGCCAAATAATAAGCTGAACAGATGTGGATTTATGCCCTACAATAAAATGCTGTAACCATTGTAGAAAGAGATTTCATGTAACCCTCTACACATTCTGCCACGGAAAGGCTTGTCTCTCGTGATTCTCACAGGTTTCACAACCTTCCAACTAATAACTTTACTTTTTCTCCAACGTGACTCCACCTTGTGGCCTAACATCTTCATGCACCAGACAGATTTAGCACAGTTCACAGAAAAGGCTGGTATACCAGGTGGTTCTTGGCAACAACTCAGCTTAGTAGAATATTTTTGCAACATAGACACCTGAAAACAGGATACATCTCTGTCAAGTCATGGGTATCTAGGAAGATTTTGTTATGTCAGCAAACCTCTTGCATTTTGCCCCATGGAGAGAGCGAGCAATGTTGCAGTGAGAGGAAGCATGACCATAGAGATACATGAAGTTTGTGTTAACATGAGAATTCTGTTCCTCGCACATGCATCTCATTGATGGATGACGTGGCAGCTGAAAGCCAACAAAACACTTCCAGATTATCTCAGTGTCATGATTATTAATGTCACTTCATTAAAAGTGAGAATAAATGTTAAACCTGATGGGACCATGCACAAAAATGAAAACCAGGAATTTATTGAGCAAACTAGCATGTACCAACCAGCAAACAAACAATAGACTTTGTATATAAAATGTCCTGATGTATGAGACAGATAGTCTCTATGTACATTATCTTTTCTGAAACTGACAATATTTTCTTTCTGTTTTTCAATGTAAGTGCATCCGTGTAGTGCAATGCCCACAGAGGACAGAAGAGACTGTTGGAGGCCCTGGAACTGGAGTTACAGACAGTTGTTACCTGCCATGTTGGTGCTGGGATTCGAACCCGGGTCTTCTGCAAGAACAGTGTTCTTAACTGCTGCTCTGTCTCTCCAGCCTCTGGCAATATTTTCTTTACATTGCCTAGAAAAAGCCAATCTTTTCTAAACTAAGTAGCAATTGAAAGATTCAGAAAAGCTGAAGAAATGGAAATATATTTTTACTCAGCACTTGGTTTGAAGGCCATAAGCAATCAGGAAATCACTGAAAAATCTTTTATAGCATACTTGTCTCTCTCCAAGACAGCAAAGAAAACAACTGCCTTTTAACTAGTGACTGCTTCTGATAAGCCCAGGAGCCTGCCTTGAAGGTCATCCTCCTGACAGCCTAGACACCATGGAAGACAGAACCTAGCCACATCCACAGATGAAAGATAATGTCTTCGGTGCCCTGAAATATTACAGCTTCTGCTGAAGTAGTTACCATGACCGAGGTTTCCTATCCAATTCTGTTGCCAAACCATGTTAGCAATAAGGAATTTAAAATATTTATTTTGCAATCTACTTGATCCAAACTTACACTCCATGTTATTACCTTGACCAACAGACTATGGTGATTTCCCTTGGTTTTGCAGACCTCTGTGTATTTAGTCACCCTCTCTCAAGTCTTTCTTCCTAAGCTTAACTTGAATCTGCATATGATGTGTGCATATGAACTTTTTTTAATTTTTATTTATTATTTTTATATTATGTGTGTGTGTGTTGCCTGAATGTACGTGAGTGCACCCGTGTCGTGCAATGCCGTGGAAGTCAGAAGAGGGCTTCGGATTCCCCTAGAACTGGAGTTAAGGACGGTTCATAGCCACCATGTGGGTGCTGGGAATCGATGCCAGGTTCTCTGCAAGAGCTGTTAATGCTCTTAACTGCCGAGCCATTTTTCCAGCCCCTTCACTTCATTTTCTACATACACTTATCAATTTTAATGCAATTATTTCATACCAGCTTTTCAAAAACTTTTAGGGTTTTCCAAGACACTTCCTTTTATTCTTGTAAATGCCAGTTCTCTGATCTTCTGTGTCTCATGATGAGAACTGCGTGAGTGACTCTGCCCTGCACCATTCATTCAATCAGTCTAAGATCACTAGTTCCCGTCTTCTGTGAGAACAACCTCTGACTTTGGATATAGCAGGAGTGGAAGGATAAAGATAAATTAATTGTGAAGTAAATACTAAGAATTACTAAGCAAAAAATTACCTTAGAAATCTATAAAAATCCTAAGAATCAGGTGCGGGGGGCAAATAAATTATGGTAGAGGTCACACAAGGAAGAAACTAGTTCTAGTGAGGGTAATCAGGGGATTTCTGGAAATAAGGAACATGTTGTCTTGGCAAAGCATGGTCTTTGATTTGAAATTGTCAGATTAAAAACCTGAATTTTGAAGAAAGACATTTCTATAAGACTTTCACACATTTTACTACTAATATGACATTAAATATGTTATTAGAACATCTATGTCATCTAGAAATATCCATCTAGAAACTGATATAAAAATGAAGCATGCTGGTTAATTTTCTAAGCCAATACCTAGACTCTTGGTAAATATTTTATGCATTAATTTATTGAATTAATCTCAATGTGCCTGTGTATGATAATTATTCCATATTACACATAATTTCTTCGAGGTAGTAGTTTAAAATTAAATTTTGAACATGGAAAAACAATGAAACTTCCAATATTCAGCATCTAGCATGTGTCTGTCCTCATGATGGATGTTTTCATATAAATTACCTTCTGAATGGTTCCTTTCATTGTATGTGTGTGTTTGTCATTTAAGTGTATATTCTGGCTCAAAATCAGCAGAAACTATATTGGAATTTGGAATTTTTGCTTCAGTCATTCTGAAATTGCTATTATGTGGCTGGTCAGTTGCTATTGGAAGTGAACAGATGGGTTATTTTATGAGGTGTCTTAAATAGGCAACACAATGATACATTCCACTTTAGTGTCTTCAGCAAGAGAACTTGTTTGTTAAACATGATCAGGGGAGGTGCTCAAGGGTCATTGTGAAGACCACTTAGGATCCACTTCACTATGCATGCTCTCCTGTGATTCAGCGAAAATTCTTAGGGAAAACAAGCTTGCCATTCTTATCACATCTTTTTGGTAAAAGAAATTAACAGAAAAGGGCTGAAATTGTGTGCTTTTTGATAAAAGAACAGAAAAGGGCTGAAAATTGAGAGCACATAGACATCTAATAACAACAATAAACTTGTTTTAAATTCAACCACAACAGTAGCCTATAAATTTGGAATGCAGGCAATGTGTCCTTTTGAACAGCTTCATGGTTTGGAAATATAAGGTTTTGAGGCTTACAAAACCCTTTGAGGGACATAAGACTGATGTCCTTCTGATTCCAATTAAGCAATATAATATAATTTAGCAACTGAGAAAAGAGAGAGGAATCTCACAAACAATAGAATTATCTCTAGAAGGTAACAATGGCTGTTACAACTCAGAAAAAGAGAAACAATGAAACTAAAAGAGGGCAACCTATCTGAATACAAATTTTTTCAAAAAGAGATATCTAAATTGTCAGTCAGCACATGAAAACCATTCACCATCAGCAGCTAATAAAGAAATACAGCTAAAGCCATAACCAAAAGAGGCATTATGAGGACTGGAGAGATGGCTCAGCAGGTAACTGCATTCACAGTGCAAGCATGAGGGCATGAGTTCATATCCCCAGCACCCATGTAAAAATGCCATGCATTCCTATAATCCCAGAGCACTGCGTGGAGTGGAAACAGGAGGATCACTGAGTCTTGCTAGGGACCAACCTTGCTCCAGGTTCAGTGAGAGACTTATCTCAGAGAAAATTGGTATGGAACTGCAAAGCAGAACACCTTCTATACTCTTTTGGATTCTGCAAGTGCATAGACTTACACACACACACACACACACACACACACACACACACATACATATACACACATAGAGGTATATTAAAAAATTGGAATATATGCAGAGGAATACATATCCTCATACACTGCTACTGGGCATCTAAATGGTACTATCACTTGAAAAACGAGCCTGACAGTCCCTGAAATTCCACACCATAAAGTTACCATATCACCAGCAATTCCAATCCTAGATGAATACTCATGAGAAATGAGAGTATGGTCAGAAGAAAACCTATAGAAGAATATTCATAGCAGCAGTATTCTTAATAATCAATTCATGAAGATACCCCAAATGCTTATCAAGTGATGTCAGCAAATAAAATAGAGTATATCCAGGAAAAGCAGCATCATTCCACTGTAAAATAATTGTGAATGATAAAAATAGAAATAAGCCTTGAAATCCTAATGCTAAGAGAAAAAAAACACAAGCATACATTTTTATTATATTATTTATGACAGGTCTAGGTCTTAATCCTAGCAAATCTGAACAGGAATAAAATAGTGTTTCCTAAGCATAGAAGTGGTAACTTAACCCTAAGTGTAACATCTTCAATGCAACCTCTACATGTAGGTTGAATGCATCTCTCATCAGAAATGTTTCCTTATGTAACAGAAGGTGGTCAATACAGAAACTCACAACTGGCCAGTGTTCAGAGAACAAGAGGCTGCAGTGTTTGTCCCTGATTAGGACACATATGCCAGACTTCTGCCTCCCAAGGCTCAGATACCACTGCAGAAGGGAAGGTAGAAAGGTAAGAGCCAGAGGGGGTGAATGACCACAAGGAATCAGTCTTCCTGACAGCTGGTCAGCTTATTCACATGAACTCACAGCAATGGTGACAGCATGAACAAGTGCTATGCAAGCTCAAACCAGACAAATCCCAGGATACACAGGGAAGTGGGTAAAAAATCCCAACCCAAACAAAGAAACTTCTGACAATTGATGACTGCTGCAGGAGACAGAAATACAGTGTCTTACAGGAATGAGACTCATGGTGAGCCCAGTAGATAGACCCATACAGAAGGACGTTTGGAGACACAAAAATCAGACTCTATAGGCTGTTAAATATGATAGATAGAAGATGATAGATAGATGATAGATAGATAGATACATAGATGATAGATAATAGAAAGATAGATAGATAGATAGATGATAGATAATAGAAAGATAGATAGATAGATAGATAGATAGATAGATAGATATAGATAGATAGATAGATAGATAGATAGATAGATAGATAGATAGATAATAGTACATTAAACTGGGTAGGGGGCAGTGGTATGAATAAGGGAGGGGATCTAAATATCATCAAACTCTATTATATGAAAATCCCAAAACTTCAATAAAAAATAAAATTAAAAATTAAAAAATTAGGGGCTGGAGAGATGGCTCAGTGGTTAAGAGTACTGGCTGTTCTTGCAGAAGACCCGGGTTCTAATCCCAGCACCCACATGGCAATTAACAACTGCCTTTTACACCAGTTCCTGCGGATAGAGTACCCGCTTCTGACCACTGTGAGCATTAAAATAACAATAAAAACAAAAAGGGGCAGATTATTTATTTTTAAGTAATAAAATTATTCCAATTTTTTTATGATTAATGCACAAATTTTTAAAAACTATGAAAATTGAAAGTGTACCTTTTAGCTTGGGAGTGGTGGTGCGTGCCTTTAATCTCTGCACCTGGGAGGCAGAGGCAGGTAGGCAGGCAGGCAGATCTCTGTGAGTTCAAGGCCAGCCTGGTCTACATAGTAGGACAGCTGGGGCTACAGGGAGACCCTGTCTCAAAAAGACCAAATATGTGTGTGTGTGTGTGTGTGTGTGTGTGTGTGTGTGTGTGTATAAGGTATCTCGTTAAATTTCATTTTCAGATTAACAATAAATGCTTTCATATTCATGGTAAATGTTGTCCATGCTGCAACATTATATTCAATTAAAATTGCTTACTTTTAAATCTAAGCTTCAAATTGAACTGGGTATCTTTTATGTTAGCTGGTAACTGCATAAACGTGGATAAAACTGGCTTAAACAAAGAAAATTAGGAAGTACTCACAAGCAAGTAAAAAAAAAAAAATGGACCCCATATGTGACACCAACAGGAGATCCAAATTTGGAAAGGGAAGCAGGAGGTATTCAGTGGGAAAATAAGTGGCTTCTCTGTGCTTCACAGTGATTGCTGTGAGCTTGGAGAGGCGAGATGGATGGTAAGAGCATTGACTTCTGTGTCTCGCTTTCCCCACCTGCCTGGTCATCATCACCTTTTACCCAGAGCCATTTGTGTGGCAATGTGCCTCTTCTAGAGCCTTGCACTGTGCCACCTGGAGAGATGAAATCTTGTTTCAGTGGACAGCTACTATGGTGACTTGATAAGAAGTATCGTCCATACGCTCAAGAACTTGGACACTTGGTCAGTTGGTGGCATTGTTTTGGGAACTCATGTGACCTTGCTGGAGGAGGCAAGGCACTGCAGGTGGGCTTTGAGTGTCCATGGCTTCGCTCCACATTCAGCTTGCTCTCTCTGCTCTGTGTCATCGAAAATGTGAGCTCTCAGCTTCCTGCTTCTGGCACCGAGCCTGCCACTTGCCATCATCCCACCCCACCATGTTGGATTATTATCTCTCTGGAAGCATAAGACAAAATCAACTCTTCCACAAGTTACCTTTGGTCATGGTGTTTACCACAGAAACAGAAAAGCAATGAATACACCTAAGCAATAGCCCTGAGGCAGATCTCAGAACCACAGTCCAGAGACAACTTAGACACCAAGGCCAGGTGAATTACAAATGAGAGGCTAGCTAAAGTGAGAGAAAGCTCATCCCTTAGCCTTCTAAAGGCATGCTAGGTAAAAATAATCCCTGAAGGGTTTTGTTGAATAGAGAGAAGGTTAGAGAACAGAACCTTCTGCTTCCAAGAGCAGTAATTCCTGCCATGAACGCAAAAATATTTGAACCCATTTGGACTGTAACATTGAAAAGACTTTAATAACCATTTCATGGTTCAGCTTTGACTAACACTGACCATAATAGATATGGGCAGAAATCATCTCATTTCATGCACTTGAATAAGAGAATGAGCTCCTATGGGATGCAAGTTCCAGGACAGGCCTTGGGAGATTTGTAATTTAACCAATCCATCTTCTTGAAACCTTGGAGACTAGCTTAGGAAATAGAGCCTAACAATTACTCCCATAGGTCAATGCAAAAACTATGCCATAGCACATATCATATTCTATTGTGGATATTGAAACAACTGCTCATTTCATTTAGGCCCTAATTGCTTTCCTTATACAAGTTGTTTCCCCTTGACAGGTTTCACTAATACTCAGTATTCATAAACATGGTTCTAGTTATGGCTGCACATCATTTAGAAATAATTCCTGGGACTGGAGAGATTGTTCAGTGGTTAAGACATTGATTGCTCTTGCAGAGGACCCAGGTTCAATTCCTAGCACCCACACGGTGGCTAACAACCATTCGTAACTCCAGTTCCTGAGGCTCTGACCTCCTCTTCTGGTCTGGTCTCTGTGGGTATTGCATACCAATATTGCATACCATACACATAACAAATACACATAACTTACACATAACATGGCATACACATAACAAATAATACATATATACATACATAAAACTGAAAAGCCTTCCCTGATTGCATTGTCAATTGAATGAAGTTCCTATGTTTCACACGGCCACTACTGTCCAGTTGGTCTCCACCATGCCTGCTGAGCCTCAAGTTCTGTTTTTCTCACCCATGAACCTGAAGCTCAAGCATCCATTAATACTTCCATGTTGAAATAACAACAAAATTATTTTTTAACTGTATGTTCCTTCTAAGCAGGGTGGAGTGGAGTCAAGGAACATTCTCTTGTTTTGGGAACATGTGAATATATTGGAATATACGAAGGATGGCAGAGAAGAGACAGTATAAAGCTGGGTGCAAAGGGCTTGGGAGTCAGAAGCCATCTGTAGACCATGCCTGGTGGATGAAAGGTCAAGGAACTTTATAGGTCAGAGATGTTTAAATAAATGTGATGTGCCTGCCTGATCACGATGGAAGTCCCTGCTTGAATCTTCTCCTTGAAAGCTCTACACTGATAAACCCTGAACACAATCTATAGTATTAAAATGGCTTCCAAGAGTGAATGAAGTTTGGGGACACTGAAGCAACCCAAATTCATATCTAAGTGAAGATGATGAAGACGTAAAGCACTCAGAGTGGGGGTGCAATACAGGATCAGAAAATTTTGAAGTCTGGAACCAAAAGTGACCATAGAGTTATAAATCCTGTGACATTTTCTCCCACAGGGAGGGTTGCAATAGACAACAGAGGAGCATAGGACTGGAAATAGGCTACTTTATTAGCTTTCAAAGGGCAGAAAACCCTTATGTATCAAAAATAACCATTGTATACATAAACAGATTTTACAGAGCCTCAAGTTAGTGCAGAATCTCCTCACAGGGTTCCTCTGAAAGTCACTGAGAGCACACTGTAGTTGCACATGCCAGGACTGAACATCGGGGAAAAGCAGTAGGATTGCATTGATTCATAGGGGAGCACACATAATATCATTTCTCCTTGACCTCTATTGAGCTGGCTTCATTATCAAATCTCTTGGTGTTATGGGAGGCATTAATTTCTGAACTGTTCAGGATGGTGTGTGGATTTTTAGTATCAGGTGTCATCTATTACACCTCACAATGGTATTTTTGAACGTGAGCTTGATGATAAAATCAGAGATCAATCCAACAAACGGGAAATTGCCCGTTTAGACTAACCCTCCTGCTTGTCTCTATAGACTGTAATGTCCTTGTCACCAGCTGCCCTTCAAGATAAAACCTCTACCTCTGTTAATTGGAGCTGTGTAAGTGTCCTCATATTTCATAATAAAATAGTAGCCTAATCATAAAAAATGACTCACATGCATAAGCCCCCAGATTTTTTAAATAAGGAAAATTTATCCTAATACTTATGATTCCAAAGATTTGCAAATGAATAGTGTGCAATTGGAGATAATACTTCCTTCTAATGAAACTAGTATTTTGTCAATTTATGATTTGTTTGTTAATAATAACTAGATTGAAAGCTTCATTATGGTGGGTATTTTGCTTTGTCTGCTACTGACTTAACCCTAGCACTAGCCTTTGACAAATGATAGAGAGATATTTGTTAATAATAGATTAAGGATGCTATCAATTATATTACTCTGTTAGTCATTTACTTTCTCACATGTGAACAATTCAGACTTAAGAGAACATAACCAAAATGTATTCTTCAAAGTTATAGTTGCTAATGTTTGTTATTTCCTTTGTGCCAGGAAGATTTTTAGACATGCTATCTCATTTTGTTTACTGCACTCAGTTTATAGCCTGGTAGGATCTAAGAAATGCCCAAGGTCACAGGTAAGTTGAGATTTTGAAATGTGATATAGCTCATTCTTATCCCATAGTTTCCCATAGTCACACTCACAACAACTATCCAAATGTTTCTATAATGTGCAGATCTATCCCATGCTACATGGTTCCCATGACCTGCAACAAGTTATTGACCTAAGTCTTTACCTATTTTTATCCTTTTTTTTGTTTACAGATTTGTAACATATATAAAGTTTTATATAGAAAGATGATTTGTGCTTAATTTGTACAATTGGCGAGGGGAAGAAGAGCAGTCACAGAATTACTGCGTCAAATTAGCTTTCCAGGTGTCACATGTCTATGATAGGGCTGAGAGCACATAGCAGTTCTTTCAACTCACAATTTTTGACTTTATGATGGTGTAAAAGCAATATGCATTCAGTAGAAACTGTACTTCAAATTTCACATCTTGATTTATTTTTGCCCAAAGGCTAACAATGTACAGAGTAATAGTCCTTCCTGAGTCACCTAAGGGTAAACAGTAAACTGCAATGGCTGGTATTGCCAAGCCACAATGTTCCATAGGTTACATATTGAGAACTTACAATAGTTCCAGTTTACAAAGTGTCGAATAGGTCATGGCCCCAATGGAAATCAATGAACATCTATATTTATTGTCCCCAAACTGCCCCCCGACAGAGACAGAGAGAGAGAGAGAGAGAGAGAGAGAGAGAGAGAGAGAGAGAGATGCGAAAACATACAAGGAATAGAGATTAGAGATGTTTTAGAACACACATTCTAATCTTCCTTAAGATTTTTTCCCAATAACATGGAGACACATTCAGACAACTGCAACATCATATATTCCTAGCCTATATCTTGCACTGAACAGCACAGTAATTTTAGCTTAGGATCATAGGATATTTAAGTAAGGCAACCTACTTTGGCCAGTGTTCAAACTGAACACTTAGAGTCAGTAAATCAAACAAAAAATCATAATTACTTTCCTTAAATGAGAGAGAAAACAGCCCAGCTTATTTAACATTCACCCTTATTCTCCCTTATTTTATATTTCGCTTCCAACAATGACTCCAACCAAAATATTCAAATGCAAGGAAAGACAGAATGTGTGTAGAAGTTGTTAGAATCTCATTAGGCCAGATGGCTTCTATAAATGGAAGACATTTCCACGGAGACCTAAGAAGAGTAACCAGACAGAAATGATGCCCGCATTCTGCTAGAAGAATCTTTCAGATAGAGTTTGATGACTGTGACACAGCTAAAAGCTTTCACACAAATTAATTAGCAGGAAATTAATTTGCTTAGGGAATATTGTGGATATTACAAGATTTTTCAAATAATCTAAAATTCATTAAAAAGGGTTGAGAGTACTGCTTTATACATGCTTCATTAGAATTTTTATTATCAATTCTTTTGTTGCCTATGTCTAAGACTGGGATTCACTAATAGTGATCCCGCACCTAGCCTGAAATGGGCTGTGCTCCTCAGATACTGTTTCCTGAAGGTGATAACAGCCTTTTGGTCATCATGGTAAAAACTTCTAAAAATAATTTTCACACTGATGATCTGAAAACTCCAAAAAGCAAAGGAAACTAGGAAGAGATTTGCCATTTCTGAGCCAACAACAACAACAACGACGAGACTATAAAGAATCATTTTGGCACAAATGTAATTAAATGTTGTACATGAAGTGAGAGCAAATTCACAGTGCGGCATGTAGGAAAGTCACACGCCATGTGTGTTCCTGAAAATGTGCATGTGTGTACATGATGATGGAGTAAGAATTGGCATTTTCCTTAAAAAACAGAGAGAGAGAGAGAAAGGGAGAGAGGGAGAGAGAGGGAGGGAGGGAGGGAGAGAGAGAGAGAGAGAGAAAGCCAGAGCACAGACTGCTCTCTCAGGGGACTTATTTCCCAGCATCTACATGGCATCTAATAACTTTCAGTAACTACAATTCCTAGGGATCTGATGCCCTTTTCTATCCTTTCCAAACACCAGGTGCACACACTGTACACATACATACACACAGGTATACACTTTTACATACAAAACAAAAATATTTTTTAGAAAGAAAAGGTAAAATTATTGATGAAGCTGTCGTCTTAATACAGTAAGCATTGTCCTAAGTTTATATTGGTTTAGTTCCTGGAAAGTACATTCGAATATTATATTTTTACTTATTTGCATCTACCCATACCTTGTTTGAATTCTATGCATGTGTAGATAAGACAAATATTTTTAAATGCCTCCAAATAGTGAGCTTCTGGTTCAGTGAGAGACTCTGTCTCAAGGCAACAGTGTGGAGAGCACTATAGAGGAAGACATCCAATGCCCTCCTCTGACTCCAACATAAGTATGTGTGGGTACAGCAGTCACATACTCATGTGCTTGAAACACACACACACACACACACACACACACACACACACACACAGAGCACACACAGAACACACATGCAAATGCACACACATGGGAAAGGGTATAAATTAAGTTGGGCTCTTTCCTATTTCATATCCATATCCATTACCTCATCAATTGTTAAAGCTCCCTCATGAGGCTGATGTCGCAATGGAGAAAGCATGAAAAAGCCAGGCTGAAAAGATGGCTCAGCAGTTAAGAACACTGATCGTTCTTTCAGAAGAGCCAGGTTCGAATCCCAGCACCCACGTGGCAGCTAACAACTGTCTCTAACTCCAGTCCCAGGGGATCCAACAGCCTCTTCTGACTTCTGTGGGCATTGCACAACATGGGTACACTTACCTACATGTAGGCAATACACACATACACATAAAATAAAAATAATAAT
>NW_008340555.1:2149179-2149418 GCF_000622305.1 Nannospalax galili
TTTCTTCCCCTGTCACTCAGTGTCCATACTCTAGAATGTATTAATTCATCTCTGTCTCTCTCTGATTTTTGTCTCTGTCTCTCTCTGTGTAGTATTAGTCTCTCTCTCTCCTCTCTCTCTCTCTCTCTCAAATACATACACACATACAATATTTGTAACAACTAAAAAATGGCACTAATTGTTCAACATGTACCACAGTCCACAGTGCTTGTGAGAATCCTTGAGGATGTTTATGTTCC
>NW_008340555.1:2149559-2158703 GCF_000622305.1 Nannospalax galili
TTACGTAATTCTGACCCTCTCTCCTGTGTACGCAGGAAGAAGAGAGGAGTGAGAAGTCAGCCATCACACAGAGCAGCTCCACTCCTGCTGCGTCCCTCCAGAACCATACTTCCAACCATCAGGTGAACTTTTATTTGAGTTTTGTCTACTTCATATAATATATCTTAATCACATTCAGACACCCTATCTCCTTCCCTGACCCCACAGCTCCCACCACCACCAGACTTCAGGAATTCTGTAATATATGTTAAGTCCTATCTGTCCAGCATTTGTATCCAGATGCCCCTCAGTGCAAGTTCATTCACTGGAATCTGGCAGGCCTATCTAGAGTCACTTCCTTAAAGAAGATCAACTTCTTCTCACCCCCCAATAATCATTTGCCAATATGGTTCCTTTTACTCCTGCTGCATCCCTCCAGAACCATACTTCCAACCATCAGGTTAACTTTTATTTGAGTTTTGTCTACTTCATATAATATGTCTTAATCACATTCAGACACCCTATCTCCTTCCCTGACCCCACAGCTCCCACCACCACCAGACTTCAGGAATTCTGTAATATATGTTAAGTCCTATCTGTCCAGCATTTGTATCCAGATGCCCCTCAGTGCAAGTTCATTCACTGGAATCTGGCAGGCCTATCTAGAGTCACTTCCTTAAAGAAGATCAACTTCTTCTCACCCCCCAATAATCATTTGCCAATATGGTTCCTTTGTTAGGGTTGGAGTCTACTGCCCATTTTCTTTGTTCTGTGCTGGGGTTTTGTCTGATTGAGTGGGCATGGTTCTTACGTATGCTATCACCATTGTTGCAAGTTCATGAGAAAGTTTCCAGAGGCCCGAAAGCCTGTTGCCTTATGTTTATGTACTGACCTTGGCTCTTACAATCTCTCTGCCCCCTCTTCTGCAATGAATCCTCTTATACAGAATCTTATCTTTATCATTTAGTGAGCTGCAGACACATGAAGATATATCTTAAAGCAGGCTTCCCTTATACCTGGAACAAGTTACCTGTAGTCGAATGTAATCTAAAATAATAAATGAAAGCATTCAAATCAATTTAATTATATTGCAATATCATAATTGTTATACTTTACTATTGTTATTAATTTCTTAGTATGACTAATGTAAATAAAAGATGGTCATAGAAATGTATGAGTAGGAAAAAAATGTCATGAATATAGAGATTGCTATTATCCACAGTTTCAGACATTCATGGGATATCTCAGGAGAGAGTTCTCAGAGATAAAGCAGAGGAGATAACAAAATGGAAATAGTGAATTGCTCACTGATTTAAGATCATAATTTACTTGATGCTGCACATGTGTCATGTCTGTGTGGGGGCATGTATTTTAGGTATAGTGTTTGGCTTGGTTTGGCTGGTTAGAGTGGTTTGATTTTTCTCTTTCAAACCAGACACAATGGAAAGTTCATTCAATTTTTTACATGAGTGTTTTCGTGTTTATTTTTCATTCCTGTGTGTATGTGGGGTAGTATGTGTGTACACACATATATATGAGTGCATGAGCATTCTTGTCTGTGTGGAAGCCTGAGGTTGACATTCCTTGATCACACTCCACCTTAATCATTGAGGCAGTGTCCCTCCTACATCTGAATCTCTCCGGCTTCTCTCTCTCTCTCTCTCTCTCTCTCTCTCTCTCTCTCTCTCTCTCTCTAGCTTGTTCAGTATTTATGCTTCCACCTTCTGAGACTTTGAATTACAGGCATGCCACCACACTCTCAGGGCATTTATGTAAGTTCATGAATCAGAACTCTAGTTTTTACACCTCTCCAACAAGGACTTGATCTACTGAGCCATCCAAGCAGTCTAGACACTTCATTACTATACAATATCCAGAAAACTAGGAAACAAAATTACAGAGAGATGCCACTTAATCCTCACCAGACTGGCAGAGATCAGAAAGTCTGAGGTTTGGGTTCCATGTGCTGCCATATGTAAGCAGCAGGGATGCATATTGGCCCTCCTACCCGGTTAGCTAGAGACATAATCTGTATAATGACCAGAAACCAACTTGGCATCATCTAAGAAAGCTATAGATAAATGTTCCTTATGAGTCAGTAATTATATTCTATCAGTCCCATTTGCCATAGCAAAGAAAAAATAATAAAGCGGTGTCTGTGTGAATTCGAAAATCAGTAATGTTCTGTCAAAACAACCAAAATCATAAAGGGATACCTTCCATTTCCATCTGTATGACTCAAACCATACTAATTGTTCCTCATTTCTCCCTCTATATATAGTAAAGCTAAAGAGTAAATCGCCCCAACCAAAACAAAACAATACAAAAGACAAAACGTCAGACTGGGTTGCTACACAGGAGAAGAGTAAACCGAAAGTCCCAGTTACTGTGAGCCTTTCATTTTGAATGTATGTATGTTGTACACAGATGTGTGTATGCATGTGTGCATATGTGTGTTCACATGTGTGAGTATATCTGTATTCGCATGTGAACATGGAGGTCAGAGGTTAATATTTGGTGATTTCCTCATGTGCTCTCCACTTTATTAACTGAGACAGGGTCTCTCACTGAACCTGGAGCTCTCTGATTGGAATAGTTCAGCTAGCCAGACTGCCCAGGGGAATCCCCTATCTCTATCTCCTGGACTCTGAGATTTCAGGCAGCCTATCATGCTTTCCTGACTTTTATGTGAGTGCTGGAGATCCAAACTCCAATCCTCACATATGTGGCAAATGCCTCATCAAGTCATCTCTCTAGCATATTAGTTCCTTTTTTTCTTTTCTTTTCTTTTGAGAAAAAGATTCCCTGTAGCCCCAAGCTGGCCTGGAACTCACTATGTAGACCAGGCTGACCCTGGTCTCACAGAGATCAACCTGCCTCTTCCTTCTGATCAAAGGCGTACATCAATGTGGTCTTTTAAAGTTGGGTTTTAATGTATGCCTGGTTTATCAACTTCTTTAAATTACACATATATGGCATGGGTTGTAATTGAATGTCTCATAGATTTCATAGCAAGTTCAAATGTGAGGAAGGAAAGAACAGGAGAATTCAGGCTGGCATGCACACACCAGGATCTGTATAATATAACAATCTTATTTATGATAAATTTCCTAACAAATGATCCTTGACATTTACTGGAGAACGCAGACACCTCAACCTAAGAGGTATGCTGTCTTATCATAAATACGAAATGATAAGTGACACTAACTTATGTGTTGTGACCGTGGGTGCACTGCTTACAAAGAATGGCTCATGAAAAAGGAAAAAAAAAAACTGGGAGAAATCTTAATTTTTCCCCTTTAGATTGGGAGTTCAGTTAGAGAACACCCCACTCCACATCTGAGAGGATCCTGCGGAACAGATACTATTTATAAAACTCTTCTTTTGACCAATTTGTTCACAAGACAGAATGAGGACATCCAAGGCCACTGGAAGAACCTATTCTGTCCTTTCTGCTCAGGACTCTGGTGTTTATTAAAAAGCTTCCCAGGCTCTTTGATGCTTCCTTTGGGGGTCTTATTTCATGCACTCTTGAACAGAAATAAAGTCGGCTGTTTTCCATTGCTTGCGCTTCACTCATCCTTCCTCCCCCACACGCCTTTTGTTATTTTATTTTTAATTTTATTATTTTTATTTTATGTGTATGCGTGTATTGCCTGCATGTAGGTAAGTGCAACCATGTCATGCAATGCCCGCAGAGGTTAGAAGAGACTGTCGGATGCCCTGGGACTGGAGTTAGAGACAGTTGTTAGCTGCCATGTGGGTGCTGGGATTCGAACCCGGGTCTTCTGTAAGAACAACCAGTGTTTTTAACCACTGAGCCAACTCTCCAGCCCCTATTTTAGGGTGTGAGCATTTTGCCTGTAGATATGTAAGTGAATCTGTGCTGTGCAATGCCCAGGGAGGCCAGAAGAGGGAGTGAGATTCCTTGGAATTGGAGTTATGAATGGCTGTCAGTTGTCATGTGGGTGCCGGGAACTGAACCCAGTCCTCTGCAAGAGCAGTCAGTGCATTTAAACACTGAGCTATCTTTCCAGCCTCCGCCACCACCTCATATTCCTTCTTAAAATAGGCTCTCGTGTTGCCCATGTTAGTTTTGAACACACTGTGTAGAACTACTTTTAGTCCTCTGCAAGAGCAGTCAGTGCATTTAAACACTGAGTTATCTTTCCAGCCTCCGCCACCACCTCATATTCCTTCTTGAAACAGGCTCTCGTGTTGCCCATGTTAGTTTTGAACACACTGTGTAGAACTACTTTTAAGAAATATTTTTTTGTGTACATGTTTATATGATATCTGTGCATATGTATATAAATGCACATTTGTATATGTGAATGTTTGTACACACATGCCACAGCAGCGTGTCAGTCTTTGCCTTCTATCTTGCTGGAAACAGGGTTTCTGTTGTTTTTAACCTAGTGTATCTTAGGTTAGATGGCCTATCAGCTTTGGGGAATTCTCCTGTCTTTTCCTTCCCTTTCCCCCAGACACACACTGCTACATCCAGCTTTATGTATTTGAGGTATTCTTAGCCAGGTCCTCCCATTTGAGTGACAAGGGTTTTCATCCAGTGAGTCAGCTCCTCAGGCCTGACTTGGACTTGATTCTCCTGCCTCCACCTCTTAAGTGACTTTCATGCCTGGTATATGTGGTGTTGAAGACCAGATCAGGGGATCAAACTAGGGAAGCACTCTACCACCTCACTTAGCAACATCTCCAGTCATCATCCCTTTGGGAAAGTATACAGCAAACATGCACAGTGCAAGAAAGGAGCTGCCTCAGGCTGATCTTGGAATTATTTCTATAAAGGGCAGCACCTTCTGAACTACATACTACACGAACCCACAGGAAAGAGTGGGGAAAATAGGCCACCATTTGGTGATGACACAGTAAAGCTAATTAGGAGTATCCCCACAGAAACCTATGCACGGGTTAGGGGACCCAGTATTGATTTATATTGTCTGGTATTTTTTGTTGTTCTTGTTCATCCTGTTTCATTTCTTTCCAAAAGGTTGGGAGTCAGGTTACATTATTGTATGTTTCAAAACGATCTGAATTTCCCAAGACACTTATCCTTGCAGCCACCATTTAAGGTCAGTTTCTCCTGGGGCCAAGAGAATCAAAAATCAAGTACTATATGTTGGCTGCAAAACTGTGGATTTGCAAAAGACTGACAAGCAGATGGTGCTGGAATGGACACATAGACTCAATGACAGTCAAGACTGAGGCCAAGTTACATTCATTTGTTGCTACAACAGGTAATCATTTCTTGTCTTTGTGTGCCAGCCCTGTTTTAAGTAGTTGGAATTCAAGACTGAACAAGCAGGCCAAACCCCTTTCCTGAGAGCTTCAAACTGGTTCTAATAGGAAAACCTGTGTTTCAAACACAGACAGTAGAGAAATGACAAAAGGAGAAAAAGTAATTTCTTCCTGTAAAGGAAAGGGACAGGCTTGTGGAGTTAATCTCTACTGAAATAAAGGGAATAGATAAAAGAATGTGGGGCAGCTAGATTTACTCCTTTTTCTTCCCATTCTATCATGGTTTTATTCTTTACTGCCCTGTTATATACCCAACAAGCAGACGTCAGTGGGATGTACTACATGAGTGTCTGGCCCTTTGGATTCTTGTTGTATCTGGTAAAGGCTACGTAGAGAAAGAGATAATAGGATTCAAAAATAGGAAGAGAGAAGAAAACAGAGGAGCCACATTTTAATTTCATTTGGTACTTACCACTTCTACACTTAAATAGACTCAAGTATCGCCTTTTCTCTTTTTTCTTTTTTTTTTCGGTCCTAAAGTGATAACATCTTTTATTGTTTCTTTCTTTGTTCTTGATTCTTTAAACTCTACCAACACTTGAATAAATAACCTCATGGAAAAAGTCTTCTGAAAACATGCTTAGGACCTGAATTAAAATTACCAAGGAAAAGAGCAACACACACAGATTCCAGTTGATGTGTGAGCAGATTGTGCTTCACCAGCAAGACCCTGTCTTAACGTCAGTGCCTATGTGATCATAGCACCACCCTTTTGAGGACTTGATATTTATATATCAAATAATACTGGACACTTGTTGTATGTACAATATAGACAATGGTGAGAATAGACTCCTTCATTCTGGGGGTTCATTGTCTGGGGATGGGTTTGAGGAAGAAATCTTCAAATGTCACAAGAGCCGTAAGATGGCGACATAGAGACAAGAGTGGAACGAGTGATTAATGCTTCTATAGGTGCATAGATGTTTGTTGTAAATAGAGCTTTGCTTAACATGGTCATACCCTGAGCAGGAATAATGAATTGATGTGCTGGGCTCTAAAAGAACTGCTGAATGAGTGCAATGCAGGACAGGGCAGGGAGGGCAGTGGAAGAAATAAAAACCCATGTGTACAATGGAATAGAGGCAGGGAACCCTCAGGGTGCTGTTACAGGGCAAACAAGTACAGAGTAGAAAATATACAGCACAGTGACTGTAAAATGTTGAGGAAGTAACCAGAGGTCAGCATGATGGTTCTTTTCAGTCACGTTGAAAATTTTTATTTTCTTGGTCATGTAAATATATGTAATAATTGTATAACAGGGAATTCAATAATCTAATATGTATTTTAGGGAATGCAAATATGTGGCAGAAAGGGGTGATCAGTTAATTGAATGACACCTTGCTGTCTTAGTCTTGTCCCTACCCTAGTGCCTCTTCTGGGCCATGATCTCAGTCAACTGAAAGGGAGTATATGGTTGCTCAACACCATAAGAATTCTCCAACTATGGTCAGCCTCAAGTGTAGGTTGTGACATCCCTTGTGATTGACTGGTGCCCATGTATCAACCCTGTAGGATTATTTAATATGGTTCTATTTGCCCTATGAAATCATGGCAAGCTGGGAATGCTGAAGGTAGGACTTTTCAACTCACAACAGAAGACAGAGACCCACACACATTAGTATAATGTTATCAAAATGTGCTAATTTGCAACTGTGGTTGAAAAGGTATGATTTTCTTAACATTGATGGTATAAAAGTATAGTGAGAAGATGGCAGATGGAAAAGGACAGGAAAGGGAGGGAGGGACGAAGGGAGGGAGGGAGGAGGGGTAGGATGATGAGCCTTCTGTTTGGGAATGCTAACCCAGATGTGCTTATGGAAAACCCAGTGATGGTAACTAGTCAAAATGTGAGCCAGTAGCTTAAGATATAGAAGATAAGGACATGTCTTTAGCTGTTATCAGAAGCAACGGTGGGGGGTAACTTGAAAGTACCTTAACATGTAGGAAAAGCTCATCTTTCAAAAAGATGGAGAACATCTGGAAAGTGTTACATGGCAAAGTAGCTAAGGTGAGAGTCCCAGTTTAAGGACTGGCTTGGAATGGTCATGAGAGAGGGACTCAGAAGTGGTCATCATTAGAAAGACCACTGTCCTTGTTTGACCGGAAAAGTCCCAGTTTTTAGCTAGCAGTTCAGAGTGCCATCTGGTTCATCAATTAACTTGGAAAAAAGGATCCAGCTATAGCAATAAAGTCTATGGTTGGCATTTAAACAAGTACGAAATCCAAGGAGGAAGCGGTCAGAAGCCCTAAGTGCAGGCGTTTGCTCTCCGAGTCGTCAGCTCGGTGCATTCTGAGCTTCTGGTGTCCATAATGTATGCTTTGCCAAGAATGTCAAATAACCTTTCTAGTGATTCTTTGGGGGAGGGATCAGGCTGAGCTATCTTGCCTGTTTATTTTCATTGCTGATGTCTGTTTTCACCACTTAATTTTGTTAAGCTGTTTTTGATGGTGATTTATTTTGTGGCCTCACTGTGCTTTTTTTCATCTCTAGTCTACAGCCAAGTCCTGTGAGTATTTTTTATATCAACAGGCTACAATTAATTTGATCTGGGGAATCATTAATGTTTCTTATCTGAGACATTTAAGCTTTCCATAATCAATAGTCAATTCAGCAGTCTAATCTTCAAACTGTTTGAGAAAATAATGCATCGTGTACTGGGTTTGAAGTTTGCATTATGTTATCATTTCAATGGACATTATTGGAATGGATTCCAATGCATTTGGGAAAAATATTGATTTCTTATGGGAAAATACTCAAACTAGAAAACTCACATGAAGCCCCATAGGAACCCAATTTAAATCTTAGAAAATTTAATTAAAGAACTTCCTTTTTAATTGGTTTGCAAAACAATCTTCTTAGGAAAATATTCCATTGTATAGTTGATATTGGATAGACACGGAAAGATAATTTGACCATGTTTTCTCTAGTAACATATTTTGTCATAATCTAACTTTCCCTTATCAGATCTTTCATTTTATTATTTTGTTTTCCTGTCATTAGTCAGCATGGAACTGAGTAAGAAAAAAAAGCATGTGTACATGCATATACATTTAGATACTTTATTTTTACCATAGACTTCCAAAACACCCAACAAAACTACCAGGAGCCAAATCCCAACCACTGCATCTGAACTTGCTTTCTATTCTATCCGGCTAGGAGGCTTCATGAAGATGCATGAAGACTTAAAGCACACAAGTGAGGGGCTGAGGAGACAAATCAGTCTGCAATCTACCTTCCATACAAGCATCAGAGCATGGGTTTGCTCTCAAGAATCCACATAGAATATCATGATCCCAGTGCTGGGGAATGGAGACAGGCAGATCCATGGGTTCCCTTGCTATCCAGCAAATTTCAGGATAGTGAGGGACCCTATCTTACAAACAAGGTGGTCAGCATCCTGAAGATCATGTAAAGCTGTCCTGGCTTGTTTCCTCATTGCTGTGACACAACACTCTGACCACTACCAACTTGGGGAGGAAAGGGTTTATTCAGCTTACATCTCCTAGGTTGCAATTCATCAGGGAGCCCAAGGTAGGAACTCAGGGCAGGAACCTGGAGGCAGGAGCTGGAGCACAGGCCATGGAGGAACACTACTTACTGGCTTGCTCGCCTGGCCCCTGCTCAGCCCGCTTTCTTATGTAACACAGGCCCACCTGCCCAGGGGTGTCACCACCTATATGGGCTGGGCCCTCCCACATCACTCATTAAGAAGATGCCCCTGAGACATGGCTATAGGCAACTCTAATAGAGGCAATCCCCTGATAGAGGCTCCCTCAGCCCAGGTGTGTCAAAATGACACTAAAGCTATCCAGCACAATTGACCCCTTGTCACCTTGACACACAAT